>NC_051086.1:82490189-82798689 GCF_004664715.2 Peromyscus leucopus
ACTTGATAAAAAGATTTATTGGAAATTTTCTTCAAAAACACTAGTTGGTAGTAAATGCTTTTCCTTTTTTGGAGCTGGTTTTAGGATTAGACTTATTTCAGTAGCTTTCTTTGCCGGTCTCCATGTTGTTTCCCTCTTGGTATCCTCTCTGTCATTCACTAGACAGACATTTCCTCAGAACTATCCAATGGCTTCCCAGCTTCTTAAGAAGAAATTCCAAAGCCCTTCATAAGGGTTAGCTATAAGACAAATTGCTAACCAGTCTTATTAATAAAAAATCTGGAACCAGATATTGGGGTGAAAACTGAGAGATCAGAGGAATAGGACAAGCCACAGCCAACCTCACCTCACCAGTTCCCCAGCCTCTAAAGAGAGCTACTATATACTCAGGCCTATATCCTTTCTGTGCCCTGCCATCTCACTTCCTCTCTTCGCCCAGCTACATCACTTCCTGTCTGTCTGTACAGACCTCCAGACCTCTCTGGTTAACTACTGCTGGGATTAAAGGTGTGTACCACCACACCGGGCTCTATTCCCATTGTGGCTTTGAACTCACAGAGATCCAGACAGATCTCTGCCTCCCGAGAGATAGGATTAAAGGCGTGTGCCACCACTGCCTGACCTCTACGTCTAATTTGGTGGCTTGCTCTGTTCTCCGATCTCCAGATAAGTTTTATTTGTTAAAGCACAAATAAAATATCACCACGGTTAGAGAGATGGGGAAGGGCATGCACTCTGCAAGCATAAGGAACTGAGTTGGAATCTCCAACACCTGTGTAAAATCCTGCCCATGGCTTTGTACACCTGTAACACCAGCATTGGTGGGTAGAAAAAGGCAAATCTGGAGTGTTTGATGGCTAGACATTCAAACCAAAAGTGAGAGACCCTGTCTTAAGACAAGAAGGCAGAAAGTAATAGAGGAAGACACTCAAGCTCCTCTTCCGGTCTCCACATATGTGCCCACATACATGTATGTGTTACACACATACACCCACAGGCACATGTACGTACATACAGTAACAGCAACAACCAAGCAAAAAAACCCTTTTATGGCCTGGTGAGCCCCCTTGGTTGACTGTGCATCCACTCCTCTGACTTTTCCACTCCCTTTCTGTATGCTGCAGCTCTCCTGGCACAGCCTGAACTTTCTTCCTGCCTCAGGTCTTTGCACTGGCTGCCCCCTCCCCCTTTCTTGGAATAGAAACAGGGCTCTCTCCCTCACTTCCTTCAGGTGTCTTCTCAAATGTCACCTGCTCAGAAAGGTTCCCTGAATACCACATTGGGAACAATGCCCCATTATTCCATTCCTCCCCCTGATTTATCTCTCTTTTAAGGTTCTATCTGTATATGATGTTTTATAGTCCTGTCAAATTGTACAGGACCACCTCCCCTCTCTGGTAGATATTTTTATTTATTATTGCTGTCCTTATAATAGTGTGAGTCACAGAACATACAGCTAATGACTATTGTTCGAGAGATTTTATTTTTAATTACATGTAGATGTGTTTATCTGTGCATTGGTGTTTGCACACAGGTGTGCCTGCGAAAGCCAGAGGAGCACATTGAATTCCCTGAAGCTAGAGTTGTAAGTGGTTGTGGGCTACCTGACATGGGGGCTAGGAACCAAACTCAAAACCAGTACATGTCCTTTACTGCTGAGCCATCTCACCAGCCCCTACTTAATGCTTGACTATATGAAGTAAGACACACCTGTATTTACTCATGCCTCTACTTCTATGTTAAGATCTAAGAGTCTTCTTTACCCAGAAGGCATAGAGGTGATGATGCAATCACAACTGAGAGCTCAGATCATGTGCTTCAGAGTTCAGGACCTATATCTTCCAAGCTAGAGGCAGGTTGACCGCAAAAGAGGTTATTATGGGCAGCAAAATTAGTGATGGTTTCCAGGATGAAATAAAAACCTGGCACACTCCAGCATGGTCCATTGCCAGATAATTCAGGAAGCAAGGAGCGAACTCAAAGGTCCTTTTGTCTAAAGTGGGAGAGAACAGGCTATACTCTTCAGGGTTCACCTGCCACACACTAGATTCATCATCATTGTCTTCAGTGGGGATGGTGTCAAGCATTTCAGTAGGAATAGGAATCTGAAGGCTATGGCGGGAGCTCTCGCTCTCTGATATGTGGGGCTGGTTCTGCACTCACAGACACAGGAGACTGTAGGTATATGTGGAAATAAGCTGTGGTGGCCTTGGTAGTAGGCAGACAGGATATCACAGGACACTGCCACATCTAAGACCAAGACACTTGCCATCCCCTCTCCCTGGTGGCCACTCCTGCCATATGTCTTCACTGAGGGTGTCAGGCAGTGGTCTGAGCAAGAGAATGGGTGGTGAGGACAGCCCTGAGATGACTCTGCTTCCAAGGTAAAATCAGAACCAAATGTGAGACTGATATAGACATCTGGAAGAGAGATGGTGTCACCTTGGCGATGGACTTTGGGCTGGATGCTCAGGCAGACATGTAGGTCCATTTGCAGAACTTGACATTGGCTTAGATATGGGAAGTAATGAAAGAGTTTACCATGGCTCCTGGGCTTAAGGCTTGGACAGCTGGGATGAGGGCAAGTACCAGTCACTGAGTCCTTGAATGAAGAATACATTAAATGGTAGATGCTGAACTCCCCAAGGAGTATTTGAGCTTCAGGAATCTGTGAGACCACTGTACTGGATGGAGGCGTTCCTGTGAATGTAACTCTGTTTAGAAGTAAGGCCTTTGCAGATAAAAACTTGGCACAGGGTTGTGCTGAATAGCGGAGGTCCTAGTATGATGACTATAAGGACAGGGAAATTTAGATACTGACCCACAAAGGGAAGATGACAGTGTGAACATGGAGAGGGAGACAAGCTGTGTTGTCACCAACGAGAAAGAGCTACCAGGCCACATAAAGCTGGGAGAAGTGAGGAGGCTCCCCAGTACTGACTAAACTTTCCAGAAGAGGCCTTGGGTACTCTGGAACGCCCCTCATTCCTTTTCAGGATGGACTTGCTTTGAATTGACTAGGCTGAACTCAGTGGAATTATTTGTAGCAGCAAGTTCATACAGCTTTCGGGGTTTTGATTAATTCTATTACATCCTATAAGATGCAAATAAATATGGATTTTTCCTCTACTCCCCCAGTTATTTTAGAAGAAATTAAAAGAAAAAAATACCACTGTGAGTAACCCCACTGGATTCTCATGATGATCCTAAAATTCTCCCTCTGATGCCTGAAAGTAATTATGCTCCACTGGAGTGACAAAATCTTCATTTTCTAATTATAGAACAGATGTTTTCCGGAAGTGACTACCCTGGCACAGGCCGTAAAAACAGTCAAACAAACTGATCTTTGATTTAGAAAACAGCTGTGCGGGTCTGTCCTAACAAACCCGTATTTAAAAAGAAAAGTCTTGTCATTTCTCTTAGCCAAGCAGCTTTCCCAGAGTCCTGATGGTCCAGGAATCGAGTGCACGAGGCTGGCATCTCCAGCTCCCTGTAAGCAGTTCGGTTTGAAGGACAACTCGCTTTGGCAGAGGTTTCCTGAGCCCACCTCTTTTGGGTCTCGGGATCTAGGTTCATCTGGTGCAGTGTCTCTTCTGTTAAGGTACTGGTGAGTTTCTCATTCACCATTCAATTACCACTCAACTCTGTTGAGCCCCTACAATCTCAGGTATCATCTATTCTTACAGTTTGAATGCATCCTCTAAAAGTTCACATACTAGAAATGCGAGCGTGTGTGTGTGTGTGTGTGTGTGTGTGTGTGTGTGTGTGTGTGTACACAAGAGGAACATAGAGAACAAACACTACACGTCTTCCTACAGTTGTAAGATATTCAAAGCAAGAAACCAAGTTCCTTACATAAAATGCATTACATACTCATGGGATATAAATAAGGAGACAATGAAGGTGTGAGTTTCATGGTGTCATCAGTGGACTTGCATGAAGAGGAGACTGGAGCTAGCCTCTATACTCTGTTTCACCATGTGGTACCCTCGACCCTGACAGGCTTACCAGATGTTGAAACTCCCACAGCAGCCCCCAGCATCCTTGCCCTCTCCCGTCTGCTCTCACTAATCTCCCATCATCTCCTCCTCCCCACCGAGTGACTTCCCAGCCATTTTCTCCATGAGAAACCCATTTATTTGCCTCATATAATGATGACCCATTATGCTGCAGGAACATGTGGAATGTTTGGCATACAAACTCTTTGAACACAGGAGACTACAAGCAAAATTATTCTTATAGATATGTAGCTGTCCATTTTCCCATTTCGCCACTATTTGTCTAATTTCAAAAAAAATTAAACCAAAGTCATTCCTACCCGCTGTATTGTTCGAAGTTTTTTTTTTTTTTTTTTTTTTTTTTTTTTTTTTTTTTTTTGCCTCCATTATCCCTGATTTTCCTATCTGCTCTTCTAAAAGGCCATTACAGTTTGTCACAAGCCCTATCTGGTCTCCCCTAGAGCATTTTGCTACATCTAGTTTCATTCCAAAATTATGGGGTTTTAGGCACATTTTTCTTCACCAGACTCAGCACCAGTGCATAATAAAAATTTAGATGATATTGTTACAAAGCATATAAAATATTTTAAATTGCGATAATAGGAGATATTCAGATATCAGCACATAATTACCGCACCCAGAGCTTCCAGATCATAGAAACAACAGATTAGTTTTCAGAGTAAACAGTAACATTGTGGACACTGAGGGGGATTGTTTTTCCTTTTCCAAGAAAAGAGGCAGTGATGTTCAGTGATGATTTGAACATGTGCAGTCAGCCCACCAGTTTAGGAGTTACAGTATAAACTGCATTTTCTTTTCTTTATATAGAAAATATATTCTTCCCTCATATTGCACATCCAGACTACAGTTTCCCCTCCCTCCACTCCTCCAAGCTCCCCTCACAATCTCTTCTCTCCCTCAGATCTCAGTTTCATTTTCAACAGGGAGGGAGGATAAAAAATAATTAGCAAACTACACTCCACCAATACACTTATATGTTATAGCTTCAATCCTGTATTCACAATCTGACAAAATGAAACAACTTTTATAATTTTTCATCCACGGCTTTCTCCTGCCTCTGTGGACCATGTCCACATGACAGAATCTCATAAGTGCTTAAGAACTAGACCAAATCTACTCATGTCCAGGTTGTTCATGTAGATCTCATCCATTTCTCCGTCATTGGGTGATCTCCGTGTCTTTCTTGGGGTCCTGTTTTCCAGGTAGCCTCACTGGTGATGTGGGTAGCAGTCTAGTCATCCTTGTTCCACAGCTAGTATCCTCCTATGAGTGAGTACATAAGGGCGAGGGTCGAGGGAAAGAGAACGGGAGATCCCAGCTGGATCAAAAACAGAGAGGGAGAACAAGGAATAGGAGACCATGGTAAATGAAGACCACATGAGAAAAGGAAGAAACAAAGTGCTAAAGAGGCCCACAGAAATCCACAAAGATACCCCACAAAAGACTGCTGGCAATGGCCGAGAGACAGCCAGGACTGACCTACTCTGGTGATGGGATGGCCAAACACCCTAATAGTTGTGCCAGAATCCCATCTAAGGACTGAGGAATCTGGATGCAGACATCCACGGCTAGGCCCCAGGTGGAGTGCTGGGAGTCTAATTAGTGAGAAAGAGGAGGGTTTATATGAGCGAGAATTGTTGAAACCAAGGTTGGATAAAGCACAGGGACAAATAGCCAAACGAATGGAAACACATGAACTATGAACCAAAGGCTGAGGGGCCCCCAACTGGATCAGGCCCTCTGAATAGGTGAGACAGTCGATTGGCTTGATCTGTTTGGGAGGCATCTAGGCAGTGGTACCAGGTCCTGGGCTCGTTGCATGAGTTGGCTGTTTGAAACCTGGGACTTATGCAGGGACGCTTGGCTCAATCTGGGAAGAGGGGACTGGACCTGCCTGGACTGAGTCTATCAGGTCGATCTCAGTCCTTGGGGAGACCTTGATCTGGAGGAGGTGAGAATGGGGGGGGTGAGCTGGGGGGAAGGGGAGGGGGGAAGGAAGGGAGAGAACAAGGGAATCTGTGGCTGTTATGTAGAACTGAATAGTATTGTAAAATAAAATAAAATAAAAAAGAACTAGACCAAATCTACCTCTTTTAAATTTAATGAATGATGGGAACCCCAAATGCATTTATTACTTTATTTATTCATCCATCCATTCACTCATTTTAAATAGATTTTTAAAAAGATTTTATGTGATTTTTATCAATCATACACACACACACACACACACACACACACACACACACACACACACACACACACTGGAAGAAGAGTTATGCACATGAGTGTAGGCCCTGAGAGTCCAGAAGAGGGCACCAGACCCTCTGAAGTTGGAGTTACAGGCAGTTGTGAGCCACCCAATGTGAGTGCTGGGAACTGTCCTCTGCACAAGCACTATGCAGTCTTAACTGCTGAACCAAATCTCTAGTTCTAACACATCTTTAAAACAGGTAAGTTTTTCTGGTCTTCTCAACATGACCTCAGTCACTCTTCTGTTTAAATCTGATAACAGTGGGATCTATATCACAGTAAAATTTTATGTGGACATATTGGCTTTTCTTCTCTTTTCCTACTCCTTAGGCTAGGTATTCATTCCAGACTATGTCTTACTTTTGTAGTTTATGAAGGCGCAATACAACATTCAATAGAGAATGTGTCAAATCAGTTTTTAAACTATAGTTAATCGTTTCTTCATTTCAAATGGCCTTGGTTCAATTAGCCACAAGTGAGAGAATCAAGTGTTTTCTAAGACATAAGATTTGAGAAACTTGTCAACTTACCTTCTGTTACTATAAGAGAATTCATGAAACTGGGTAATTGATAAAGTACAAAGGTTTATTTCACTTATGGCTCTGGAGGCTTGGAAGCCTCGGATTGTGAGGCTGCATGGTGAAGCCCTTCTTACTGGTGAGTACTCTGTAAAAGACCCCAGAGAATGCAGGGAACTGTATAGCGAGAAAGGCCCAAACGAGAGGCAAAGCCAAACTATACAGAAGTGGAGACCCAGTTCAGATCCTAGCACCGTATACAACCTGAGAGTGACCACGCATGCCTGTGACCCCAGCACAGGTGAGCTGAGATGGGCTGAGCCCAGGAGCCCACTGATCAGCAAGCAAGGCTAGCTCAAACAGGTGAGCCTCAAGTTCCTGACAGATCCTATCTCAGGGGAATAAAGTGGAGAGTCATAAGAAGGGCACGCAACATCACCCCACAAATAGACATCACACAGAGAATAAATTAAATTGAGAGATAAGATAACTCATTGATTCACTATGAATAGGTTAATGTATTCAAGAGGTGATGTCGCCTACATTCTTCCTGAAGGTCTCATCTGCTCCCACTTTTCAATATCATGACATTGGAGCCTATGAAGATATCTCAGCTGTCAAAGCACAGGGACATGAGTTCAGTCCTCAGAACCCACATTAAAAGAGCCAGGCATGTACACTTCTTATCCTGATGCTGGGGAAGCAGAGCCAGGCAGATCCCTGGAACTCACTAGTTAGCCCAATTGGCCTAATTTAGTTGCTCCAGACCCAATTGTGATGATTAATCTCAGTTTTCTACTTGATAAGATCTAGAACCATCCGGGAAAGTAGTCTCTGGGCATACCTATAGGGCATTGTCTTTATCCTGTTAACTGTAGTGGGAAGACTCCCACTAAGGGCGACATCATTCCCTAAACAGGGAGCCTAGACTATATAAAGAACAGAGATGGGAACACATGCATTCGTAGCTCTCTGCTTTCTAAGCTCCTCCAGGCTTCACTCCCCTGCCATGATAGACTGTACCTAGAACTAGAGACTAAAATAAACCTTTTCACAAGTTGTTTTTATTAGTGTATTTTATCACAGCAGCAGAGAAATGACTAAGACAGAGACCCTAGCTCATACATACACACAAAGATGGATGGTGTCCGAAGAATGACATCTAAGATTGACATCTGCCCATCCATACATGAACATGCACATACACATACACATCTAAAAATAATCTCACAATTGATTCTGAAAGTACTGGGGTTCCGTGGGCACCTCCCAAGAATGATTCTAGGTTTCTGTGCCCCAGAACAAGAAATTGAACAAAGATACATGGATAGTAGCAGAAGCCAAGACAGTGGATTATAGACAGAAGAAGGAAGCAAAGAAAAAGTTTAGTTAAACAACAATCTGTACAAAGGACCTACAAAGAGCTGGAGGAAGGTGAGTCACATAATGCAGGCTTTGGGGCTCATTTGCATAGTACAAGCTTTCTCACGTATGTTCTGTGACATGTAGTTCTATACACAGCACCTTATAACACGTGTCCCCTTGGAATTCTAACTCTTTACCCCAGATTGCACATTTTAGTGTTATATTCAGCGAGGTCACCTTCTGACACTCTGGAGTCGTTCTGTGCCTGTGTGGGTAGCCAGATTTAGTGGCCCCGGGGGAGGTATCCAACTTTCCTTTCTGCCAACTAATTTCTTTCAAATGCTAATTTTGAGCCTTTGCCCAAGGTTTTCCTAGACCTCCCTCTCCACCTTACTCTCTGCCTCATAATACAAATTAAATTTCTATTTAATTCTATAGTTTTGAGGGTTGCCCAAAACATAGTATCAGAGAAAGAGATTTTTTTTTTTTTGGCTCTTTGTTTGTTTTGGTTTTGGTTTGGTTTGGTTTGGTTTGGTTTTTTAAAATCAAAGCCCAGAATTGCATTTAGGGGACAAGGGATGGCCATTGGCTTCCAGCGGTGAACTCTGGACTCCCAGTCAAGAGACCACTCTGGGGCTAGGCTACAGCTCAGTGATAGAGTGCTTGCCCAGCATGCACAAGGTCTCAGGTTTTGTCCACAGCATGGGGATGGGGTGAGCAGGAGAGCCATTCTGGGTTCTGCAAGGCAGTCACTGGGACTCTTGGCCTCTGGCAGTAACAAAGCCTGGCCACACCCTCTAGGAGGCACAAGAGTCGTGGTGTTAGAGCGTAGCTCTCTGCTTTACATGGACATTCTTAGTCTGCTTTATGGGTCTGGGACTTGCCCAGGTCAGCCTCAAACTCGATATATAGCATGTGGTGACCTTGAATTTCTCATGCTCCGGCCTCCACCTCCCGGATCCTGGAGTAGCAGACAGGCTTTTTCTCAACTACCAGGCTTTCCTGAACCTGTGTCCACTCATTTGTGTTTACTCAACCTGTCCACCAGTTACAGTTTGCCCACAGACATTCAAATTAACTATATTCATCCTAACTACATGTCCAATCTACATGTTAGTACATTGCTCAAGGTAGTCTAGTCCTTAGGTGACTAGTTAGAAATTAGCAGAATCAAATTGGCCAGTTCCAAGAATATAAAAAATGCCAGCTCCAGAATGCCATTTGAAAACCTATGGAAACACTGCCCGACCACCACCCTGCTCCAAGGAGCCCTGTCTCTACTGGTTTTGGTCATTCTTCTTTATCAGAAGACAGTGAACTCAGCTCTGACTCAAGAAACCAGCAACACTTCCAGCTTAGGCTTTTTTAGCCAAAAGTTCCAAATTCTTCCAAATTCCTTCCACAGACAAGTTCCAGAGACCTAAGAACCATGGTCAGTTTTATCACAACAATAACCCCTCTTCTTGGTGCCAATTTTCTGTCTGAGATACCTTTCCTGTTACTGAGATAAAACACCCTAACAGGAGCAACTTAAGGAAACAAGGGTCTGTTTTTGACTCAATTCAAAGGCACAGTCCATTACGGCAGTGAAGTCATGGAGGTAGGAACTGGAGAAGGTAGCTTTTCACATTGTGTCTGGAATCAAGAAACAAAGTGCAATGGCCACTCCTGACAGCTAGCTTCCGTCTTCTGTAGTTCAGGACACTAGTCCAGGGAATGATGCTCTTATAAGTTCTCTTTATTCTCTGTTGTACTTCAGAGCATAGTCCTGTACATTTTCTCCACAGAACTTAGGATAAAAGTAATCAAACAACCTTAAACTTACCCATATTAGAACTAGTCTCTCTGTCACTGGGCAAGCTCCCTAAAGGCATGCATGCCTCATGCCTGTCCCATAACCAACAGTCTTTATGGAATGAGTGAACCTTTCCAGGCCTGATTTGAGCAGCAAGTTCTGTTAAATAGCTTCAGCTAATTATGAGAAGATGAATTCCTGAAAGGACTCCTCCTATTCAGTGAAAATTATTTTAGTCTGAACACTAGAAAATTTAAGTTACACCATGGCATGACTGAAGTCACCTTGAACTAATCACTCTATTCCTTCCAGCTCCAAATAACATGCTTTCAAAATGAAGATAGTAACATCTATCCTTCTATCATGAGGACCAATGAACTAACCTACCAGGTTGGTCATTAGCTCTGTGTCCACTTGGGGTTTATCAAGACTAGCTATTTCTTGGAATAAATGGTAATATGGTGATGATAGCCAATAGCTTTCCTCAAGAAACAATTGCATCTGACTCTTGGAAACAACCATTTTGCCAAATTCCCGCCATCTACCTATCAGCAGAGGCTGGAAGAAGTCTTCAGAAAGAGTTAAACTGTAAACAAACCTTTGCCCTACTTTTACCTCAGACTTGGTTCTGAGGTGTTGCTGGTGGCCATGTCAGAGGAGCAGCAAACGGCAGATGACTTTAGGTTGCCAGTCCACCAAGAGGTGAGTCCCTGATGGGTGAATCTGGGATAGGCAAGGCCTGTCACAGACCACAGACTCCAGACTGTCTTTTGCTCCTGATGTGCTTCACATGTTTGCTGCTGCCATCTTTCTCTGGTATCTGGCATGGTGTGAATAGGTGTGGGGAGATCCCCACTGCCTGTAATGTAGTGTGTTTATGTCATGGAAACATCCCATTCTACCGGGCATTTTTACCTGTGGATTATTGTGAAGATGATTTCTTCCTAAGCTGTTCTATTTGATAGTAATAATGTTAGTTTAAATAGAGTTTTGATGATAAAAATAAAACAAAGAAGTGTCATACAGCTAGAACACATTAGTTTCTATTGAGAAGCCATATAGATTATGACTTAGGTTAATGATTAACAAAAACAATTGAGTCCCAGTAGCCCAGCTGGTTGAAATTCTTTTAATCTTAATGTTGGGAGATGTGTTCACAGATTTCAGAGTATATCAGAGCTGAAAAAAGCTTTGAAAATAACTTAAAGTTAGACTAGGATGTTTTTGTCAAATAGCTTTGAGGTGAAAAACCAAGGAAGACAATCTAAAGTTTTAGAAACACACATAATTTAATGAGGAACTCGCTAAGGTCAGAGAACCATAACAAAGCAGCCCAATTATTACTAGCTGACATGCCTTTCTTGCTAGGATTGGTTGATGACTAGAGGTGATGATTAATTTCTTATACCCATTTCTGTTCTTAATCTCCTGATATTAAAAAAAAACTATTGATGAGTGGGTATGAACCCTAAAGATCTAAAGTAGAGCTGACTGTTTTTCATGTATAAAAGTTTAGATTTGTGATTCCTTTAAAATTCCTTGTAAGATTGCCTTTCAAGGTAAGTAATAAAGTGATTGGTCCTTTCTTTGTAACTGCAAATGCAGCCTGCCAGTAAAAGAATATCTTGCTTGCTCACACTCCGTTAATCTATAACAAGTTGCTTGGGTATGAATGTATGTGGGTTCTTGGGATAATTTGTTTTTCACCTGTAATATGTAAAATGTTTAACCATGTAAGGGATATGGAAAACATGCTGGTTTTTTACTCGTAATCACTCACTTGAAAAACAGAATGCAACCACATTGTAATTTTTACATTGCCTGAGAGAATTTGCTGGGGTATATAAGCTGTAAGAGAAAGAATAAAGACAGTTAAAATGAGTTAGAAGGAAAACATCAAGAATGAGAGAGTTAGCAGGAACTAGAAGGAAAACATCAAGAATAAAGATAGAGTTATAAGGGAAACATCAAGAATGAGAGAAAGAAATCAGCAGGAAAACAAAGAATAGAGAATGTAAAACAAAAATTGGGAAAGGTCTGAAGGAAACCATCAAGAGAGTATGTAAGTGTCTTTTCCCTTAACAACCTCAGACAAAAAGGTCTATTACACACCAACTCCGTGGATTCCCTTCAAGCCCTGCTGGTGCTAGAAGCCAGCATCCCAGGCAGCAATAAGGTATGAGTGGTTGCATTTTGGACTATAGGTTCAGCATCCAGCAACTTCCCCATTGTCCCTTGTCTAGAGCTGTGGACACGTTACAGACACTATATGTGATGTGAGCTCAACCCCTTGCCACAGATGATTGCTCGAAGAATTGTTTGAGGTAGTCCAGTCAATAGATGGCTAGTTAAAATTAACAGGTTAGTCAGAATTAGAGAACAGAAACGACCCCATCCCTAGCCACCACCTCATAATCAACTTCAAGTCCCACCTCTCATGTCCCTGGTAACATACTAATTTAGCAAGTAAAAATAGTGATAAGTAATAAACGGAGAGAAAATTGCAATTGTCTCTTCTTAGAATTTGGAGTAACGTGCAACAGAAGGGAAAGATAATTACAGTTGCTTCTCCTTATGATTTAAAATATCATGTGAAAGTGTAGTTGTAGATTAGACGAAGAGGAGGAAGGTGGAGGAAGCAGGGCTTTGTTGAGGCTCATTAGGGAAGGTAATCTCTTGGAAAAGTCTAGCTCTTTTTATAAGCTCTCTCTCTCTCTCTCTCTCTCTCTCTGTGTGTGTGTGTGTGTGTGTGTGTGTGTGTGTGTGTGTGTGTGTGTGTGTTTGTGTTTCACAGTCACTTTCTCTGTTGTTTTATGAGAAAAAGTCATATCATGAACCCAATGATTCAGCTGAAATGGCTGGGCAGCAAGCCCTAGGGATGGCGCTGTCTCCACCGCTCCAGCACAGGGATTACAAGCATGCACCACCAATCCTCATTTTCATCACGTATGTTCTGGGGGTAAACTCAAGTCCTCACGTTTGCACAGAATCATTTTCCTGACTAGGCAATCTCCACAGTTTTTATGGGTTTATTTGTTTGGGCTTTTTCTTATTTGTTTGTTTATTTGTTTTCTTCCTTTAATTCTTTTTAATCTGTTCTGTTACATGATTTTTGGAGAAAGGAAAAACCTCAGAGGAGTTTGGAATGTATTAATAGGCCACCAGCCCAAAGTCTGAAAATGGCACCAGATATCATCTGAGACCTACAGTAGAGATGTCCCTGCTTTGTTATAACCCGCCTACCTGATGTTTTCACAATGTATGTGTATATGAGGGGTACCATGTAATTTTTATCTTTCACTTTTAAACACTTTTATTTATTCTTTGAAAATTTCATACATGGATATAACATGTTTTTATCACATCCATCCATCAACGGTACCTTCCTCCAACTCTCCCCGGTGCAGCTCACCCTGTCTCCCTCCAAACTTGATCTCTTCTTTTTGTTGTTGCTGTTCTTAACAACTTCCTGAGTCCAGTCAGTATTGCCTATATGTGCATAAGTATGGTCCAAACCCCTGGGACATAGACAACCTAGCAGTAGTCATAACCCCAAAGAAGAGTGACAGTCTCTTCCTCAGCAACTTTCAAATGCCAATAGTTCCCTGTCAAGCATGAAGCCCAGGGCCCCTTCCCATTCATGCTGGAATTTTAATTGGTTTGATCTTGTGTAGGTCTTGTGTAAGTAACTACAGTTACTGTATGTTGATTGCGCAAAAACTATGTCATGTCCAGAAGTCAGCATTTCATAGCTCTTTCCAGCATCTGTCAGCTCTCACATTTACCACCACTCTTCTTCAGTGTTCCCTGATGTTGGTGTGTGTGTGTGTCTGTGTGTGTGTGTGTGTGTGTGTGTGTGTCTGTGTGTCTGTGTCTGTGTGTGTGTCTGTGTGTGTGTAGGGGTGTAACAGCACAGCTAAGCACTTACAGTTACTTGTGCTTGGCACTTTGACCATAATGAGACTCTACATTAACAACTACCAACTACAAAAAGAAGTTTCTCTGACCGAAGTTGAGATTAGCACAAATCTATGGATATAAGCATAATCCATATTTATTTAGAAGACAGTTGGACATCATGATTATTTAACATAGCTACAACAGTAAGTTTCCCACAATCTCCCCAATCATGAGCTTTGGACCAGGTCTATAGTACCAGGCATGAAATCCCTCCTGTGCCGCAGGCTTCATATTCAATCAGAAAGTGATTGGTTACCCCCATAACAGCCATGCCACTATTGGACCATTGGGTACAGCTTTCCAGGCAGGTTGGTACTGTAGCATCCATGGGGCAGTGCTAGGTGAGACCATTGATGTCTTTTCTCCCCAAGCAACCTTCCTAGCACCTTACAGCACTATGTAAGGTATACAACAAAAAGAGAGTTTCCTGATCGCTTGAGATTTATTTCTCTGTGTCCTGCATCCAAAATGAGCGGTGTCTTCATGATACAGTCTTGCCATTTAGTTATGGTGGGAAATCAAGAGCAATGTCAAGTGTGTTTTGTGTACTATTTTGGGTGCCTCTGGGGACTCCAAGACCAATAACTCTTTAGGAGGCATCTTGTGCTTGACACAGAGATTTTCTTTTAGTAACCCATATCTTCTGGAAGTACCATTGTCCATCCTCGGAGGATATGCCTGTCCAAACTCCATATACTACATTTTAAAAAACTTGTTTATTTTTATTGTGTGTGTGTGTGTGTGTGTTTGCCTGCTTGTCTGTATGTATACCATATGAATGCATAAGGTCAGAATAGGGCATTGAATCCTCTAAAACTGGAGTTTCAGGAGACTGAAAGCTACTTGATGTGGGTGCTCCAGATCCTCTGGAGAATAACACATGTCCTTGACCACTGAGCTATTTCTCCAGCCCTATATTGTGTTTTTTAATTAGCTTACAAATGAGTGTATTTCTGTAAGGCTTCCTTGCTCACCCTTAGTTTTTGTTAATCCACCCCTTATGACCTTTCCTTTCTTATCACCTTCATCTCATCTCCACTTAAACCTTTAACCTGGAGCACTGCCTATGATCTTCCATGTCATTTATCATTCATTCTACTGTCCCCTCTGATTATAGTTTTGACTGACCACACATGTTTTAAGAGTACCTTGATTTATGACTTTCTTTTGTTAACTATAAATCTTCCTAAAGTTGTTACCATGTGGAATATGGTGTTTGTAAAAACCTGCATCTGTGTCCATGGGCTACGGTCACTCTTATTTGGTTCCAGAATAAACTCTTACTCTCTTTGAGGGAAGAGATGTTTTCCCATTGACAGACGATCATTGCCTCCTTCTACCCTTGAGAGTGCTTCATGTGGTGCTGTAATAAACTCTGCCTGTCTTCTAACCTACCTTCTATACTTCTCATTTGAGTCTTTCTGCAGAAATCACAGTGCTGGGGAGCTAAGGGAAGCCAAGGCAAGATCCCAGGAACACCATCAGAATATCTCCCCAAGGAACTTGGAAACCATCAGCCAAGTATTGACTAGTGAATATTAACCCTGTGATGACATAATAACTTTCCTCTTTACAGCTAGTAAAGAAACTTTTTGTTTGTTTGTTTAAATTTCACTGACTCCTGTCCTAATTCAATGGACAAGAGTAATGAGTCTGGAAAGATTAAAACTGACCTATTAGGTCATTTGTGGCTCTAATCGCTCTTCCTTTCCCACTACCCTTCCTTCCTTCTCTCCCCGCTTCCCTCTCTTTCTTTCTCCAATCGCTTTGCAACTATACACACAAACAAAGGGTAGATGAACTCACAACTTTCCCCCACTGAAGCACTTTTTACAACAGCTGTAGGCTATCCACAGCCCCCACTCTCAACCAGCTGTTTATAAGCAGCAAAATAATCTCACAGCTGCACAAAACTGTGTGCCAAAGAGATGGACAGATCTCTCCACAAGCCAGCAGCTCAGCTGGGTGCCATGTAGATCATCTTGTGGCTTTTCCTGCACATTTAAAGGCAGGACTTCTGAGGCAATTAGCAGACTGCAGAAGCTACATGACCCATGGTATTGCACCCAACATGAGAACCAGTTCTGAATAAGCCTTGGGTCGCTAGCATGAGAAAACCCCTTACAAATATTTTAAAATATAGACATTCTCAGGTAAGTTTCTCAGTAGTATCCTCCCCACTGTCCAGGGCCCATTATTAGTAACCAAGAGGCCAGACTTGAGGATAGGGTAATGATATTCTCCAAAGAGGAATGGAAAAATGAATGACGTCATTGCTTCCTGGTTCCCCATGGCTTTCCTAGTCCAAATTCCTGCTATTCTTGGGTTATATATGACACTCCAGCAATCTAAAAATAAATCACCCTTTGTTTTGCTAAAACTTGTTTCAATGAAGGTCGAATACTTATAACAAAAAGAAGTCTAAATAATAATGATAGATACTTTTACACCATTTTTCAATGGAGAAATTACATTAAGTAACAATGGTGTTGAGTGATTTAGCCAGCATCAAATGGTTCTCTTCCCCAGTCTTCTTACTCAGAAGGCTGGGGCCTTTCCACTGAGCTCATGAGGTCAGGTATGCCTAAGCTGATGCCGAGTGAGTCATCCGGGTACAGTTCAGACATTTAAGCATCTACATTCTCTTTAGTCAACCATTATTCACTAAGCTTCCACAGGAAGAATCGGCTTTTCAAAAGGAACCACTCACAGGGAGCTGACTGTTGAGTCCCTACTGGATCACAGTCTTTTGCAAGCCAACACTTTCCTCCTTAAGAAGTAGACCGTGGGATTGATGTTCCAGTGGTATGCTATTCTGGTGTGAATTTATTAGGAGGTAAGTTGTTTCCAAACCTCACTGTTAGCATTAAGATTAAACAACATTTAGGGTGCTTTCAGTAGTTGGGAAGAGAGGCTCACAAGATTCCAAATGATTGAACCATATGTGAGCTCTAGGAAGGCTGGAGGCCCATCTCATCTCTATGATGTCTGTTTCACTTAGATAGATAGATGAGAAGAAGACCATAAATGATTTTCACTCATAAATGGTAGGTAAGAGAGACATTAGGGGGACTGTCGCCCTTACCTCAGCCCAACAGTGTCTATAGTTCCTAGGAGTAGATAAGACCAACAAAATACAACCCCATGTCTAGTCCTTAATTAAGAAAGAGCTGGAATTAAAAAATGGGCTAAAGAGCTAAACAGAGAATTCACAAAACAAGAACTATAAATGGCTGAAAGACATTTAAAGAAATGCTCAACATCCTTAATCATCAGAGAAATGTAAATCAAAACGACTCTGAGATACCACCTTACACCTGTTAGAATGGCTAAGATCAAAAACACCAATGACAACCAATGTTGGAGAGGATGTGGAGCAAAGGGAACACTCCTCCACTGTTGGTGGGAATGTAAACTTGTACAACCACTGTGGAAATCAGTATGGCGGTTTCTCAGAAAATTAGGAATTGAACTACCTCAAGACCCAGCCATCCCACTCTTGGGCATATACCCAAGGAATGCTGATTCATACCATAAAGATACATGCTCAGCTATGTTCATAGCAGCACTATTTGTAATAGCCAGAACCTGGAAACAACCTAGATGCCCATCAACAGAAAAATGGATGAAAAAAAATGTGGTATATATACACAAAGGAGTACTACGCAGCAGAGAAAAACAACAAAAGCATGACATTTGCAGGCAAATGGATGGAACTAGAAAAAATCATCCTGAGTGAGGTAACCCAAACCCAGAAAGACGGTTATGGTATGTACTCACTCATAGGTGGATTCTAGATATAAAATAAAGAACAATCAGACCACAACCCATAGAACCATAGAGGCTATATATATAGCATGGAGATTCCTAGGACGATTGTGGCATATAATAAATTTCAGTTTTACTCAATTATTGAAAAAAAAATAGCCAAAAAAAAAAAAAAGAGCTGGCTTGGAGAGAGAAAGACTACAGTATAGAAGGGGTGCAATCATTCATCCAGAATCTAACCATTATCATTCAATTGAATTGCTTTAGCTCTGGGTAAATAGATGAGCAGTGGGTGGGTAAGTGAGTGGATGAATTGATGTTGATGAACAGCGGGGTCTTGCTGTGGGATGTTCTGTATGGCAAATGTGTTGCTCTGATTGGTCAATAAGTAAAACACTGATTGGCCAGTGGCTAGACAGGAAGTATAGGCGGGACTAACAGAGAGGAGAAAAGAAAGAACAGGAAGGCAGAAGGAGTCACTGCCAGCCGCCACCAGGACAAGCAGCATGTGAAGATGCTGGTAAGCCACGAGCCACGTGGCAAGGTATAGATTTATAGAAATGGATTAATTTAAGCTATAAGAACAGTTAGCAAGAAGCCTGCCACGGCCATACAGTTTGTAAGCAATATAAGTCTCTGTGTTTACTTGGTTGGGTCTGAGTGGCTGTGGGACTGGCGGGTGACAAAGATTTGTCCTGACTGTGGGCAAGGCAGGAAAACTCTAGGTACAGGGTCTCCTTAATTTAGGGGTCACTATTATACTTGTAGATAATGCACTGTGATTGCATTCACACCCCACTTCTCTCTCTCATCCCCTCCAATTTCTGCAAATTCTCTTCTTCCTGTCTGGCCCTCCTTTTATTCTCATGCCTTATCTTGTCTTCTCCAGGACCCATGCTCACAGTCATAGCTGCTCCTGGTTGCTACAGCTGTCCATCTAACCAGAAGATGGCACCCCACCTCACACTTCCCCATTGTCTAGTTCCACAGTACTTTTATCTCCTCTTTTGGGGGTGGTGACATTCAGAGATGTCCCATCTAAGGTCAAGCACCACACAGTCCCTTCTCAGCACCTGAATCCCCACTTGAACCATTGCCTGCTTTGACCAAAGCTAAGCTGTACTAACTAGTCTATGGGTATAAACATAAATGTTTATAAGAAGTTTAATTACGTGCCAATTTGTCAAAACATCAGTATTAGATTCCCCAGTGGAGCCTGTGACCTCCCTAGCCATAAACTGTTGAGCAGTTCTACAATGTCATGCATGCATTCTTCCTGATGGAGCAGGCTTTAGATCCAATTAGGAAGCAGCTGGAATGTATGGGGTGGGGGAAACCACATAGAAACCTACTATTTATCACAACAACAGCATGGCATGATAATCCTAAGGGTTCAGTGATGGAACGCCTTCCTTGGCAATAACCAGCAGCTCTCTAATTGGACTTCAGGCCCAATCAACAAGAGGAAAATCATCTTCACACTGGAAACCCAGCCAACTATCAAGAGTGAGTGAAGTCATGGATCTTGGAGGAGAACCTACAACCGCCACGTTACTAGCCCAGCATCATCCCTAACTGCATTCTAAATATTTGTCCTTATACCCACGAGGAAGTGTAGACCTCACCCCTCAAGGAGGAAATGTGTCTCTGCAGCAGCAGAAGAGACCATTACAGAAAACCACAACCAATCAAAGTGAGTTGCAGAGTCCAGTCCCAACTGATTCATCCACAAAACAACTCCTACTCTTAAGGCTCGGGGATCATTACAAAGAAGGGATGGAAGGGTGCCAGCAGCCAGAGAACAAGGAGTTTGCTGTAAGGCTGTTCTCCTAGAAGTGTCAGGAGCTACACCCATGAAGTCTCATTAATACGGTTGTCTAAACATGACCTGAACAAGGATGGCACTAATGAACATGTCAGTGTGGATGAGGGAAAGCTCATGAAGCCTCAACCTTAGACAAAGAACTACAGACAACGAAGAAATCCTGAGTGGGAGAAACAGTTTTCCCAAGGGAAGAGCACACCTATTTGTTATCCAATATTAAATCATGAGTCTTGAAAACACACACACACACACACACACACACATATTTATACACACATATGTGTGTATTGTATGTATATGTGTGTGACATCATATGGACTGATCTGTGTATGTGTGTTTCTCAACAATTAAATAAAAAGAGGTTATGAATTTGAAAGAGAGCAAAGGGGACACATAATAAGGGGTTTGCATGGAGGAAAGGGAAGAAATTATAGAATTATACTCCCAAAATTATATTATTTTTAAAAAGTCTACTGTTTTATAAACTAGCTCAAAATGTGATTTTAAAGGGGTTAGTTTGATTGGAACTGCTTTCCATGGGTGCTTAAGGCTGCTCCCAGAAGTCATGAGCTTTCAAAGAAAAATCCCAATGCCAGGTACAGGATACCTCCCCAGGAGTTGTTGGCAAGATAGCCCCCAGAGCCTCCTTATCAATACAGGCTACTGTCATTGCCCTTGGTTGCCCACTGGAACTGAACAGTAAGACCATTGGTGAAAACACCACACACTCTGGATTTAGGACAAAAAAAAAAAAAAAAGTACGAACCAAACTGGAAGCTTCTTCCATGATGATTAGCATTCATAGTGCCAGAAGATGCTTATGCAGGCTGCTGAAGGAGGAAGATCACCAGTGACGACACCCGACTGTGGATCCTGTATGCTAGAATACCGAACTGCCTGCCAAGCTTTGCCCACTGATGCAGTCTTGGCATAAACATCTTGAGGTAAGTAGCCACTTCCAGTTTGTGTCTTTCAAACGGAGCATACAGTCTGAGTACATTTGACATTAATACTGACACATCTAAGCCGTTGTAACAGTTATTAGAGCTTCCACAAACCAGATATCTGGTTCAAACCGTGTTTTCTGGCAGTTAAAGAGACCGCCTGTCTGAGATCAAGGGGTGGCTTCTTCCGAGGTATCTTGTCCAGGCTTGGCAATGGCTATTGTCTTCCTTTGTCGTCATAGAATCTCTCTTCTGAGCCTGTGCCCTTCTACCTTCTCCTTAAAGAAGAGTAATTGTTAGATTAAGAGCCCACCCTGATGACCATATTTAGCCTTACTTTCTACCTACTTGCCTAACTCACCTTGGAGCCAGGTTCCCGGATGTTGAGAGCCACAGCTTGAACAAATGAACTAGGGAACACAATTCAGCCCATAGTAGTCATAAATATTCTAACCAATCGCTATGTACTTGTTCACATATCCTTTGTTCTTTCTTTGTGTCCTCTTGACTTTGAGGGTAGGGATGGATTTTTATTGTCCCATCTTTTCTCCATTAATGTGAAACTCTACACATCAATCTTTTAGTGTTAGACACGTACTCTTAAATTATCAAAGCACAGTACAAATGAGATCTTTATCCATTTCTAGAAACTACAAAGACCTTGGAATACTTTAACCCTACCTCAACTCTTTCATGTTTTGGTTGCCTTATATTTCAATTCAAAATTTATTTTGCTATTATTGATTATGTGATCAGTATTAATTTCTATTTGTTTGCATATTATTCCAAGAAACAAAATCATCTGTTCCTTTTATTTCTTATCCTATCTTGTACAGAATACATGAAAAGGGATATTAATCTTCTGAGAAGGTAAGTAGAAGCAGGACTGAAATTCTAAACTCTAGACTTCCAAGAGAAGAAACCACAGAAATCAGAAAGTTATACCCCATAATACATAAATTCTGTCATATAAGATGATATGGTTTAACTTCTGTGGTGTTTATTTTGTTGTGTTGGTGAAGGAAAGGGTGAAGGAACATACCAAGTGTGAAAGAGTCTGTAGACTGGAACAGGGGAATCTTGGAAGACACCCAAAACCTCAGAGGTTTAGCTGGGAAATGTAACCCTGACCTCAGTTGGAATTCAGAAGTTGGTAAATATTTATTATTCCCAATATTAAGTTGCTGAATTAAAAGAGACCAGAAAATGAGAGCAGAGGCCCAGAACTCATGCTGGTGACTGCACAGTGAGAACTCTCCATATTTATGAATTCTCCAGCAGTAAGAGTTATCTTAGAGTACTGTAAATACTGTCATCCTGTCCAAGGGCTTGTGAAAACCTGTCTAGAGCTTTGCAACCTGTGAATATTTAGCCTCAATTAATGCAAATAAGCCACATGCTCAGGGTGAAAATGTCCTTGCCTTTGCCAGCTCTACATCTTGTGTCTTATTAATGACACGATTCTGGGAGTGATATTGACAGGTACAACCTAACCCATTGTTCCCACAAGCATGTAAGGACATCTCACAGAAGGCTATACTTTGAGTCTTGTATGTTAAAATGAGAGTCCTGGGTTTGCTAAATTGACATACTCAAAGATATATTGAAGCCATATTTCTTATGAGAAATTTTATTTCTTATAAGAAACTGGATAACTCATGCCCAAAGTTTGGGCTGCCTTCAGGCCTTGATATCAGTTAATGGAAGTCTTTGTCTTTCTTGGGCCTTTTCCTTCTTCACAAACAAGGACCAAACAGAACCTTATTGGACATACTTCAAATGAGGAAGTTTTCAAAATGTCAACTTTATTATTATAAGTTAATATTTATTCTGGATTGGCCAAGGGTCAAATGTTCATTGTACAGTTCATAAGCTGCATTATACTCTCTCATGCAGACATTGCAATGGTCCTGCCAGGTGCTCCTGTTGTCTCCATTTGAAAATGTGGCAAGGCTAAGTAGCTTGCCCCAGGTCCACTCTACAGGATGTGCTGGGGTCAATAATCACACCTGCCTTCTGGCTCCAAAGCTTATTGCGTCTTTGACCATCCCACAGTAACACATCCTAAAATGAGCTTGCCACTTGTCCTACCACTAATTGAATTAATTAACCCTAGTTTATCTCTTCTCGCTATAAACTCACCAAGGGTGAGTAAATCAAGAAAACCCATTTTCAAAACTGATCCAGCCAAGTTGTCAGATGTTCTGCCTGGTCCTCCATCCTCCTCCAGCATGGGAGCGCTCTTGTCTCAGGACTTCTTTGCTATAGGCTGAACCAATCTGAAAAGAGGAAGGACAGCTATGAGGAATTTCTTCTAAGAGAATAACAATAACATTTAAACATGGATGGAGTCAAGGCCGGGTGGGACATAGCTCGGTGGGAAAGCATTTGTCTAAATTCACACCGAGTAGCAAGTGTTGAAATGCATGGTCCACACAAGTTGCATGTCAGTTTGTCGCACATTAGTTCTTCTATCAAAGTGATAGGTTTCATGTCTTGACCTTCTGGGTCCTTATTCCAGTGTGGTGTATGTGTGTGTGTGCACACATGTGTGTAGTTGTATGTGCATATTTGTATACATAAGTGTAGAGCCCAGAGGTCAATGTCAATGTCTTCCTCAATCTTTTCCCACCTTACTTCTTGAAACAGGGTCTCTCTTTGAACATGGAGGTCACAGACTCAAGCCAGCACAGAAAACTCCAGGGATTCTCCTGTCTCTACCTACAGCATTGGGATCGCACATGCTGTTACATCTGCATTTTGACATGGGTTCTGGGGATCAAACACAGATCCTCACACTTGTGTGGCAAGCACTTTATTGACTGAGCCATCTCCCAAGTACCCACTTCCACTTTTATAATATCACAGCTATGGTTATTTGGTTCATCATACAGGGGCAGAGCATAGGTAAAGAAGAAAGCAGAGAAATTATTATTTTCCTGGCTCTTATGTTTTCAAAGCTGATGATGTCAGAGGTCAGGAAAGAGTTGACAACCTAGACAGAATAGTTCTTGGAAAACACCTTTAATGAGAAAGAGTAAGACCGTGTAGGAATTATACCAAAAGGAACAAGGAAGTCTGTGGTATCATGTTTAGGCCAAGAGGGGAGGACCAAACAGGAGGGGCAGATGTCTTATCCCATGACCAAATAACAGGATTAGATGCCTAAAATTTAAATCCAGTCCTAGCACCGGAAGAAACTTCATATTATCTGAGATTAAAGTTTTTCACCTTTGTGAAGTAGGAGTTAGGCTGAATTTCAAAACTCCATAAGTTATTTTCCTCGTACACTTAAGCTCCTGGGCGGAGTGAGATTCACACATGTGACAATGCGGACCATTGAATGCAGATCAACAGAGTTCCAACGCAGACCTCTGTCCCAAAGGTCCTCTAGGACAGGACAGCAAGGAAGAGGTAACAAACAGCAAGCCTGGGAGAGTTCTGGACAGCCAAAGGGACAGGCAGGCCATGCTTCAGTGCCAAGTCAGCTCAGATGAAAGAGCAGTTTGTCTCTTTACAGGCATCCCCCAGGAGGGACGTCAACAATTTCGAAACACTTCTAAAGGAAAGGTCCAAGAGGTTACATAAAGTTCAAAGGCGATTTACAGCCAGAGGCACAGTCCTTGGACCAAAGCTTCTCTTCAAATGTGTTCAGAGGTTTGTTTCCCTGAAAAGGAAGGCCATGGTCGTATGCCCCAGGAACTGGATGCCATTGTTCATTATGCTCTTAGCCAACAAATGGAAACAGGGAGAGGTCCGTGGCTGTGTCCACACTGAGTCCCCTTTGAATGCCAAATGTCCTGCTTCTTTGCTACAAGTTGGAACCTAGCTTCATGCACACGGGAGCTCAGTGGATGCCTTGGAGACAGGGCAAGGAGAGGAAGGACAGGAAAGGTACATCCTGCATTCATAAGAGGTTCTTGACCTTTCTCCCCAAACCCAAGGCTCAGCAGAAAGAGCAGTGCCTGGGCCTCGTTACAAATGCTCTGTTCCGGGGCCTGCCCGAGTTTTGTTTCTGCTGCTGTCCTAAAATGCCCCAACAAAAGGCAATTTAAAGGAGAAATGGCTTGTTTTAGCTCACAGTTCCAGGTTACAGTCCGTCACTGCAGAGAACCCACAGCAGTGGGAGCTGGAGATATCTGGTCACACCACAGAAACAAGAACAAAGAGAAATGTATGCGTGCATGCTCGCTTGCTTGTGCTCAGCTCAGCTTCACCTTGAACATTTCACCACCCCCTGCCTAGGGAATGGTGCCACCCACGAGGTCTGGTTATTCTCACATCAATTAACCTAGTACCCCACAGACACACCCACAAGTCATCCCAGTGTTGGCAACCCCTCACCGAGTCTCCTCCCAGGTGAATATGAGTTGGATCAAGATGACGAAGAAAACCATCACAGGACACCAGGTACATTTAATTAGGAAGTTTCATTTTTACACAAGATCCCCCATGTGGTTCGGAAAACTCAAAACAGTGTGAGAAACTGCACTATGGAGCCAGCATCAGGCTTCCAAAATGTAGGAGACTCCCTCAGTAGCCCAGCAAGAAATATTCCTCCTTCATGGAGTGCTTGCAATTACTCAACTGTCAGAAGAGAAAGGGTGGCCCCTGGAATTGGTCTGACTAACTTAGGTGTATTTTAAGGACCTAGTTCCAAGGCCTAGGGAAATGGCCCACGTCAGTAAAATGCTTGCCATGTAATCATGAGGACCTGAGTTCAACACCCAGCACCTCTATAAAAATCCAGATGTGGTGGTGTGCACAAGAAAACAGAAAAGCAGATCTCTGGGGATCCCTGACTACCCAGCCCAAGTTAATAAGTGAGCTCCAGACAGACCCTGTCTCAAAAAACAAATAACAAGTCATGTGAATTGCACCTGAGAAATGACCCCCAGGATTGACCTCTGCCCTCCACACAAACACGTGCACACGCACACACACACACACACACACACACACACACACGCATACAAATGCAGCAAACACACACACAGACTTAAGACTCTAGACGCACTCTGGAGCCTTAAGCAATGTTGTGTCCGAATGTTTTCTTCTGTAACATGAGGATAATGGTGACAATAGCTGACTCGGTTCCCACTGTGGTTGTAAGGCTTAGATGACTCAGGGTACATCAAATGTTTAGAATAGTGGCAGGATGCATCAAATGTTTAGAATGGTGGCGATTATATAAGCCCTAAAAAATATTAGCTACTGGCACTTTTTAACTAAGTAGTTTAGTTAGTGTGTGTGTGTGTGTGTGTGTGTGTGTGTGTGTGTGTGTGTGTGCCTGTGTGTCTCTGTGTGTATGTGTGTGTGTAGGACAGAGGACAATTCTCCCTGTCCACCATGTGGGTTCCAGGGATCAAACTGAGGTCATCAGGCCTAGCAGCAAGCCTTCCTACCCTGCTAAGCCTTATCTCTGGTCCCAGATACTGGTGTTTTAAGAAGAAATTCCTTTAATGCTTTGAGTGCCAGATAAAGGTGCTGAAATCATCTTGGAGACTCCTTCCCCATTCTCCCTTCCCAGCTGAAGACATGAGGATGATTTTAAACCCCTCTGGCAGGTCTATGATAAGTGATGGGCCATGGAACAAGTTCTAGAGAGGAGTGGAATAAATCAGTGTTTCCCAAACTTTACCCATTTCAGGAGCATCATCTGCACTTTTTTTTAACTATAGCATTATACAACCCTTATGTGCTATTTTTATTTAAATCAATATACAATGAACTTGACTTTTTACAAGTCACATCCTAAAGCCATAAATAACACCTATAAAATCAGAAAGTTCAGTGCACTGGGTTGTATTTCTTTCTATTGCATATTAAAGTAAAGCCATAACTCTGAGAATAAATATGTTCGCACGTGCATAAAAAGGTTGTGAGAACTCCAGGCCATCTCTTGCTTCCTATGTTAGCATTTTATTAGCTTCCAGCTGCGCTTAGAACTACTTTGACACCAAATCTCTCTACAAGGGGTCTGTGCAAAACTTTTGCTTCAGGCCCATTCTGCTCAGCTGAAGACCAGAGCCACCAAGTGACTTGCCCAAGGTAACACAGCCAGTGTTGGGCAAACAGATCAGGCCTCGGCTGTTTCATGATACAAGTGGTAGGAGCGTCTTTGCTGTCCCTAAGGGCATGTAGATAGCAGGTCTCCCTATGTCTCCCCACCCTCCCTGCTTGGTAACTTCTGTCTTCTCATTGTTTGATGTTCATTTCCTTTCGTATGGAATGTGATTGATGAATTCATAGACTAGAACTACAAATGATTATGCCTAATAGTCATGGTTTCCATTATGCAGTCTTTCCATGTTGGAAGATGGGGTGGAGATTTTGCTCAGCATCATCCTACCCATCACAAAGCAACTTTCAAGGAATGAGCCTCTGTCTTCTTCACTGTTCAAGGCTACTTGTAAAACACAGTGATGAGAAAATTCTAATGCATGCCAACCTCCACTCCATTACTTTTTCCCATGTCTCCTCTTTGTGAATTATTGCTGGGGATAATCTAGAAATCTGTATGTAGTGCCATAAAGAGAGTGACATATGTATGTATGTATATATATGTGTGTGTGTGTGTGTGTGTGTGTGTGTGCTTTATGCATACATGTATGCAGTGTGTGTGCAAAAGAGGGTGTTGGTGTCCTCCTCTGTCACTCTGCCTTATTCCTTTGAGGCAGGATCTCTCCATGACTCCAGAGCTTGAATTTTCCAGTGAGGCTGGAAACCAGCAAGCCTTTGGTAATCCTCCTGTCTCAGTGCCCCCAAATCACTGGAGTTACAGGCCTGTGTGAGACCATGCCTACCTTAATATATGGGTGCTGGAGTCTGAACTCGGATCTCAAGCACTCTTCACCACAGAGCTATCTTTCCAGCCCCTCTGGTGATTTGTGATTAATTAGTATACAAGGAAGAAGAACAAATTAGCACAATTTCCTGTGCCTCACGGTGGGCATGGTAGAATGGCGACATCCCAGAATGCTACCTTATCTGCATTCAACTCCACCCATACCAGCCCCAAGTGCTAGGTCCTGGGAGGTCACCACAGTCAATGCAGTATGGAATGGTCTTCACTAAAGAAGGGTGTGTCTGTTCCATAGGGTCACCTCACAAAAAAGAGTTTTCAACTATGCTTTTCTAAATCCTGCAATCTCAATAGGGCAATTTTGCCTAGGAGCGAGAAATAATGGTTCTTGGAAGCAAAAATATCTTATATTTCTGTAAGATATACAAAACAAAACACACAGCTCATGTTTCATGTCTCTCATGAGGGAGAAATTTAATTTAACTTTAATTGACTAAAGCAATTAATTCAATAATCTAAGATAAGTTTTTTCTTAAGGAAGTAATAACAAAAAGGAAAGAAGTTGATAACTATTTATCTACATAAAGTAAAACTTCAACACATCTGTGTGATCTTGGTCCCAGCAAGACGGTTACTATTATCTGTCTCAGAAAGAGCCCAAGAGACACTAAAGAGAAGCAGGCTGCTCACTGCATCATCACCTCAACAAGAAAGCCACCAAAACAGCCATCCCTGTTGAGGGATGGCTTAACAAAGGAGGAGACATCCATTTTGAGAAATTCAAATGAGAAGCCTACATGCTGTTTTAATGACTAGAAAAGGCTGTTTGAGGAATACAGTGATTTTTTGACATTGGAAGGGAATTGGCTCCAGGATCCCTCAAAGATGGACAAAAGCCTTCATACAAAATGGTGTTTGGGGGATGAGGAAATGGCTCATGGGTAAAGCACTCACTGCTCAAGTATGAGGACCTGAGTTCGAATCCCCAGCACCCCTATACAGCCAGACCTGGTAGCGCTCCTCTGTGATTCTGTTGCTCCTCTTGAGAGAAGGGGTGGAAACAGGAGAATCCGGGGGAGGTCAAAAGCTAGCTCTCCTGGAGTATGCATCAGAAAACAGTAAGTGGAAGGTGAGGACCACCATCTAGGGTTGTCCTTTGACTTCTACATGTGTGTCATGACACGTGCATACCTCCACTCACACAGATACACATGAAGTTTAAAACAATAATAGTAATTAAATAGTACACTTGCACAGAACACCTTTCTTTACAAATCATCTTTGGATAACCTGCTATAACTAACTTAAAGGAACTGCTGTGTAAATAGTTCTTGTGCTGTGTTATCTAGAATATAATCTATACACAATCAATACACAATCAATATGGGTGGTTTTTTTTCAAATTATATTCTATCTGCAATTGATTGAATCTGCAAATATAAAGCCTGTAGCTACAAAGTATAGGTATAAATAAATAAATATATGTGTGTATATCTACACATATACATATATATCTGTGTTTATATGTACGTATATAGAAACATATATAAAATCACATACACACATATATATACATATATATATATATATATGATCACACTCATATTGCAACAAACCGACCCAGCTCTGTGATCTTCTTTATATGTATGATCTATATGCAATCACAAAAGAAGAGCTATAGAGCTAACACAGCTACTTGGGAATAGGTTGAAGAGGTCAGAGTAGTCCATATATCTTTTTTTTTTTTTTTTTTTTTTTTTTTTTTTGGTTTTTCGAGACAGGGTTTCTCTGTGTAGCTTTGCGCCTTTCCTGGGACTCACTTGGTAGCCCAGGCTGGCCTCGAACTCACAGAGATCCGCCTGGCTCTGCCTCCCGAGTGCTGGGATTAAAGGCGTGCGCCACCACCGCCCGGCAGTCCATATATCTTACATACATTGATTTTGTCATCTCCTCCTCCTTCTCCCCTTCCTCCTCCTTCTCCTCCTCCTTCTTTGTTGTGTGTCTCTGTGTATGTGCACACCTGTGTGTGCAGCTACATGTGTGCCCATATGCACATCTGTGTGAAAACCAGAGGTCAGTCTCAAGTGGTTTCCTCAGGACACCATCCATCTCTCTTTTTGGAGACAAGGTCTATCATCAGGACCTGGGACTCACTGAGTATACCAGGCTGGCAAGTTGTCCTCATTCAGCACTGGAATTACAAGTATGTGCCAACATGTCAGGCTTTATGTGTGGGTTCTGGGGACTGAATTCAGGTCCTCTTGCTTGCAAACCAAGAATTTCACTGACTGCGCTGTCTGCCAAGAATGAGTTATGAATAAGTCATATAAGTAAGAATAATAAATACTTAAAAAAGAACCCCCACCTCATTCATGTCAGATTATGAACTATTTTCTTATCTGAAAAAAGATTTATTTAGCCCTGAAGAACAGATCTGTCACCGGATTTCTAATAAAACTAGAAATCAAAAGCCTATGTGTGCTTCAGGCCAATTAAAGTTTTATCTTTTTATCAAGTTATAGAAAAATGACATAAAGATATGCCAAGTCTTTGAAGAAATAACTCCCTAAGGTTTGACATTTTGAAAGAATCAAAGAGTAAAGAAAGATAGATTATAGTTATAAAAAGGGGAACTCTGGTGGCCCTCCCTTCTTTAAGGAGGGTTTGGCAAATGTGTATCTAATGTAAGTGAGGACGTCCACCAGCAACCAGAGTTCTGGGCATCATACAAAGATGCTTGTTGCTGACTGCTTGCAATGGAGAGAAGAGAGAGATCCTTTAATAAACCATTGAGGAGACTAGAGAAGCGGTTCAAAAGTTAAGAGCACTTGCAGCTCTCCCCAGCACGTGTTTCAGGTGGCTCACAACCCCCTTCAACTCCAGTTCCAGGAGATACAGCGCCCTCTTCTGGATTCCATGGGCACCAGCACACACATATACACATAAAGTAAAATAAATCTTTTAAAATATATAATTCCATTAATAGGGAATAGAAGAAAGAGCTACTTTAAAAAAAGAAGAGAGCCAAAAAGTGAGGAGCAGGAAATAGATCGAGTATGTCAAAGTCACGAAAATGCCATGTTGAAACTCATTACTTTTGTAATAGCTACATGCTATGGAAACTATTCAGATCATACAAAGTATGGCAGATACACAATAGTCCATCATCCATAAGGAATGCATCCCAATATCCCTAGTAAACACCTGAACTCTCGGGTGCTACTAAAATCTATATTCAAATAATGATACCCTGGCAATCTGCTAACGAATGGTGGACAGCATATGTAGCATGGATACACTGGACAAAAGGACAAATTCCATTCCGGGCTGGACAGAGTGGAACAGTATGAGATTTCATTATACTACGATTTATTTCTGGAAATTTTCATTCAGTACTCTGAGGCTCATTGGTCACAGACAGCTGGCACTTGCTGAAGCGAAGCAGTACACAAGGGAGGGAGGACCACGGTGCACAAGGGAGGGAGGACCACGGTGCACAAGGAGACCCTCGGGACTCATCCTCAATGGTGGCCTGTGCTCATTGACATGGTAAGAAAAACATCTGCATGACAGTAGTTCACATCAAAAAGCTTGTTAGAAGGGTTAACAGCCTCATTTGCGCACAAAAAAAAATTGAATGAATGTACATGTGTACACAGAGGGGAGTCTCGAAAGCTGTCCACCAGTATATTAAAATTTAACCACTCAGGGCTAGAGAAATGTCTCAGTAGTTAAGAGCACTTATTGCTCTAGCGGAGGGCCCAGCTTTGATTCCCAGCACCCACATGATGGCTCACAACCACCTACAACTCTAGTTCCAGGAGATCCATCTTCCTCTTTCATCCTCCATGGACACCTTCATGGGCATGATGCGCATCAACATGTGGTACAAATACATGCATGCAGGCACATATGCATTCAATAAAATAAATCTCTTAAAAGCAAATCTTCATTTTATAAACTGGAGGTTTTTTATTATGTAAGCAATAAATGAATTATGTTAAAAAGAGGAGCCAAACATATTCCAGGAACACAAGGAAGCAGCTAGTGACAACACACTTTCATGAACTATATGAAATAATAAAAGTGATTACATATAATTTGAGACTATGTTCTCCACCAGCCATCCAGGAAAAGAAATGTTATATAAAATACATGTTTATAATGATGACAGCTACCAGAGTTCCTCTAGCTCTAAGATGCAACTTTTTCCTACTTTTAACTTCTCTAAAAGCAGGTTGTATGTCCAACAACCACCTGTGCTATCCCCCTATGAGGGGTCATATTGGCAGCTGTATTTCCTGTTCAGAGACCATAAAATAACAAGTGTCTTACAAGTAACAGCATCTCAGCCTCCACGGTACGTGTGTATGTGTTAGCTTCTGCTGCATAACAAATGATGCCAGGACAATAGCTTAAAGCATTGTTAAATTGTTTCATGGTGCTTGTTTGTGGGTAAAGTATCAAATCTGCCTCAGAGTCTTGCATACTCTTCTGTGGAGGAGATTTATGGAGCCAGTGTTACTTTTAGATGTAACTGGAGAAGAATTCATTTCCAAGATGATCTTGTAGGTAGCTTTCAAGTCTTGCCATTTGCTAGGCTGGCAGCCTCAGCTCTCTGCTGACCAACAGTTATAACTGACCTTCTGTCTTAGTTAGGGTTTCTATTGCTGTGAAGAGACCCATGACCATGGCAACTCTTATAAAGGAAAAATATTTAATTGGGGTGGCTTACATTTTCAGAGATTCAGTCCATTATCATCATGGTGCGACATGGTGGTGTACAGGCAGACATGGTGCTGGAGAAATAGCCGAGTATCCTCTATCTTGACGTGCAGGTAACAGTGGTCTGAGACACTGGGCAGTATATTGAGCATGTATGAGACCTCAAAGCCTGCCTCCACAGTGACATACTTCCTCCAAGAAGGCCATGCCTTCCCCAACAAAGCCATGCCTCCTAATAGTGCCACTCCCTTTGGGGGCCATTTTCTTTCAAACCACCACACCTTCATTTCCTTACAACAAGGACCCCTACAGCGAGCGTTCATAACAAGGACACCAGTGGGGAGCAAAGTGGCAAGAGAGCAAATGAGACAGAGGTCACATTTTTATAATGCAGTCTCAGAAGTGATATCCCATCACTTTTTCCCATTGTTCTACTTTTTGGGTGTAAATCCCTAGGCTCAGCTCATAGTTTTTTATAGAAAACCATAAGAACCAGGAGGAGGGATCTCTGAGAAACTTCTTAGAAGCTATCTACCATAAACGATTCATATAAAGACATAGCATGGAGAAAATATTAGAAAGGAGGGGACATGGTATTATCTTATTGACACTTTCAAACCAAAGTGGCAGAGGAAACGGCCTGTCACTCATCATGTGGCTACCTACTAGTGAGATCACCAATGGAGTAAAGTCTCAGGAGCCAGGGAGCCTGCTCAGAGACTGGACCCACTTCCCACACTGACTGACAAGTCAGAGGAACCAATCCATCCTCAGGCCTGGGATCAGAGTACCCTGACAGATCACGAAGATAAGAGGCAACTAACTGTAAAATATCACAGTTGACACTAAAATTTTCCTTGCCTCCCTTTCCTTCAGGTCTCCCAAGCCATTGTGAAATCATACACTGAGGTAAAGACAGAACACTCAAAATCCCCACACTTTCAAGCTTCTTGATATTCTATCACAAATTCTTGACACTGAATTATAGCAATCATTCTCTTTATCTGTGTCTTCTCATAAGCTGCCAAATATTGCTGGAGAGACTTCTAAAACTGGGCCAACTGGTTCTGCCAAGCACACCTCATAGTTCCTGCCAATGAACTTCTATTCTCTTCCCCAAACCCCTGGCAGCATTGAAAAGACAATTGCGTGTGTGTGTGTGTGTGTGTGTGTGTGTGTGTGTGTGTGTGTGTGTATTCAGATAGAGAACAGGTAGATGATGGAAGGAAGGAAGAGAGGATGGGTGGATGCATGGATGGATGCATGATCAGATGAATGGATGGATGGATGGACGGATGGATAGATAACTAGATAATAGATGATCAATGACCATAAGATGGATGGATAGATAGATGACAGGTAAGTAGGGAGATAGATTATCATCTAGATAGATAGATGATAGATAGATAGATAGATAGATAGATAGATAGATGATAGATATATAATATGTATGTAGATAGAAGATAGAATATTGATATATAAATAAAATAATAGATGATAGATAAATAAATAATAGAATACCATCACATTTTCAAAGCTCACACAAGTGCCCTTGTTGCCTGGACTGTTCAACTCATCCTTGATGCCTCCATTCAAACATTAAAACATCCTTTCACTACAAAGGCCTTTCTCAGGCCCCATTCCTCAGCTTGTTGGGGTACCTGGGATACTGGAGTGGTACTTATGGGAAGCACTCTGTGATATATAAATTTTTCAAAGAAAACCCAACGATCTACCAAAAACAGTAAAAAGCAATAATTGAAGGTATTTCAGTTTGATCACATCCTGTTTTTGCAAAGTTGGGTTTGAATGGTGTGATTTTTTTTTAAAAGTACCATATGAAAATCAAATGCACAGAAGGAAATGAGAGTGGCCATTTCTAGTCTAACTCAAGGTCTATCTGTAAAAAGTAAAGAAGCTGTGTATGCTGTTGTTTGTTTGTAGCTATTTTTACATGTATGGGTACTTGGCCTGCATGTATGTCTGTACATCACATGGACGCTATTTTCCCAAGGAGGTCAAACACAATCAGATCCCTTGTAACTGGAGTTACAGCTGGTTGTGAGCCACCCTGTGGGTACTGGGAACCAAACCTAGGTTCTCTGGAAGAGCAGCCAGTACCTTAACCACTGAGCCATCTCTCCAGCCCTGTATTTGTGCTTTTTAAGAATAAAATTAAAATATAGTATCTTTTTTGAAATGGATATTAAGTTATTAATATATGAATACTTGCAAATTTTGGAAGAGCTAATGACTTACTAAAGACAGCTCTTATGGATTTTTGCCTTATTGTGCTGTGAAAGAATGGTCAAGACACTAAGGATGCTGTGAACCCTGGATATTTGGGGATTTCTGCCCTGGACTCATCTCCAGAGCTACCTGCCTTTGTTCTGCTCCTGACATTCCTGCCTAGGCTAACTAGCCTAGTTCAAGCCGTTTACCTGAATAACAAAGTGTTTAAACTGTCTATTGCTAGTACAGACCACCACACACACACACACACACACACACACACACACACACACACACAGACCACTTGCATATGCATCTGACCTTTCTTCTTTATAACTAGCACAAGCCACAGAAGAAGCTTCATGACACATGAATAGATACATAGAGACGAAAAATCTTAAAGGTGGAAAATTGAGGAAAGGACCAAAGAAGTGATAAAGGACACAAGAAAGAAGTGAAGCCATAGCTCTGCACCACCCACCCTTCCGGGTCCCCCAGACTCTATATGGAGGGAAAACACACAGGCAGAAGCCATTGGAGTTGTGAAACTCTGGGCCCAGGGGAAATGTCAACTGCAGAGCAGACCATATAACACAGAATAAAGATGCAGCCCTGTCCAAAGGCCCACCCTCCCCGAGGCATTTCACAGAAGTGAGCTCAGGCTCTTGGACAGTGTGATCACAGCAGATGAGAGAAAACCAGGAGCCAGAGCATGAGCAGAACAGACACTGTGGTGACTGTGGGAGGTAAACTAGATTCTGGCCCTCCCCTAAAGACCTGGGAGAGTCTAGAGAAGGGATGAGGCCTTGTCATTCATAGGTAGGAAGAATCTCTATGCACTATAATCTGTGAAGACAAGGACCAGTCAGGGATCTTTACACTTGCCTTCAATCCCTAGGGCAGAGCTTACTATGCAATAAAGGTTCATTTATTGGTTCTTGTCTATGTGTATTAACAAAGGCAGATATTTCTATCCTACCAAATTCTGCAACTCAAGAACAAACTCAGTGGCTCCCCCTTCTTCTTAAAATCCCCTTTCAGTTCTCCCATTGTCTTAGTTAGGGTTCCTATTGCTGTGAAGAGACACCATGACCAAGGAAACTCTTATAAAAGAAATTACTTAACTGAGTTTGTTGCTGCTTCAGAGGCATAGTCCATTGTCATCATGATGGGGAGCATGGCAGTATGCAGGCAGGCATGGCGCTAGAACAGTAGCTGAGAGCTTTACATCCGGACACACAGGCAGCAGGCAAAGAGGCACTGGGCTTGGCATGGGCTTTTGAAACCTCAAAGCCCACCTTCAGTGACACACCTACTCCAACAAGGCCACTCCTACTCCAATAAGGCCACACCTCCTAATCCTTCTCAAACAGTTCACCAACTGAAAACTAGGCAAGCAAATACATGAGCCTATGGGGGCCATTCTCATTCAAACCACCACAGCCATGCTCTTCCTTTTTCTTTTGGTATTATTGTTTTGCTGCGTATTACTTTTCAAATGGGCATCTCATTATATTGCCCAGGCTGGTCTTGAACTCTTAAACTCAAGAAATCCTCCCATTTCCACCACCTAAGTAGCTGGGCTACAGTCATAGATCACAACACCTGGCTCCCCCATATGCTCTGATAGCCAATACCCAATTTTCCAACACAATTTCTGTCTCTGTTCTTGAATGCTGCCTTATTTAGACATTCATTCCCTCCATTCTAGTCCATCCTACAGAACACTTGCTCAAGCCTACTTGTGAGCTGGGGATGTAGCTCCATTGGTAAAATGCTTGTCTATCACACACAAAGTCATGAGTTCAATCGGCAGCATCACATAAAACAAGGCAAGTGGAACAAACCTGTAATCTCAGCTCTAGCGAAGTCAGGGTGAGAAAATCAGAAGTTAAAGTCATCCTGAGCTACCTAACCCTGAGACCAGACTGGGCAACATGAGACCCTGTCTCAGAAGAAAAGAAAAGAAAACCCAGTTGTTCGTTCTTGTACTCAGAATCCCCTAGCTTCCTGTCAACTACCCAAGCAAGACTGACCTTCTTAGTGACACTCGTGAAGGCCCCACTGGCAACTTGAAGCTCTTCCTTCCATTTCTCGTACCCATGCTAAAGACCACCTACACTTATTTAATTTGTGTGCATTCCTATTCCTATGCCTTGTTGTCTCTTCACTCTGGTGCTAGATTAGAAGTTCCTTTGATCTTCTGTTCCTTTGTAGCTTATCTTTATATTCCTCTAGGCCCCATGTCTACCAATCCCAGCGCCCTGTTTGGGACGGAGAGATTTAATTACTAACCCATGGGGAGAGCATCCATGACATACATACTTCCAGCCTCTCTGCCTTCTTCCATGGCCAGGAGGACTTATCTGACTCAAAAGTTTGGCTAAAAGATCTGAGCTTGCTCTTCCCAGCATCTTCTTCCCTCTTAGAAGAGACAACCACACATGGGAAACCTATACTCTCAGCAGATCTTCCATCGCCTGTTCTCGGCCATCCCAAAGCCTTCTAGAAGAGGTTATCCCTGCAAAGGGAGTCTACATTTGGGGGTGAGTGGTGTTGGTATGATCTGAGGGATTCCACACAAGCTGTCAACAAGACCTGAATCACAGCCTCTATATAATACAAAGCTCGGTGAGTAACAAAGGAAATGTTTCTTTATTTCCTTTTGGAGACACTGATTAAGAACTTTTAATCATTGGAAGGAAAATACATGGATGTGATTAAAGACAGAAAGATTGGTGGAGAGGATTTCACACTAACAGGAAACTGTCCCTCCCCTTAACCTCCATCCCTCACATAACCAGTTTCCGCATATGAACTAGAATGCTCAGGGTTGCAAACACAAATGGAAGAAGTCTCTGAAATTTTCTATATTTCATTCTGTGTCTCATGTCGGCATACAGATATTCTCCATTCCTTTCCAACAGCTATGCTGGGATCTTTTGTATAGAACAGATCTGTCTTCCACTGAGCCCTTCTTCTCTGCCGACCACTGTTCTCTGCCGGCATTCACGTTTGCTGTTGGGAGCTCAGCTGCAACGCACATCTTTGTATGGCCTTCTTCAGGTCCGTGTTACCAGTGTTTTTTCTCTAATGTACATCTAGAAGTGGTGGTGCTGGGTTGGAAAATGCATATATAAATTTTTTTAATGTTGAAATAATTACAAACCTACAGAAACTTTGCAAGAACAATGCGAAGAATTTGGGTGTTTTCTTGTTTTGCTTTGAGGTAAGTTCATTACCTGATATCTTAGCTGTTCCAATCCCTGCACACTGAAGCTTATTTCCAACAAACAAAGACATATCTATAGTGCCAGCATATGCAACAGGAAACCAGCTTAACCTGATTACATTACTATTACCTAATAGTCAGACCCCTATTCAAGTTTCACCAGCTGCCCCAATAATGCCTAGTGAAAAAGTTCACACACATCATTCCCCTCAATTTCGCAGTTCAAAGTATTTTTTAATCTGTGTCCTTTTGGTTCTTAAGTCTGTTTTACAATTCTTTCCGTTTAAGGCAGGCTTGGTGATTTGGTTTTCAGGTCATGTCAAAAACTTAACATCACAAACATACTGCATGTGTCCTGAACGCATTCTAACAGAACTGACTTGAAATCTATCTCAGAAACCAATTTTTCCATTTGTTCATCCTGAGGATGATTAAGCAAACAAAGCCTTATGTTATGAATAGTGTAACAGCCACATAGCTTCTCTCGTCCAAGGAAAGGGAAACATGGGCTTTGAGAAACATCCTCTGTTATTTCTCAGACAGCAGGGGAATGGGGGAAAACAACAACGAAAAAAAAAGTTTTTCATGCCCAATTTCTTTTCTCCTCTTAAGAAATTTGGTTTTATTTCCATTTTGTTTGGTTATCAGATTTAATTTCCTAGTTGTATTTTGTTTGGGGGTATTTTTCCAGTTACCACTCTAAATTTACAAACAATCAAAAAAAAAAAAAAAAAAAAAAAAAACCTTTTCCTTATTCTTCATGTTCAAGATCCTTCAATGTAACTCTCCATCTCTGGTCCATTTCTTTTCTCTGTACTTTGCTTTTTCAGTGACTCCATATATGGATTTGGCAGCCTGTGTGGACTTGGTGGTTTTTGATCCTCATCTCAAAACATCTGCTGATTCTTTTCACTGTTTACTTGGTCTGGAAAGTAAACCTTCTCCTCCCACCCCCCGGAGTTCCCAGAGCTCCTTCCCCTCATTTTTCCATCTTGACCACTGGCCCCTCCCCCCTTTAACAAAGCTCTCCTTGCTTTGAAGAGCCTCTCATTTCTCCCTTCACTTGTGGTTCTCCTTTAGCTGCCCTCCCCCATTCTCTCTCCCCCTCCCTGCCTGTCACTATGGACAGACAGACAAACAGAAGGGGCTAGATGCTCCTCACAACAAGCCATTCTCACAAAAACGAACCCAGTTTCATATGAAGATTACGTTTCTTAAGGGCATTGTCACCCTTTATAGCCAATCCCCACCCCCTTCCAACACTGCCACGATGACAAATTTCCCCCAACAGTGTTACGAGGAGACAAAGAGTACCCAAGCCATACCTGGCAGGAATAGTATCCATGCCCGATCAATGATAAGGATAGACACACAAGGTGTTCGCTGTGTGTGTGTGGAGGAGGATGCACAGCTGTGCATGCACATGTGTGCATATGTTGTGTGGAAGCCAAAGGTTAACCTCAGGTGTTAGTGTTCAAGTATCTTTCATCTTATTGCTTGAGACAGGGTCACTCATTAGACTAGAGATCGCTGAGCAGGCTAAGCTGGCTGGTCAATGAGCCCCATGGATGTGTAAGTGTGGTCCCCTGGTGCTTTCTTACATGGGTTCTAGGAATCAAGTCCTCGTGCTTGAGAGTTGAGCACTTTACCAACAGAGCCAGCTCTCACTTATAAAAGAGGCACACAAGGAGAAACCCATTTCTTCTCCATCCTTCCTTTCTCTCTGTGATGTAGATACCTAAAAAGACAAAGCACGAGGCCGTGTCATCTTGCTGTCATAAGAGAAGGTCAAGAGCACAGAAGCCACCATTGTGCTCCAACATCTAGAGAATGGCCAAGCCTTTGTGGCAGCTGCTCGACACCCAAATGGCCATGGGCCGATCACCCTCAGCCAGCTATCTTGAAGCATTCTTCTACAAGTCTTCACCTCATTCATTGTCACAGAATGTGTCGGGATGTCTATACGGACCTCACTGAGACCCTTATTTCCAAACGTTGAAATGGGGGAGACGGGTTTAAGGAGTGCACACAGGTGAAACAGAGTGGAAGATTATGTGTTCATGCGGCTCAGCTCTACCTGGTGGGCTAGATGCTGCCCATGGGATGTAGGGACAAATCACACATGAGACACACAGTCCACGGGAAGAAGTGGCCAAAGATGAGGTCAACATGAGAGTGGCTTCCTAAAGAGTTCTCCCTGTGTAGTGGACAGAGTGGGAAACTTTCCGCCACAGGACAATGTGATAAGATTCTGATTTTCTTCTCTTCTCATAGGCCCCTTTTTGGCTTCTTTCTCAACTCTTCTTACCGCCACTGTTCTGGTGGTTTGACACAGCATGGTTCAGAGTTTCTACCCAGCACAGGACTCTTCTCTCAGGTGCTCTTTGCTCCACGCTGCATGAAGAGTAGCCTCACAGCTGCTCCCTCTGCCCAGCAAGCCTTCTGTGCTCCTAATTGACTCAGTATCTGTGTGACAGGGAGCCCAAGTGGTCCTGAGGAGTTGCTATCTGTTACATGTGACAAGCATTAAGTCGTTTTATTTCAAAGTAAAAAGGAGAAAAATTAGTGATTTCCTCAACTACAACACTCTACCAAAACAGGTATTCCTGCCCAATGCAACTCATTTTCCTATCGAAATGCTTAGCACCCACTGCTCTTTGTTATTGTTTGAACTCAGTTAACCCCAATAAAGTCACATACTTTCCCAATCCCTCTGAAATCGCCTTGGTTTCTGTCATCTCACTTTCCCCCTGAGTTTATTGTGCAATTGAATACTACATAGAAAAAAATGAGTAAAGATGAATTGCTAACACAGAAAGTACAGAGACCGTCATGCAAACCCCATGTGCATCATCACTGATTATCATACAGCTACTGTAGCGTGAACTGAAGTCATTCAACGTGTAACTCCATATTCCTGAAAGCTTTGTCTACGAAGCTCAACTTACATGCCTGTATTAAACACATTCCAAGAACACAATGGCCAGAAGTATTGTTGCTAGAATTCATTGAAATGATTCTCCTTCTGAGAACCCAGCCATTTATTTCACAAAGAGGCTCATTTTATTTCCTCCTTTTATGTCAATCATCGCTGAGCTCAAATTAATCTCCCGAGAAAATCACGGATACCTGAAAATCTGTTAGCACTGCCTCTTTATGAAGAAACCACAAAGCAGATAAGAATCAGCTTTCTCAGTTCCAGAAAGTCACTGTCATTGGCATACTGTTTCCACTCCTTGATGTTCTCTCTCAGGGGTCAGCACCCAGCATCTGCAGACTCACTCTGGCCTCCTTTCCACTTTTATAAATAAAGTTTTATTGGAAGACAGCCATCTCCATTAGTTTACATCCTCTCTATGGCTGCTTTAGTACTGCCATGCAGACATGAGTCACTGCAATAGAAACCATCTGGCTTACGAAGCCCCACATGTTTACATTTCAGCCCTTAAGAGAAAAAGATTTGTTAACTTCTGTTCTGGTTTCAAACTCATGGCTTGCTCTTACACTTCATATATCTTAAATTTATTTCATTAACATTTTAACGTGTCAACACCATCATATATAAACATCGATCTGAAACCAATGTTTGTAAAAAATCGTAATGCATGCTCCCCTGATTTATTAGATGATTATTTCTAATCATATAGGTTTTTAATTATCTTCTTCCAAATAGCATCTAATGTCTTGAGTCCAACAGTTGGTATGGTTAGTCATGTTTTAGACTTATAGGTTCAAGCTTTAGGATAATAACAATAATAAAAAGATCCATGGTCAAAAAACGAAAATCAAACAGCTATAACTTTAAAAAAAACTTTTTAAAGTAATTATTCCCTAACTTGGAAAGTGATTACATATTCCTCTCTTCCATTTTAGAAAATTACATCTCTAAAAACAAGATGACAACCTTTTAAATGCCTTCCAGCCTTAGATCTCTTGACGTCATGGGTCTTCCTATTTTTAATAGTATGACCAATCTTCTAAGAATTTATCAATGAATCATGGCTAAAGAGAGAATTCCACATTAAGCAAAAGTGATGTAGGGAGAAACCAAACTGATCATCTGCTGTATACGGCAAGTATGCAGAGCATCAGAGTGTGCTAGGATTCAAAGATACCCACAAGGCTAAGCTTGTGGCTGTCGGCTTCCTGTGTCAGCTCTCTCGTTGGGGTGCCCTGTATTTATTGTAGCGCATAAATGGATTCAGTTTCTATGTGACTTCACCCTTCTCCCTGCGCTTCTTAACTTCCCTCTACTGCCTCCCTCTCAAAACAATACGATTACTTCAGTCGTGTGAACCACAGGGTCATTTGCCCTGTGTGGTTTTCCATGTTTGTGTGTCAAATACTGACTCTTGTTGCGTTTTTTTGTTTTGTTTTGTTTTTTGTTTTTTTTCCTTTTTTAACCTCCAAAGGTAGCACAGAGATCTTTGGATAAAAGTCATAAAAATACTGATAGCCCAAAACCAGAAAAAATAAAGCTGATTGTGCACAAATCCTACCACCTAAAGAAACCCCTGAGTGCTGGGATTAAGCACCCAGGCATCAGAGACAGGCTGATCTCTGTGAGTTCGAGGCCAGCCTGGTCTACAGAGTGAGTTCCAGGACAGCCAGAGCTGCACAAACCTGTCTTGAGAAAAAAGAAAAAGAACCCCCTGAAATGTTGTTATACATTTACTACATAACCAGTAGGTTAAATGCTACCCACCCATAACCATACCATTCAAAAGGCAAGTCCACTCGGAACGAGTCGTTATAACTTTATTTGGGAACAAAAGACTCGTGTAAAAGCAAAAATCATCCTGCTAAAGATCTCAAAATGATGTAATTCTGGATTATCTGTCAAGTCCTAAACTCAATGACAATGATTCTTATAAGTGGGTGGGGGACAGTAGGTGGAGGATAAGGGCACATGGAGACAGAAGCTGACGTGGCTGTGATTTTGCCACAGCCAAAGAATGTCTGGAGCCTTCGAAAACTGCAAGAGGCAAGGGCAGACTAGCCTCTCAAGCCTTCAGAGGAAGCATGGCTTGGGTCAACTCCTGGTATCCAAGGATGCAGGACAAGTAATTTCTGTTGTTGTGGCAGCTCTAGAGAAAGATATTTCGGCAGCCCTAGGAAGCCAAGGTCATGTACGTATGAGCCAGTAAAGCATCAAACTTTACACAGACATAGACATAGAAACATGCCTTAATGGGTCATAATATAATTGTTTCATATTAACATATTTCCATCTAGTAAAATCAACTGTGAAGCTGGAGTGATTAAGTAATTAAGAACACTAGCCGGGCAGTGGTGGCGCATGCCTTTAATCTCAGCACTCGGGAGGCAGAGCCAGGCAGATCTCTGTGAGTTTGAGGCCAGTCTGGGCTACCAAGTGAGTTCCAGGAAAGGCGCAAAGCTACACAGAGAAACCCTGTCTCGAAAAACCAAAAAAAAAAGAACACTAACTGCTCTTGCAGAAGACTCAGGTTTGATTCCCAGAACCCACATGGCAGCTCACAGCCATCTGTAACTCTAGTTCCAGGGGATCCAACACATGTATGTGGTGGTGTACAGACACACACTGAGGCACATACATACACAGAAAATGAAATAACTATTTAAAAATAAATAGATAAGTACACAATCTTGACAAACAATAAGTATACATATACCTTGTACGTAAACCACTATTTTCCTTAATCAGGTTTTGGGTTTTTTTCTTTTCTTTTTTTTAAAGAAGGTTTATTTTTATTTGTGTGTATGGGTGTTTTGCCTTCATGTATGTCTGTGCAGAGTTTAGGTCAGAGCATCAAGCTCTGTCTTTTCATTCCATCTATGGATTGACATGATCTGCTTTCTGGAAAGTGTCTTTCTCATCCAGAGCTTAGTGCTCAATGGTAAGTCCACTGTCTACATTTCAGTCTTGGGCTGACTGTGAGAAAATCTCCCTAGTCCCTCTCCCCACCTGCTCTTTCTGCATCCCCTCATCATTCTTATTAGATAACAATTATATCTCCTAAAATTTTCCTTTGAAATACTTGGTGAGCTTTCAGAGTCCTAACTGGGTATTATCAAATATCATTAACTTCATTCTCCCCAATCCTAACCAATTTCATTCTTTTTTATAATGAAAATGTAAGGGGAAAATGATACTTTTTGCATTGCTTTTATCTAATTTCTCTGATTCATTAGAAATGGGGGAAGCTGAATATATGGCACATTGAAATAATTACTTCTAGGAAAGAAAGTGTGATATAATGTAGTCAGCCTTTTTGATTGGGACCATCGGCTCCCCAATAATGACATGGAGACTTATTATTAATTATGAAATCTTGGCCAATAGCTTAGGCTTATTTCTAACTAGCTCTTATAACTTAATTTAACACATTTCTATTAATTTATTTTCTGCCTCGTGGCTTTATTACCTCATCTCCATAGCGCCAAATCCTGCCTGCTCTGCATCTCCTAGCATCTCCATTCTTTTTCTTCCCAGCGTCTTCTGTGTCCCCAAAAGCCTGCCTAGCTATTGACTGTTCAGCTTTTTATTAAACCAATCAGAGTGACACGTCTTCACGGTGTACAAAAAGATTATTCCGCAACAATTTAAGAGACAGAGAGGGAAGGAAGGGAGACCCAATTGTTATTATAAAATAGTATATGTCACTCAAATATTCTACAAAGAGAAAATATCTAGGTGTTATTTGTAGAATAAAAAATAAATATGTCGTGACAATGAGCTACTCCTGCTGCTCTGACTGCTCCCTGTTGCTGTCATCGGAGCTGCTGCTGGGTTCCATCATCACCCTATTTCACTTTGAGACAACTTCCTAGTGTTATACTGAGGAGGCGGGACCCCGAAGACCTTCTGGGGCCATGGAGATCCTATGTCATGAATGGATCAATATTCTCCTTGAGAGACTGGGTTAGTTCTTTCCAGCCTGGATTAGGACTCACAGTACAGGATTAGTCATGGGAAGAGCCAATTGTCCAATGTAAGTTCAGCATCCTTAGCTTCCCCTCCTCATCCGTGCTTACCACGTGACCACTTCTCTTTTCTTCCGGTGTCCTACCAGTAGCTGATCAGATGAGTTCACTGACATTAGACAGAGCCTTGAACTAAAATAAGCGCCGCCCCCTTCCCCTTTTATGACATACTCAGCTTCTGTTATTTCGGAATGGCAACACAAAGGAGGATAAGCCACCTTTCTCGGGAGGACTGACGAATTGTCTTTAGAAATGGTGCATCCAGAAAGAAACATCTCAAGCTCCAATGGGGCTCTGTGTCTCATCCCTCTAGAACCCCAAAGGGCAGTGGGAGCTCAGCCTGTGTATCTGCTAGAGTTTTCTCAGATGAAGGTCGCAGGGTTTTGTTTTGGTTGGTTGGTTAGTTGGGTGGTTTGTTTGGTTTGTTGCTGTTTTGTTTTGTTTTGTTTTGTTTTGTTTTGTTTTGTTTTGTTTTGTTTTGTTTTAGCAGCATGTCTCAATGAAACATCTTATTGAGGTAAAGTCCAAGTCCAGATTTTCATTCATGGTGTGATCACCATATGTGTGGGGAGAGATAGAGGGAGCCATTGGGTCCATTTGAAAATGAGGGCTCAGTCTAACCCAGAGAGGAAGAGGCGTAGATAATTCAATGCAAACTAGGGCTACAGTCATCTGTCTCTTCCTAAACTGACAAATAATCTTTTAACTTTCCGTCTTTGCTTCCAAATTGAAAATAAAACCACCATTGAAAGAGGTGAGATAATCATTGGTTTCTTAAATATATTTTAAACTATGAAAGTTGGCCAGGAGTAGTGGTGCATGCCTTTAATCTTGGCACTTGGGAGGCAGCAGTAGATGGGTTTCTGTGAATTTAAGGGCATCCTGGCCTATAATGTGAATTACCTAGTGAGACCCTGTCTCAAAAATCGAAGATAAACAAATGAAGTATGAGAGTTAAGATGATGTCATCTCTTTCATCCCAGTTACTCTTAGTAATCTTCTGAATCATGATTTGACAGAATCCAATTAACTTAATATAGCCAACTTCACAGTTTACTATTCTAAATGGTACACCATCACATTCTACATGTATGAAGTTCTTCTTCTGGGAAAAAAATAACCCTTTAATTACACAGCCAATAGAAAACTGTTGAGCCAACTGTGTGGGGAGTGGAAATGAAAATGGCAAGGGGTGGGGGCAGAGAGGGTCACTCTCCATGTCACTGGGACAGGACTGGCGGGAGGAAGCAGCATGGTGGGGGAATATACAGGATCACAGGAGGAAGCAGCATGGTGGGGGATATACGGGATCACAGGAGGAAGCAGCATGGTGGGGGATATACGGTATCACAGGAGGAAGCAGCCTTGGGGGGGGGATATACGGGATCACAGGAGGAAGCAGCCTGGCAGGGGGATATACGGGATCACAGGAGGAAGCAGCCTGGGGGGAAATATACGGGATCACAGGAGGAAGCAGCATGGTGGGGGAATATACAGGATCACAGGAGGAAGCAGCCTGGGGGGAAATATACGGGATCACAGGAGGAAGCAGCATGGTGGGGGATATACAGGATCACAGCAGGAAGCAGCCTGGGGGAAAATATACGGGATCACAGGAGGAAGCAGCCTTGGGGGGGGGATATACTGGATCACAGGAGGAAGCAGCATGGTGGGGGATATACGGGATCACAGGAGGAAGCAGCATGGTGGGGGATATACGGGATCACAGGAGGAAGCAGCCTGGGGGGTGGATATACTGGATCACAGGAGGAAGCAGTGGGGGGGGTGGATATACTGGATCACAGGAGGAAGCGGTGTGGTGGAGCAATGTAAGGATCACAGGAGGAAGCAGCCTTGGGGCGGAGGGGGGGGAATATACTGGATCACAGGAGGAAGCAGCCTTGGGGGGGGGATATACGGGATCACAGGAGGAAGCAGCATGGTGGGGGATATACGGGATCACAGGAGGAAGCAGCCTGGGGGGGAATATACGGGATCACGGGAGGAAGGGAGGGGAAAAGAGACCATGAAGCCTTTGCGAAGAGAGAGACTTAAGGCTGTTTAGAAACATGCTGCAGGGCTGGTGTCATGGCTCAGTGGATACAGCACTTGCTGTCAAGCCTGACAACCTGAGTTCAAAGCTCTGGACTCACACAGTGATAGAACTAACTAACATCCCATAAGACGCCCTCCACACCCCACCCCCACCCCCGCCACACACACACAAGCACTACGGCAAATTAATTAATATAATGAAAAATTTTATACAGGTGTGTGGCATACCTCAGTAACATAATTCTCACTTCTCCACCCCCCTCAGGAGTTATATTGTGAAAGCCGATGTTAATTGTCAAAGTTCTTTGGAGTGTCGTCTGTTTGTTTTAGCCGTGTTGGCGCTCTGGACTGAACTTTGAGCCAGAATATCCATTCCTGTTTCGTGGGTTGAATGTGCTGTTTAAGTAGGACAGTGAGACACACTGTGGATCACCCAGGCACCTGAAGCTCGCCTAACAAGTGCATGGGTGCAGCTCAGAATCACCAGGTCTGGAAGTAGTCTACTATGCAAGGGTCTGTGGATTTCTTCTCAGACAATTGCTTTAGGTCAAAAGTGTTCCTGCTTGCAGGCTTTTTCCCTCTGTTGTACATCTCCTCAGGAAATGGAGTAAATGTTTGACTTTTATTAACCTTGTTTCACCTTACCGTAAAACCCAACACTGTTGAAGATATCCATTTAATAAACTAAAATAGGGTAAATATTTGAGAAGGTAGAGGTGTTTGACCTGATTTAAATGTTACACAATGTTTATATACATCCAAAAAATCACATGGCATCCCATAAAATGCACACTTTGTGGCTTTATGTGCCCATTAAAAATTAATTTAGCTATGTATGATGGTGCATGCCTTTAATCCCAGCACTCAGGAGGCAGAGGCAGCAGATAGATCTCTGTGAGTCTGAAACCAGCCTAGTCTACATAGTGAGTTCAAGACCAAGACCAGCCAGGGTTACAGAGTGAAACCCTATGTAAAAAAGGAAATTAATTTAAAGTTTAAAAAAACTAAAATAGCCCAGGATATAATGTCATGGAATAAATCACATCAAGCTTTTTGAATTTTTTTGAGTCATGGTCTCAGGTAGCCCAAGTTGGCCTCAAACTTGCTACATAGCCAAAGATGACCTTGAACTTCTGATCCTTGTTCCTCCTCCTTAGGAATGCTAGGGTTACATGCCTGTGCCACCACGGCCAGCTTTATGTGGCTCTGGGGATTTAACCCAGGGAACTGTGCATGCTAGGCAAGCACTCTCCCAACACAGCTACCTCCCCATCCAAAGTCAAGCTTCTTAATGAGATATGATAAATATACCGACAAATGTAGAGAACGATATGAGCAATAGCCATGGACAGCCATTCAACTCTGTCAGATGTCAGCACTTCAGAACTCCTGACAATCCCTGTCTCTCACTTCAGTCACACAGGGCAATGCATGCTGAATTTGGCCCTTGCTGTGAACTGAATGTATTCCATTCCAATTCATAAGTCAAGGTCAAAACCCCCAAAGAGGGCAATTGAAGATGAGGTATTTGGGACATCATGGAGGCGTGGGGATGGAGCACTGATGAATGTGATTAGTGAATTATAGGAGGATAAGAGGTCAGAGCTAACCCCCTCTATCATGTGCAGCTACAATGAGATGTCCATCTGAAGATCAGGAACAGTCCTCACTTAACACTGGACCTGCCAACACCTTCGTCTTGGACTTGCAAGAATTTGCCACTGTTTAAGCCACCCAGCCAGTGATACATTTGTTAAACTCACCCAAACTAAGACAGCAGTCATCATTCTCATCCATGTTTTTATTATTTTACTACATATGTATTTATTTCTTAATATCAAGAATTACTTTTCCAATTTCAAAACGTATTTCAACAGTTACACCACTCCTGCACACATTGTGAATCGTTCCATCTTTATACCACCTGAGGATGTGTCAACATTAAAAATATGTAGTTATATTCCTCCACCCTAGCTGCTGTTTCCCACTGTGTGGCCATGTCACAGCTTATTAACTTATGCTCCTATAAATGAATACTTACTTTTTATTTAAATTCTTTGCTACTATAAGCCATACAACATGAAAAAAAATTTTTTGAATGAAACACATACAGCCTTTTTTTTAAATTCCATTTGGTTTTAACTTGTAGCTATTTGATTAATATAATGGTACCTGTTTTATTCTGTTATTGTGATGAAAATATTTTGACTGAAAGCAACTTAAGGATGAAAAGACTTATTCGGCTTATACTTCCAGGTCACAGCACATCACTGAGGAAAAGTCAGAGTGGGAATTCAAGGCAGGAGCCTGGGGACAAGAACCCTGAAGAAGTAGTGCCTGTTGACTTACTGTCTGGTTCATGTTTAAGAGGATGAAAGATCAGAGCTCACCCCTCATTTGCTTACACAGCCCAAGGGCACCTGCCCAGGGAATGGTGCCACCCACAGTGGACTGGGCCTTCCTACATCAGTCAATCATGAAGACAATCCCTCACATGCATGCCCATAGACCAACCTTACAAAGACAATTACTCAGTTGTGACACTTTTCACATGATTCTAGGCTCTGTCAAGTTGACAACACTAGCTGGGTAAATAACCAATAATGTTGACTTCATTTTTTTAATGTATGTGCCTGTTATTTTTAAACATGTGAATTCCTATGGTCATTAAGATGTAGAACAGTTCTATCACCCAGTTACCTAACACTACTAGTTTATAGTCCAACCTTTGTCACCCCATTACCTGGCAACCAATGATACAATCTAACAATGACAATGCCATAGTTCTTAGTTGTTGTTGTCCATTTCTTGGACATCATGTAACTGTAGCCAAACAGCATACAAACATTTTGAGACTGGAATCTCTCACTCAGCACAATGCCATTCAGATCTGTCCTGCTACTGTGTGTCTCAATGTGATATCCTTCATCTTACTAAGTCATATTCTATCACATGGGTTCTCATTGTAGATTCCAGGGTGTCTGCCTGCCTTTACCTTCAGAGTGCTGGGATTGTAGGTGTGTGCTGTTCTGCATAGAGAGATTCTTTTAAACATTCAATGCTAGGGTTTGGTTTTTGTGTGTGTGTGTGTGTGTGTGTGTGTGTGTGTGTGTGTGTGTGTGTGTGTTTGAGGGCACATGTATACAGGTGGGCATGCATGTATATGAGTGTACATGTGGAAGTCAGAGGACAGCCTCCAGTATCATCCCCAAGGATATACACCTTCTACCTCCTTTGAGACAGGATCTCTTGTTGACCTGGAGTCACTGGCAAGTGAATTTCAAAGATCTTCCTGTCTCTTTCCAGGGTACTAAATTACAAGCAGGCACCACGATACCTGGCCCTGCTTTTAGATTTATTTTAATTAATTTACTTAATTCAAGCAATCCCCCACAGACATGCTCACAATCCAACCCAGTATAGACAATCCCTCATTAAGACTATCCTCCAGATGGTTCTGGGTTGTATCAAGCTGACAATTAAAGCCAACCATCACACCACATGTTTTTAAGAGCTTAAGAAAAAAAATAATCTATTACCTTTACTTAGATATTTACCGTTTCTCTGTTCTTCCTTCATCCTTGATGTTCTGGGCTTCCTTCTGGAAGTATTTGTCTTCTGAAAATCCCCTTTAACATTTGCAAGGGCTAAGCTCTCTTCACTCTATTTTTTTTTCTTCTGAGAATATCCTTATTTCATCTTCATTCCTGAAAGAAATTAATGCTGGAAGGGAACTTTGAAATTGTCTAGCTCAAAATACTCATTTGCATGTGAAGCAAAGCCCAGAGGCATTAAATAACTCTAACCCGTGCCATCATGATCATTAACGGCTGAGCCCTGACCGTGGGCTAACTCCCTCGCTCCCAAGCCTGTACTCTGCCCCTCTATATAATGTCCTGACTTGTTATTTCAATTATTGGGCTTGATTTGGGATTAAATTTATGCAAAAACAGACTCTTACTTGCTTATTAGTAAAAATGTAAAATTATCTCTTTTGAGAACTGAAGGGGCTTTTGAGATCATGAGCTTCGGTGTTCCATAGTTTTCAATGTAGAAAATGAGGCCCGGAAAAGACAGTGCAGTTCCCTAAAGAAGCTGTATTGATTAGTGCCATGACTTTTTAATAGCAAAATCATACTACATACCCACCATTTGTAGAGAGCAGCAGGCTAAAGCTGTTTTGACATTTGTGTTCCCAAGCAGTAGTAATGGCTTGTGCTGAGCAAACACACTTTCTTTAGCCCCTTAGGATGTCCTAATCTCAATGGCAATGAGCAGCACTGGACGGTACAGCCTCGCTGGACACCTGGGATCAAATTTCTGCCTCTGCCACCATTAGCACTGTCTTCCCAGCCAGTGATTCCCAGACTTTATTGTTTGTCTGATTCTTACAAGCCTCTAAAAATAGGCTGGGCTTGGGGGCTGGGGGCCTCAGTAGTTACAGAGCACTGGATGTTCCTCCAGAGGACTCAGGCTTGATTCTCAGCACCCACATGGTAACTCACAGCCATCTTCTATAACTCAAATACCAAAGGATCCAATGCCTTCTGGACTCTGAGAGCACCAGGCACACATGTGGTGCACAGACATACATGCAGGCAAAACACCCATACACATAAGATAAATAAATATTTTAAAATCAAAATAGGCTTATTGAAAATACACATTCCCATCCCCAGCTCATCCCCTTTTCCAAACATTCTTTTTATTCTTTTTTTTTTTTTCAAGACAGAGATTCTCCATGTAGTTTTGGTGCCTGTCCTGGATCTTGCTCTGTAGACCAGGCTGGCCTCGAACTCACAGAGATCCACCTGGCTCTGCCTCCCGAGTGCAAGGATTAAAGGCATATGCCACAGCTGCTTGCCCCTTTCCAAACATTCTTGTGCGCGCGCGCGCGCGCGCGCGCGTGTGTGTGTGTGTGTGTGTGTGTGTGTGTGTGTGTGTGTGTCTGTCTGTCTGTCTGTCTGTCCCTGTCAGTCTGTGTGTGCGTGTGTGTTTGTGCATGCCTGCATGTTTGGGTGAGTGCAGACATGCATGGTCCATGGCATGCATGTAGAGTTCAGAGGGCAACCTCAGGTATTGGTCCTCAGTGTGCACCTTGAGACGGGGTTCCTCATCGCTCCCGATACAGAGCCCAGTCTAGCTGGAGTGCAAACTTCTGGATCCCCTCTGGTCTCTGTTTCCTATCTCCCATGTGTGCAGTTTCCTGCGGGTTCTGGGGATCCAAGTGCAGCTCCTCAAGCTTGAGTCACAAGCGCTTTGTCCACTGAGGTGACTCCCCAGCCCCAACCCACTTCCAAACATCCTAATCCATCCAATCCAGGGCACAGCCTGGAATTCTCATTTTTATAAACACACCAGGTATTTCCAACACGTATCATGCACTGAAGAGAAACCTTCTGTCTATTTTGAGGCACTATGTCTCAGTTATGTGTAGAAAATTCTACCTGGAGTTTCAAACTCAAAATAAAAGGGAGGCCAGGTGGTCCAGCTACTACACAGACTAGGGTAAGAGGATAACAAGGACTACCAGACTACAGAGTGAGTTCAGGTCCAGCCTACAACTTACAGGGCACTTGTCTGATAATAAAAAAATAAAGGGAAGCTAGAAATATACTCAGTGTTAGAGTGCTTGCTTAGCATGTGTGAGGACCTAGGTTCACACCCCAACACACACAAAAAAAAGGAGAAGGGAATTCTAGACTGTCTGGATCTGGTACACACTAACTCAGTCTCACTCCATTCTGGATTTACCATGCGAGGTCATTTCAAATGCCTCCCTCCTCTCACTGACGGCCGAGAGGCCTGGCAGGTAGGCAGCAGCACTGCCCTCACATACACCTGCTGTGGAATAAAATCACGGGGACATGGATGCTTGTTTCCCTAAAGGATCTCACCCACTTCTTCTTAGATAGAGCCGTTAAGATTAAGATACTAGGCCTCTATTTCAACATAACTGCTTGAAATCTGGGGCTGAATTTTATAGCTACAAATTATTTTAAAGATCTATTTATTTTATATCAAGTGTTTTGCCTGTGTGTATGTATACAGGCCATGCCCACAGACACCAGAAGAGGGAGTCAGATCTCCTGGAACTGAAGTTACAGGCAGTTATAGGCCACCTGATATGGGTGCTGGAAATCAAACCCAGATCCTCTACAAGAGCAACTATTTCTCTTAACTGCTCAGTGATCTCTTCAGACCTTCAATAAATAAAATCCCATGTCACCCCCCTACCCACTTCCACATGTGACTACACAATCACACACACACACACACACACACACACACACACACACACACACACACGCACACTATGTTCTTTAAAAAGGTGTATTAGTTTTCATCCATAGGCCTTACTGTATATGATATCCTGTGAAGACCAGAAAGATGGGGCGGGGGGGGGGGGAGACGGGGGACAAAAAAAAACACATGCCATGAAGTTCTGGCTTAGCATAGAAAACCATCCATACAAATAAGAAATAATGTTTTAAGCAATGTGTGAACCGTGTGTGTGGTAAAAAGAGGGAAAAAAAGAGTACAAACTTCACAGATGAAGAGCTTCTGTATTTAAATACTGCCTCTGTTCTCTTCATGATTTAATTCCTGGAAGGAGAGAGGGCACGCTATTTCACAAAACCGAAGGGGAACACAGGTGCGCCTTGCGTTTGCTCCTGGTGAGGCATGTAGTGGTGCAGATTCCCTAATCTGCTTCGTGCATGGCCTCTCTCTTTTTCTTAGTTGGCCTGTAGGTACAGATGGATCTGTCTCTCTAATGATCATAAGAGATGCTTGAAGGCAGGAAGTAAGTGTGTCAGATATTTCTTCTGGGTCTCCTACAGGGTTCAAAATGATGTCATTTTATCATCACCAATGGTTAATCCCCTATGGTGTTCTCGGCCCTGTGTGAAATGCCATAATGGCAGAGATTTCCAGGATGCCTGTTCCTCACTCAGCATGCATTCCCTCAAATGGAAGTCTGTTTACCTAGAGATCTGTGTCTGTTAATAAGTCCTCTGCTTTCTCTGTGCCCAAGGTGGTGCTCCGTGAGGGGAATGGACATGCACACCGCATTAGCCTGCAGGAGCGGCTATAACAAGGCAGGGCAAAGCGGCTCGCTCAAACAACAGAAATGTATTAGCTCACAGTTCTAGGGGCTAGAAGTCCATGTTCAAGGGGTGGGCAGAGTTGGTCTCTTCTGAGGTTTCTGCTCGATGCCTCTTGCCTAGTTTGGGGGGTTTGCTGGCAGTTTTCATGACGCTTTGTCTTGTAGTTGCACTGTCCTAATTTCTATGTTCATCTTTACCTAATTCTGTCCAGATTTGCACATCTTCCCCACCCACACTTCCCCTTAAGGATGCACTCTACTCCAGGTTGACTCAACTATCCCTGCAATGACCTGGTTTCCAAATATGGTCACACTGTGAGATATTGGAAGTTAAGGTTTCAGCATACCAATCTGAGAAGGGGGCACATTTCAACTCCAAACACACATAAACAATGAAATACAACATGGGCAAAGGGAAAGCACAGAACTATACGAAGAGCTGGGGGGGAGGGCGTGGCACTCAACAGCTGATAGCACTGAGTTAAATGGTCACAAGGGAACGCATTAGGGGACAAGGGACACATAGCCAAAACTTCAGCAGAAAATGGATAAATGGATGTTCTTCAAGTTGAGAAAGGAGAAAGAAAGATCATTTGTTGAAGAGTATCTCTAGGAATGCAAAGCACTTGAAGAACTGCAGAGACCGTTATGTTGTGAAGACTGGGGAGGGGAGTTATTTAAAAATGAGACTGGAAAGGAAGTTAGAAGCCAGAACATGAAGAGCTGTGTCACAATGGATGGCCTGATCTCAGGGCATGAAAAAGCTAAGGTAGGTAATACCCTGGTTGTATCTACATGCTAGAATTCTGTTCTGGTGAGCATGGATGAGCACTGAAATGGAGTCTTACTGAAAGCCAAGAAGCAAGACATGCTTGTCTACAAATCGACAAATTTATGAAGTTCTGGATGCATCCAAGAGCAGCAGAGATGGAATGGGGGAGATGGGTCTCCAGTGGGAAGCTGAAGAGAACGTCAAGTCCTGGAAAACCATTTAGAACAGCTTCAGCACTAACTGAGACTGTGTAGCTGAGGCTGGTCAGGAAACCTGGGAGCTCAGACATGAAGAAGCAGAGGAGGAGAACTCCCATTTGAAAAAGAAAAAGATTTGGGGAATACCTTGAAAATAGCAGCTAGATGACCAGTCCTACATGCAGAGTACTGTCCTAGCTTCACACTCACTTCCTGTCTGACCTCTACGCACGGTATTGCCCTTGACCTTTATTTTAGATAATCTTCAAGCAAGTCAGAAATAGCACTTCCTATACTGGGGCCAGATGAAAATGTCTTCTGAGGGAGTGTGACCCCATTGGCTGGGGAAAATCAAAGTCATAAGGCTTATGGTGTCTTTGCCAGTCTGAAAACATGCAACCAGCTTATTAGCGAAGATACTGCACCATCATTCACTACCTGGCTTTTTAATCTACTGGCCATGATGCCTAATTAGACACAACAAAAGTTGCAGATTTTCTCAGAAACGGACCACCTGCTAAAATTTAACTCTAGATAAAAATGTCAACGTCCCACAGGCCTCTCTGAGGCTTACGGACCACATCCATGTGAATAGGCTGGGAACGATGGGTCTTGAGGTTTCTGACTTGGGCTCGGCCTTAAGAAATCTAGTTCTTTCCTGGTGTTTTGTGTTTCCAAATTTTTCTGAGTTTTTTTTTTCCTCAAATCATAAATAGTCTCCAACCTAACCTAGTGCATTACAAGAAACAAGAAGTAGTCATTACAGCTGACACATTTCCTAGTTATCTAGCATGGGTTAGGGAATATTCTAAGCAGTCTATATACTTGAACTCATTTTAGGCCTCAGGATGACCTCATGGGGAAAACTTTCATTTACAGGATGCTGAGGCAATAACTCAATTAGTGGACTTCTTGCCATGCAAACACAAGGCCCTGTGTACAGTCTCCAATATCCACATAAAAACCCAAGCTAGTGGGGTGGCATAGGTTTATAATCCCAGCTCTGGGGAGGCAGAGACTGGATGATCTCTAGGGCTCCCTGACCAGCCAATCTAGTCTAATTCATGAGCATTGGTCCCAGTGGAAGAACTTATCTTAAAAACATCAGTGTGGATAGGTCGTGAAGAATGACACTCAAGGTCGACCTCTGGCCTCCACACACGTGCGTGGACACACACACGCGCGTGGACACACACACACACACACTCATCTGAAGGTAAGAAGACAGCAGAGGCCACAAAAATATTTGACTAATAGCAGGGAAAACGCCACTGTGAATCCACAAGCTCCATAGCGCGTCTCAGGATGGAGACTCCAGCAAGAGACTGGAGATCCTTAACCAATAAAATTAGCATACATAGGCGCTTTGCTGCCCAGACAGGCAACAGCTGGCAGAAAGGATGCCTTTTCTTGAACATTCCCCAGGGTGGGGCTACCTCCCCAGGCAGACTCACATTTTACTATACTCCCAGATTCTAAAACAGAGAGAGCCAGGATTTCAGGGCGGCCCCACCCCCCTACCCCCACCGGGCTCCTCAGAAGGAAGGACCACGGGTGGAGAAGTGTAAATGACCTCACAGGGTATCTGGAGAAAACCTAAGTAAGCGGGCCCTCCAGTGATTCATTTGGGTGGACTACTTTCACACCAAGCTACATTCAAGCAAGAGTTCGGAGTGGGGTCATTTGGGGCCCCTCCCTCCCTACCATTTCCTCTTTTCAAAGTACTGGCAGATTTGGAGTCAAACTCCATCCAAACAGGAAATCACCCAGGTTCTAGGTATTAAAAAAAAAAAAAAAAGCCTTAGTTTTAAAGGGCAAGTTCTTTGTGCACAAAGTGGATGTGTCCAGAGCAAGTGCCTGCTTTGCTCTGGGCACGTGATTGTTTATGTTTATGCCCTGCAGGGAGCATGCTGAGAGATGAGATCCAAACCCCCATACACACATCTGGCAAAGCTTACAGGAGAAAGACTTTTAAGGGTTTGCATTGTCTTTTTTTTTTTTCACACTAAAAACTAAAAATGGAAATAAAAGGCTCCAGCCCACCTCACTTGAGTCCACCAGAATATCTATGAAGAGCCCCAGCAGGGAAAGTAGGAGGCCTGGAGCAAAGAGGAGGGAAGGGGGGGAGGAGAAGAGGGTTGATGACAAGGTGGAACGGCAGAGCCGGCGGCAGAGGGATTGGGAGTTTGGCTGGCAAGCTACGCCAGAGGCAGGTGCCAGCTGAGAGTGGGCGGAGGTGCCGGCGCCAGGCCAGGCCAGGCAGGGGGGAGGCCAGGCGTTACCTCTGCCTCTAGGAGTCCAGGCGCAGAGACAAGCTCGCCCCGGGGCGTCCCTGCTTCGTCAACTCTCCATTCCCTCCCCTCCTGCCAACCCGGACCAGGGGAGTCCCTGTCGCCTGCAGGAGGAGCCGCTGCAGAGCGACAGCATCCTTGGGAGAGACACCCAGGGCTACGTAGCCTCCAGCCTCCTCCTAGGGGAGAGAGCTCCCTTGCACTCCTAGTGATCACCCCTACCCGGCCAACCGGCCACCAGAGCCTGCACCCGTGCCTCGGGGACCTCCACCTGCGCGGGCCCGGGGCGGGGGAAACACAGGGCAAAGAAGGCTCGAGAAGCGGGTATCCAGGGAACCCCAACCCCGCGTCTCTACTGGGCGAGAAAAGGCGGCGCTGTCAACATTGTGAGCTTCCTGCACGCGGTCCCCAAGTTTAGGGGCGACACCTTTCCAGAAGGAGCTAATCCCCCCCGCAGTGAACATTCCAGCCCCTTCAGGACTCCTGGAGCTTCTTCCGTCTGCACCCCAAGTGTTTCCCGGGTCTCCGCTTGGGCCATGCCCGGGCTGCGCAGGGACCGCCTGCTGGCCCTGCTGCTCCTGGGCGCGCTCTTCTCCGCCGACCTCTACTTCCACCTCTGGCCGCAAGTGCAGCGCCAGCTACGGCCCCGCGAGAGTCCTGAGGGCTGCCCGTGCTCCGGCCGCGCCCCCTCCGAGTCTCTGCACTCGGCCGCAGCCTCCCGAGACCCTGGCACCGCCGCGCACAACTTTTCCCAAGCCCGGCCGGGGGCTGAGCATCCCAGCCGCGGCCACCCTGGTCCGCGCTCCAAGCTGCAGGCCCTGTTCGCCCACTCGCTCTACCAAGTCCTGGAGGAGCCGCCTCTTCTGGGGCCCGAAGACTGGCTCTTGGCCAGCCAGGAGGCGCTGCGGTATTACCGGAGGAAGGTGGCCCGCTGGAACAGGTGAGGACCCTGCCAGGGGACCCTGGGCGCCGATCTCCCTAGCCTGGACTCTCCAGGAGCTGGCTACCCACATCCACTCCCTCTCTGGGCTGCGGGGGCTTCACCCTGCCCTCACAGCCTGGCATTGGGCTTCTTTCCCCATCTGGACCCTCACCAGCTGTTGCAGACTTCAGACATCAGCCCTGGAGTAAGATCTCAGTGTGAGAAATAATTTCTTTGCAAGAGCAAAGAAATGCTCTCAGCCACTCCCCTTGAGTTCTCCGGTTCTCTATCCAGTTGCTTTCCTGGTCCCAGTGCCTTCTCAAGCCCTTCTCATGGTCCAGATGTGGACAGCTGTGTAGGCCTTTGCTTTCCAGAATGAAGTTCGAGTTCAGCACTCACCTTTGCTCTTTGGTCAAACCTTGAGCACTTTGCACAAAGCTATGCCAAATCCCCCAAGACCTAGTTTTTCCCCTGTCTTTCTCCCTCTGCCCGGGGTTGGAGGCCAAAGAGGTCAGCTGGAGCGAGAGTTAAACTCTCAGCTCTCTGACATGGTCAATCCCTGTTGCTCATTAAACGTGGCTTGTCGGTTTGGGGGCAGTGTTCTGAATTGAAGGGCAGTTTATTAGCTTTTATCGTGTTGATTTGGGCTGAGGCTTCTGGGGGAAGAGAGAGAGACAGAGGCAGAGAAACTGTGTGTTCTAGGAATTTTATAAACTGAAAGTAAAATTTAGAGGGAAATATTAAAATATTTAAGGTAAATTTAAGAGTGTTTTGCAGGAGTGTGTTGGAGATGGCGTGGTAATGATTGCTGGGGAGGTCCCCAGCTGATGGCAGAAAGCCTTCTTATGAGTTAAGGACTCTTTTTCAAAGTATAGAACTTGTCTGTCACTTGAATCCAGAGTTCCCTTTTCATGCCACACCCATCTGTTAACACAAGAGATTTCAGAATGAGATGTCAGGGGTGGTTTTATGGTCCCTCGGGAAGATGAGAACACAGTAAATCTCAGTTGAAACTCGCTGCTAGCCCAATTTAACTGTTTTCTCATTATTCTGTAGGGCTAAAACTGGAGGGGGCGGGGGAGAACTTCAGCAAATGAAGAGAAAGAAGTTGAGACTTATCAGCTGAAATCACTACAGTGAATTTCATTTGCAACCTCTATGGCTGGCGATTTTATATTAGAAAGTGGTTCTCAATTCTACTGCTAATTGCGTGCAATAAAAAGGCAGTTTAAGATTGCCTCACAGTGCTGTCACTTTCAATATTACCTTAATTTCATCAATAATGTGGGAGCATCATGAATCAGTGAACTAGGAAATTCTGCCCTTAGAAAAAGTATCCACACATCAAATGAAGATTTAAGAATTACAGGCTGTGGGCAAAGTTGCTTGCTATTGTAAATGCAGATGCATGTTTGCCTAGTCTTGTTTCTATCACCTTCAATTTCCCTATGTTACTTAGGTCCTGAAGGAAATTCCATGGAAATATTTTGGGAGAAAAGCAAAAATCTTCCTTGCCAAGCTGAGTAATTGATTTTTAAGCTTGCTTTTTAACAATGTGTCAACACACAATTTACTGCCCAGAGATGTTGGTCATGTAACAAAGGATCAGTGGGGGCTGCTGACCTTGCTGTCTGTCTTCAGAGGATCACTAAAAGTAGCAGTTTGCCAGGCAAGGTCTGTGGATGATGTGAAAGATTCAACTGCACCTAATAGTGGTGAACTTTGACCTTAGAGGCAGAAAACACATCCCCTCCACCTGAAGAGTGCTGTAAACATCAACAGGATGGTATTAATAAGCAAGTGTGTTCGAGTTAACACCAGTGTTAAAAACAGAACCCCCTGGGTTATAGCTCAGTTGGTAGAGTGCTTGCCTAGCATTCATGAAGCCCTGAGTTCGATTCTCAGAACCCCACAAATCAGGTGTACTGGTGCACATCTGTAGTCCTGATCCTTAGGAGAAGCAGAAATTCAAGGCCAATCTCCTCTACTTATTGAGGTTGAGACCAGTCTGGGGTACATTAGACCCTCTCCCCAAATGCATGGAACCTAAAAGACTCATTGGATTGTAATCATATCGAAAGTTCTACTGTAATAACACTAACCCTTACTGAAGTTTGTATCCTGATGACTATGAGGATCTGTGGATGTGTTAATGAACCCTGAGAACCTTGGTACAAGACCAAGGAAGCATCCAGCTCCCTCAAGCTGGCATTTAGAATGGGCAACCGAAGGAGAAATAATGAATGACCTGGCCAATTGTTTGTGTCTTGCACAGACAAGTCCTAGTTTGTAGCCATGACCCTGCTAGCATTTAAAAGCTACTGATACATAAGTGGTGCTTCCCTGCCAGTAATTACATAACATTAATTGCTATCCAAAACTAAACCTATCAGCAAACTACCTACCACAGTAGGAAAGGTGGAGGCAATAAAATAGCCAAGTCAGCATTCTTCATCACTTGCCTAGAAGAGAATGTTATAGCCTCAGTGATTCCTATTTTTTTTTTTTTTTTTTTACTACTACACTAAGAAATGATGGTATTCGGTCAGAAAATGCCTTTTGACAACTAAATGGAGCTAGTTTCCAGTAGGGGGTACATCATGGCTTCTTCCACTCCTCACCCCTGAACATTCCTCTTCGATTTCACACGGTACCAGATGGAGTTTGTGCACTATCTCGAATGTTTCCATTCTCACCCGATGACAATTTATTGGATGGCAGTGTTTTAGTTAGGTTGAAATGTGGAAGCGACGCTGTGTATCCTGTGATCCTGAAGACTGGGCAAACCTCCTTCTATGACAGGTCTTCCTTGTCTTGCCGCCTGCCTCTCTCTCATTCGAAATGCAACCGAGTGTGGTTCAGTCCAAGTTTAAAATGTAATCAGGGAAAGTGATCCTGTCAGGTTGTCAGCGGCTGATCACAGCGAGCAAGCCAATGCCAGGCTCCATCAGCCTTGAGGACACCTCTGGCACCTGTCTGGAATATCAAAAAGACAGGACAGGGATCAGGAGTGTCAAGTTCATTATTTCAGGCCATAACTAACAACGCAGAACTATCCCGCTTTTATTGTTAGTCCTTAATCGGCAATGGTGGCGGCAAGGCTTACCTGGGTCTGAGGTAACAGTTCACATTTGGGGCTATCCTGGCATTCTTAATGGCTGATCTTGGAGTTTCTTCTATGGTCCACAGCTTACCCAGCCAGAGGATGTTGGTCTGTAGACACAGACATGTCAAAACTGGAAAGCTTGGCCTGGCCTTTTGCCCACATATCTTTGGTCAGTTCTTCTGTAATCCTCTGGTCTTGGTGGTCAAGGTCAAATAGGGTCCTGCTTCCCTTGTGTGGGAACTTCAGCAGCTGTAATGCAAGTGTGAGTCCTCTGCTCTCCGCTTTTCTTTTTTTCTTTTTCTTTTTTTTCTTTTTTTTAACAGAGCTGAGGACCGAACCCAGGGCCTCGCACTTGCTAGGCAAGCGCTCTACCACTGAGCTAAATCCCCAACCCCTCCGCTATTCTTCCTATGTGTCTTCCTCTGATGTCAGGAACATGATACTGGCCAGCAATCACAGACTCAGCATCCCTCAGAAGCGTGTGTGTGTGTGTGTGTGTGTGTGTGTGTGTGTGTGTGTGTGTGTGCGCGCGCCCCCCATCCCAAGCTTCTGCCATTCCCCTCTCCAACCTCCTTGTTGTCACGGAAAGGAACCCTGGTCCAAAGTCTCTCTTTAGAAGTCGCAGCGAAGAGACTGGGCAGCTTTTCAAAAATGACAGTTGTTCAAGAAGAATAAGTTGGCTGAAGTTTTTCTGGGGGAAGCTCTGAGAAGATGCAGAATCAGGGCTGACAGAGGAAAACAGGGAGAAAAGGCCAGGAGAGGAGAAAAAGAGTGCTGCTGGAAATAAGAACGGTCTAGCCAAGAATTCTCAAAAGATTAGCTCCCTCCTCCCACGGCCGTGTGCAATGAGCAACAGCATCTCTTCATTCTTTCTCTCCACGCCTTGGTGCCTTTGTATCTTTCTGGCTTACCTCGTGACCACTCCAGACCATTTGTAATATCCATATCTCACGAGCAGTTCAGCCTTCGGGGTGTACCGAAGTCCAGGCACACAGTCACAGACAGTGGCATTTACCTTCCTCCCAGAGTCAACAGGACCTTGGTCTTTATCTGAGCATTCTTTCAGCAATGCCAGGCTAAGAGGGAAATGGCCTCCCAGGATTGGGGAATGCTCTCCAGCCACGGCCTACATGTGGTGAGCAACTGGAGTGGGGATTCATTGCCATCCTTCTTAATTAGAGCCTGGCTGGGCTGATTCGGGGAAAGCTATTATCTTGGTGGTTTCGGAGACCTCAAGCTGCTCAGCAGCCACAGGCAGATGGTTTCTGAGTGAGTGAGTCCAGAAGGCCAGTTCAGGCTCCCTCTCATTGCACACTGGCTCTCACTGCCTTCACCTCAACCAAGAACTAAATCAGGGAAGTACCAATGCCGGTTATCCAAGGAAGGTGGCACATCCTGTTTCCAAACAGATCACAACGAAGACCCCTCCCCAGTCACGAGCCCTCGGCCCTGTCGTCGTTTCCAGTCCCTAGCCATCTTCTTTCTTCTCAACCATCTTCTCATCTACCCTGGAAACTCAAGTGACTGATCTTTCATGTGTAAATCCTCCTACCTGAAGCATGCTTGTTCCATGCCAGTTCCTTCACATACACTCTTCACTTGGCCCTGCCTCACAGGTTCTGTAGAAGTAGAGACATGTGGTCAGCACAAGTCCAAGATGGCCGCCCATGATTTCCATTCCATTGTGTGTCTGCTATAAATATATTTTGCAAGATGTCCCAGAATAGGGAAACTGTCTGGTGTGGCTGACCTGATCACATATCCCTAAATCAAGATCCCTTGAGTTTATGGGTAAGGGGGGAACCAGAAAGTTTGACTATTGCTGCTGACTTCAAGAGAAAGGAGACTGTTTCACAGGGGATATAAATGACCTTTCAGAATCCAGGTTGACACCTGCTGATGAACAGCAAGAAAATAGAGAATTAGGTCCTCCACCCCCAGGAAATGAATTCTGCTGTCAACAGGAATGAGCCTGGAAACAGAGATTGCACCACACTCCCCAGAGCCTCTAAACAAGAATCCATCTCAGTCAGGACCTTAACTTCAGCCCTGTGTGACCCCACACAGGTCACAGATCCACTCAGAGCTGGGCATTGAACCTCCAGAACTGGGAGACAATGTAGGAAGGGGAGGTGTTTAACCTGTTGGCTTTGTGATGATCCGTGGTACGGTAAGAGAAAGGGAACACACTGCTACTCTGTAGTCTGCTGTGTGGAGGAAACGGGATGAGACGGTCACACAAGCTGCCCAAAGTCAGGAAGAAAGCAAACCACGCCAGGCTTTGGACTCAGAGGGGATGGCTCCAGAACCACATCTGTAACTAGCAGCTCCCCAGCCACAGCCCTGCCTGGTGTCCTTTGATGTCCAGAGGCCATCACCTGGACTCTTGGGGAAAGCCTCTTCTGGTGACAGTCCCCACCCTGGTTCTGCGGTGGCTGTGTACATTCTCTCCACATATGCCACCAAGCTTTGCATGATCATCTGCTGCGCTCAACGATCACTCCATGGAGCTTGGAGTGAGGCGTGAAGATGAATGGCCACTTGCTCTCGGCATTGAAAGCCCCGGCTGTGTGCCATCACCCCCACACATCTGTTTCATCGTTTGCCATAGGGTTGATCACTAGTAAATATCTGTGGAATGCATAATTGTGAGGAGACGACAGCGGGATTGGGGACTATCAGTAGCTGATGGTCTCCTGTGGAAAAGGCCTTGAATATAATAGATCCCGACTGTGAAGCCACCCTACCTGTGACTTCCTGACTCCTCTCCTATGAAAGTCTAAAGCAAAAACACCCTGATGGGGCAATGTGAGACTTGGATCTGGGTTCACTTCCTGCGGTAGGAGCCTGAAGAAAATCAAGTTCGGACCTGAGAAGGAAGCAAGAGGGAGAGCTGAGAAGGTGTCATTTGCTAAGATGAAGGAATTTCTTTAGCATCTTCTGCTTTCTTAAGAAGAGCAGCCAAGAAGCCTTGCATGAAATAAAAATGGGAAACACAGAGGCCTTGACTTTGCCAAAACAGTCCCTGCCCTGCCCCTTGGCAGGTGCCCACCTATACTTTTCTCGTGATTATTCATTAAGCTGGAAGCTGATGAGAAGCTGCGGGTTCTGCTGAAGTATGCCTGTGTATGGCTCAAAGCCCACCGGGAACAGCGTTCTAAACAGCTGCGGCTTCGGCGGGGCAGAAGTTACTGGGCATAAATTACTACCTGTTATTATAGGCAGGGACTCATGTATGTGCCTAATGAAAACCAAAGTATGGAAAAAACACTTAGCTCTCTTTGTACCCTGCCACTTGGCACAACAGCGTCCTATGGCTAAAGTGGGAAATCAGGACACAACTGAGTTTGAGGGCTTTGGGGAGAGGCCAGTGTCCAAGACTTTCCACCCGTGGAGCTTGGCTTTAGGGGCCAAGCCTTGGGGGCAGCCAGGAGAATTTGGCTGGAGCAGCAAGAGACAAAGTGAAGTCCCAGAAAGGGACTGTTTTATTGGAGTCACTAATAATAAACCGGATAATAAAGTTGTGGAGCCGCGGGAAACAGCACAGTCAAGGACGACAGTTCCTAAGAAGCCTGGTGCCTGTAATAAACTCAGCAAAACAGAGAAACGCTGGCCGAGGGGCCCGGGAGATGCTAAGTGGGAAAGGTGCTTGCTGCACACGCGTGAAACAGTTGAGCTCAGTGGTGCACACCTGTAATTTTAACACTGGGGAGGCAGATACAGGGGGCTCCCTGGGGTTTGCTGGCCTGCCAGTCTGGATGAGCTCCAGGTTCAGTGAGAGACCCTCTCGCAAAAAAATAAGGTGGTGAGCAACTGAGGAAGGGACCTGATGTCAGCCTCTGGCCTCTGCATTCATATACATTCTCATTCCTCTCTCTGAATCTCTCTCTCTCTCTCTCTCTCTCTCTCTCTCTCTCTCTCTCTCTCTGTGTGTGTGTGTGTGTGTGTGTGTGTGTGTGTGTGCGCGCGGGCACACGCGGGTGTGGGTGTAGGTGTGTGTAGGACGAATTGTTAGAAGGTCTTATTAATAAAAACAAACCCAGAGCCAGGTTTTGGGGTGAACGCTGAAAGGTCAGAGAAGCAGAACAGGCCACAACTAACTTCACCTCGCCAATTCCTCTGCTGATCCTGTTTCCTCAGACTGGAAGCCTCTGAGTCCTCATCCAAATGGATCTCAGCTGAACTGATGCTCAAAAGCCTAAAATCTTAACAAGACTCTAGTTCTTGGTCCTCACGCCTTTTATTTTCTGCTTCCTGCCATCACTTCCTGGGATTAAAGTCGTGTGTTACCATGCCTAGCTATTTCCAGTGTGACATTGAACTCACAGAGATCCAGACGGATCTCTGCCTTCAGAATGTTAGGATTAAAGATGTGTGTGCCACCATTTTCTGGCCTCTATATCTAATGACTGTTCTGTTCTCTGACCCCAGATGAGTTTATTAAGGTGCACAATATATTGGGGAACACAATATCACCACATGTGTGTCTCTCTCTGTCTTTGTCTCTGTCTCTCTCTCTCTCTTGCACGTACACACACACACACACACACACACACACACACACACACACACACACACACACGATGGCACAGGAGCATGTGACTAAGAAACTGGATCATAAAAAGCATGGTGGAGCCTGGCAGTGTTGGCGCACGCCTTTAATCCCAGCACTCGGGAGGCAGAGCCAGGCGGATCTCTGTGAGTTCGAGGTCTACAGAGGGAGTTCCAGGACAGGCACCAAAACTACACAGAGAAACCCTGTCTCGAAAAACAAACAAACAAAAAGCACGGTGGCCTGGATTTATTTTCCCATACTGGAGGTCAAACCCAAGCTGGAGCCCTTGCCTAGCACACACTCCACCACTGAGCCCTAGACATACACCAAAGAAAAGCAGAGCTGTTCATCTGCTAAGCTAAGCCCAGCTCTCAGATGGCAAACCTCTTTCACTTGCCAGAATGTGGGCCATAGGCAAACATGTTTGATGGTGCTAACCAAAATAAAATCAATGCAAAGGGACAGATCATCTCTCCTGGCTCAGTCATATGTCCCAGAGGGTCAGTTTCAGCAGTTGAGATGGGCATATATGTGTATTTCTGGTCCATTTTTCTTTAACAGCAGAAAACTCACAGACCCTGTAGGGAAAGTTCATATCTGTTCTCACAGCTCAACTCATGCTCTTTATTACTCTGATAAGAATTATGCATCACCAGTAATGCTCCTTATTTCTACATCCTGTGTTCCCCTGAGCACTCAGAAAAGAAGAAGTCAGACTGAGTGACCCCAATTCTGTAATCAAATCCAGCTTCCTATATTAACCAAAGTTTCATTGCAGAGGGATTTTAACTGGGGTCACTATATCCAACTGAGTTCAGGTAGGATCCGCATTTCCCTTAAATTATGCAAAATTTGCATTCTGAGCATATGTTCGGCCTCCTAGGAAATAGTTCATTATACTTGCAAAGTGCTCCTTGCATTCATCAGGATGCATTGGTTTAGTGAATTAGAAATCCAACTTAAGGTAGCTCAAGCAGGACTAGGGACAAAAGTAGACGCTCAGGAAGCCAAACCTGGGAGAAGGAGAGGGCTAGCCACACACAACAGAAGCAACCTTTGACGGCCACTGCTCTTGCTCACCACAGCTCCCCTGCCTGTCTTGGCCCTACCTGTCCAGTGGTCGCTCTCTGCTCTTTACCTCTCTGTTCATCCTTTCCTGAGGCTTACATTCCAGCAGCAACCAGGGGCCCCTTGCTTCTCTTCTTTGAGCCTCCTCAGCCTCCCTGCCTCCTAGATAGTCTAAATATCTCCTCTCCACTTATCCCCTTTTTAACCTACTTGTTCATACAGATAGACTGAAAGTCCTGCTTCTTCTAGAGCCTCCACACTAGACCACACACACACACACACACACACACACACACACACACACACACACACACCACTTTGAGGTCAGAAGTACAAAACTAGCTCTTTGTGTTTCTCTTCTTATAATCCTAGTCCTCGGAGCTGGAGAGATGGCTCAGCAGTTAAGAGCACTGGCTGCTCTTCCAGAGGACCAGGGGTCAATTTCCAACACTTGTACACAGGGGCTTACAACCATCTATAACTCCGGTTCCAGAGAATCCATCATTATCTTCTGACCTCTCAGGGCACCAGACACTCACCGAGTACATATAAATTCATATAGGCAAACACTCATACACATAAAAACATTTAAAAATAAATCTGAAAATAATAATAGTATCCAAGACTAACAGATGCTGTGATTCCATGTACCACACCACTTCTTCTTAAAAACCAATGTAATATTTAGAAACAATAATGAAAATTTGTCTCTCCTTAAGAGGTTTATGAAGAGCTTGTGTTTTAGAACAGAACTCTCAAAGACCATTCATTGTCTGTCCATTTCTCAGTTGGACATTGGTGATTTGGACTGAAAATGCCTGACTTGAGGCAAAATGCTTGAGGCCAAAAACATTTTGGATTTCAGACATTTTTGAGGGGAGAATTTTTATATATATTGTATGTGTGTGTATATTATATGTAATATATAATGAGATATGCAGAGGGTGGGACACATGTCTATATAAATTGCTGTTTTTGTTACATGTGTGTCCTGTACACATAGCCTAAAGGCAATTTTACACAGTTTATTTAGAACTCCTGGTTTTGGCCATGTCCTGCTATATGACATCAGAAGTCTCTGCTCAAAAAGCTTCAGATTCTGGAACCTTTTGGGTTTCAGATATTTCAGAGAGGGGCATTCAACCTGTAATAATTGTCGGCATTAACACCACGGACATATAGAGTCATTTGTGTAATTAGTTTCCCACTGAAAGGATTGGTCTGAAGCTGAGCATGATACACACGCATGTAACCTTCTGCACTCAAGAGTCTGAGGCAGGAGGATCACAAGTTCAAAGACAACCGGGGCTACATAGCATAAAAAAGAAATTGCCTCAAACAAGCAAAGTATTGGTCTGCAGAGCCAGTAAGAGACCTGAAGAGACCCCTGCACAGCCACCGGCTTGTTCACAGTTCCCTATGACGTTACCGGCCCACTGGCCCAGGCTGCCCCTGCAGCTGCAGCTGTCTGCATAGGTGCATAGGGCCCCTGGTGAAGATATCCAGTGAGAAGCAGAGGTGCTGGCGGCATGCTAGGACCCTGCAGAGACCAAGCACCTCTCGAGAAGTCCCCATTTGCGTTCTCTGCTTTAAGCACGGCTGGGAGCACAGACATTTAAGGAAAGAAGGGTTTGTCTTGGCTCACAGTTTGAAGGTGCTGTCCGTTATGTCAAGGAGGTCATGGCAGCCTCCGGAGCTTGGAGCAACCGGTCGCCTTACATGTGCCGCCTGGAGGTAGAGAGACATGGATGCTGGTCTGCAGCCTGCTTTCTCCTTTCCATTCAGTTGGAGATTCCCCAGTCCATGGGATCCTGTCACTCACATTTAAGGTGGGCCTTCCCACCTCAATGAACCTAATCTAAAAGGTGCCTCTCTGCCTGCCCAGAGGTTTGTTTCTTAGGTGAGTATAGGTCCTAACAATATTAACCATCACACCATTAAAAAAGGAAAAATAGCCTCAGTGCAACTCCATGGCACCAAAGCAGTATGGAGGAAAATGCATGCTCTATGTTTATAGTTACAATCACAACATTATTTTCATATATAATAATATTTAGTGCGGTGGTGAGAAACAAGGAATGGATCTCCTAGGGCAGTTTACTCTGAGAAAACAAAAATGCCTGAGGTGGAGTTCCTACTACAAATGTGTCTGCCTCCTAGCCTGGAGCCCTCTACAGAGAGAGAACTCTTGAGGATCCACTCAGTCCTGGCTGGGTGCCTGAGATGTCACACTTTTATCCCATTGAGAGCCAGGGGACCACCCTGCAGTTCCCAAACCAAGGGAAATCAGGCATTGGTTGTATTTGATACGGAGGCTGCCATCGTCTCTGCCATCGATGGTACCTTCACTTTGCTACCTGCAGCACTGAAGTGATGCAGCCTGGGTGCCATCCAGAAGCCTCCCTCCAGCAGCTCCCGAGAGACTTTAGTCCTCGCCTCGCCTGACTGGCATCCCATGCCCTCTGGCCATCACTACAATAGGTCTGAAGGCCACATCTCTGCCTCTTCCATGCCTATGTGTACATGTTTCCTCTCCTCTCCTGTCTGTGTGTTCATGCCTCCTCCTCTGTCTCTGTGTATACCATTCTCCTCTCCTGTCTGTGTGTTCATGTCTCCCTTCTATCTGTCTGTACATGTTTCCTCCCCTGTCTGTCTTTCCCTTCCAAAACACTTGTCATTAAATTCATGGCCCATCTACATAATCCAATCGCATCTCAAGAATCTTAACTTAGTTGCATCCACAGAGTCTTTTGCCAAATGAAGATCTGTTTACAAGCTCAGGGTGCAGGCCAGGCATGGAGCATTTGGGAAATCACCATTCAGCCAGAGACAGCTATATTTCATTACAAATACAAACTCTATGTAGTTATCTCTTCAAATGTTTTTGAAACCTTTTAGATAAAAGAGAATCAAAGATCATCCATTAGATAAGCTTCCAGATATATCATAAAATAATCATGATCTGTTGCAACATAAAATAAAAAATAGTCGAAAAAATAGGTCAAAGAGAAAATGAGACTCGAGATCAGTGGAGTGAGTTGTAAGGAGTTTCTCACGTTTGCCAAGAAAATGTGCCAGAGTCAGCTCTGCTTAGAAACCGCCATCAGTCTCTCTGAGACAAGCGCCTGGGGAAGCAGAGTGACCCCTGGGGTGACTCAGCAAAGAAATGTCTTCCCCAAGGCCCTCAAGTCCTCCCCACATCACTGCCCCTACCACCACAAGTCATAGCACTGCGTAAGGACTGGCATCCTCCTCCACACCCTTAGGAGATCCTCCCCCCAAGATGTCCCTCAGCACAAGCCTCCTGGAATTATATTCACCCAGACCCACACTAGTGTCCTGGTACAAGTCTCTGCCTCACTTTTGGAAAGAAGGTAAAGTCTTGAGGCTCCAGGGCAGTGGGCGCGAGACATCCTTTGGACCACCCTGCAGGAGCCTTACCATTTCAACCGAGCCTCTGATCAGCACTTGAGTGACAGTGGCATTAAGATAAAACTCCAACAGCTCCTGGGCTGCAGCTTTTCAAGGTTGTCATTTAGTGAAAAGAAACAGAGTCTGTAATTAGCTGAAAGTGGAAGTGGACAGAAGGGCCTTTGTGCAGGTCACAGAGTTAAACAGCCTAGGTAAGTGGACGCAGTCACTGACCTCTGTCCGAAGGGAAACCACAGGTCCCCAGGCCAGCTAGATTCTCCTCAGACTATACTTTCGGGTCTGCTGGGATGGGTCAATGAGTAATTAATCAATCAATATGCCATGGATGTGACTGCAAAGTTAGGAGCTGGGAAAAAAATTTAAATCGATTATAACCAAATGAAAACCATCAATAAAGCAATCATTGAATGCCTAATGCATCAGTGGCCTCTCTAGGTTAAACTCATTACTAAGCAAACACCCAGTTATTCACAGTGGATAACATCTGTTCTGTTATTAGCTATAAACCCATTAAAAGACAGGAGAAGCCAGCCAAAAACTACAAGCTTGGATTTATAAAATTACAGATTATATTTATATGAGCTACGACCCCTTTATTTGGTAGCCATGGAGTCTATGATCTATTAAAAATAACGTGTGTGTTGTGATAGTAAAGCCATCTCATCTACATACATGAAAAGTATGTCTTCCCCAGTCGCCTGGTGAGGGATACTGTGCCCCACTCATTGGAAGTATTATCTACTGAAAAAAGGTATAATTTAATAAACAGGTGCACCTGAAGAGCCGGGTTCCTCTGGAGACAGCCAGTTGGCTCTTCTTGTTCTCTGGGTCTTCTTTACAAAAGGAAAACTTCTGTCTTGCCATCCAGAGGGGACCTTGTGTGCTTCTTTTCCTAGCCCCGTTTTACTTTTCTGGGGGCTCCAATCACAGCTTGCTATGCTCTAGTTTGTTGACTTGTTTAACAATAACCTACCTCACTGGATTCTAAGCCCTTTAAGGGTTGTCTGGGATTAAATAAGGGCTCCACATTCTAACTCCTGGCTCTTGGGAGTAGCTTCTTGTTCTGGGGAATAAGTCATTTAAGTACTTAAGTCAAGAATAACTTTTGATTGGTTTAGTTAAGTTGAAATGAACCCTCATTGGGGATTATCAACATGGTCCCCAAATCCATTGTCAAGCAAGCGTCCTTGTAAGAGGAAGATTAGACACAGACAGAGGAGATGGCCAAGGCTGCAGAGACTAGAGTGAGGCATCCATTATGACAATGATAGTCTTGGAAGAAACAAAGAATGAACCCAAACCCTGAACCCCAAAATGAGCTTAGCCCTACTGGCAACCTGTCTTTTAGACTCTTAGATTTAAGCTGTGAAAGAATATGTTATTTTGAGTAAGTGAGAGGGTGAGTAAGTGAGTGAGTGAATGAATGCGTGAATGAGTGAATAAGTGAGTGAGTGAATCAATGAGTGAGTGAGTAGGTGAGTGAGTGAATGGGTGGGTGAGTGAGTGAATGGGTGGGTGAGTGAGTGAATGGGTGAGTGATTGAGTTAGTGAATGGGTGAGTGAGTGAATGGGTGGATGAGTGAGTGAATGGGTGGGTGAGTGAGTGAATGGGTGGGTGAGTGAGTGAATGGGTGGGTGAGTGGGTGAGTGAGTGGGTGGGTGAGTGAATGAGTGGGTGAGTGAATGAATGGGTGAGTTAGTATATGGGTGGGTGAGTGGGTGAATGGGTGAGTGAATGAGTGAATAGGTAGGTGAGTTAGTGAATGGGTGAGTAAGTTAGTGAATAGGTCAGTGAGTGAGGAAATAAGTGAATGGGTGAGTTAGTGAGTGAATGAGTGAATGGGTAGGTGGGTGAGTTAGTGAATGGGTGGGTGAGTTAGTGAATGGGTGGATGAGTGAGTGAATGGGTGAATAGGTGGGTGAGTGGGTGAGTGAATGAGTGAATGGGTGAGCTAGTGAATGGGTGGGTGAGTGAACAAGATAGTTTAAGGAGCTCAGCAGGCAACCCTGAGTTCTGTCGTGGCTGCCTTCCCTGTGCTGTCAACCTGAGGCTTGTTTCCTCAGGCCTGAGTTTCCTGGTGTGTGAAGGAGTGTGATACGCATCCCAAGGGTGGCGTGAGGGTGCCTGGTGCCTTCAACACTGAGTCGCCAGTAGTGAAAGACACTGGTTGGTTTCCACTAACATTCCATGTGAGCTATTTGGTTCCCGTCAATATCCAGCCCTCTCCATTGTGTTTGGTGGTCGGGCTGATGGTGAAGAAGCAATGCCTGTGGTCCCTGTGCCAGGAAAAAGCACCCTCACTTGCAGGCTGGTCATGGCCCTGGTTTGACTTAGCCAGAGCTGGCTCATCTACACAGAGAGTGTGAAATGATCTCCCCCTCAACACTGAGATGTAAAACACTAGAGCTTGGAGGTGGAGAGAAAATACAGAGTAGTCTATATCTGCAGTGTGTTCACCTGTTTCAGAAACACCTCTCTCTCTCTCTCTCTCTCTCTCTCTCTCTCTCTCTCTCTCCAGATTCTAGGACACCCTCCACCCTGTTCTTTGCCTCTCATGAAGCTTGTATTAAACAGGCTGATCTTGGCTTATGGGAGACTTTCCCCTCAAGCCATAGCTCTGTGGACCTTGCCACACAGATGCAGCTGGCACACACCAGCACTTTGTGTTCTGTACAGTGTTAATATAATACTGCCCAACCCTCAGAACTCTGTATGCAGGTCCTGTTGTCATCTACATTTTCAGACTAGACTGGACTTCCGAGTCAGGGAGATGCTTCAGGCACAAGGAACTCTGGTCCTTGTGTTGTAATTCACATAGAAGGAAAAGTGGGGTTGGTTGGAATGTGATGATCTCAGCACTGGGGAAGTGGAAAAAGACGATTCCTGGGCTCCTAAAACAACCGTCCTCAGTTCAGTGAGGAACCCTGACTCAAGAACAAACAAGGTGGACAGTGCCTGAAGAACCATAGCCAAGGTTATCCTCTGGCTTCCACAAACACGTGTGTGCGCGCGCGCGCGCGTGCGCGCACGCGCACACACACACACACACACACACACACACACACACACACACACACACACACTGGATTTCAGGTCAGGTCTTTTCAACTTCAGAACTGAAATTTGACACTAAGTTTCACTTCAACTTCAACACGTGCTCTCAGCCAGGTCCTAGAAACAAAGGTGAAATGAATGCAGGTCCAGGAGGCTCACCGCCCAGTGGTCTCAGGCCTTCAGCTCTTCTCGCCGAGGCTCAGACATTAGGGAGGCAAAATGACTTCCATGGAAATGTAAACCATGGTAGCCTGCTGGGGATCAGATTAACAATGAGCATCAAAGCTTTAAAGATAGGGCCACTTGTCAATGGTTAGACACGCTGTTGTTGTTGTTGTTGTTGTTGTTGCTGTTTTACACCTAAAGTGTTGGGATTCCTCTGACTGATAGGGGATCGTCCCTAATAGGATCTCCCCATCAAATCCTGTGTCTTTCTTGAGTTTTGTCCTAAGGCCAGCTGCTGGCAGTGCCGCCGTCATTGGCACCGGTTCCTGGCTCCCAAATCTTGAAAACGGAGAAAATAAGAACCTTGCTGATACCCTGAGGAGCGGCTGTGAGGACGGGATGGGTTAAATTTGCAAAGTAATTTAAACAGTGTGAGGAACAAGATCCGGTGCTGTGTACAGTTTACCTAGTGTCCTTATTCGGACTCATTTCGGGTCACTGGTTTCTCTAGAACTGAGACAGAAATCCCTGTGGTCTCAGCCCAGGGATGGTGTATGATACTCCCATTCTCGTTCGGGTGCCTCTCCAGAAGCCACGCCCCACTCTGGGTAGGTGTTACCCAATAGCTAAGCCGGGGCTGTTGACAGACAGGGTCAGGACAAGGTCGGCACCCAGGCAGTGCAGACCCATCACAAGGCAGCTCCGGAAGAGGAAGCGACATGTCCTTATCACCGCCGGGAAATGGGAACTCTTGGTGAAATCTCACTAAAAGGTCAGTCCAGTCATCGCTTTCCTAACAGCAAACAGATGACAAACTCCTGTTTCCCCCACACTACCATCACAGTTTTCAAGAAAGTGACATCAAAAAGTCAAATTAGTTTCCTTATTAAAATTTTAGCGTACAAAAAATAATGGGTTTCATTACGCTCCCTTCATACGTGTTTATCGTTGCACACTGTTCATAGCCACTCATTAACTTCTTTTATCCCCCCCATATATAATATATAAACCTTAATTCCACATGTGAGAGAAAGCATACAATCTTCCCCCATCACCCTGTCTTATTTCCTCCTAACCCCACTCCCCACAATAGTACCCCTTCTACTTTTAAGTCTCTTTTCAAATCTAGATTCTACATATGAAAAAAATGTGACATTCATCGTTCTGATCTGGTTTATTTATCTTAACATGATGCTGTGTGTTTCAAATCCATTTTCTTGCAAATGACCTAAGTTAATTTTTCTTTAACTCCATTGTATGTGCACATGCCTGTGGCTATATGCACTCCATTTTCCTTGTCATCCCTCGGTTGGCGAGCCTCTAGGCTGGTTTCATGTCTTATCTCTTGTGACTAGCAGAGCAACAAACACTGTTGTGCGTGAGTCTCTGTGTGTGTGCTAACATGGATATACACCCGAGTGGTATAGCTGGGTTATGTGGTAGATCTATTTTTAGTTTTCTGAGGAATGGCCATACTGATTTCCATAATAGCTATGCTAATTTGCTTGCCCTTCAAATTAAATTCTTGACAAGGCATCAATTTCTCTCAAGCCACTGGGGAAGAATGGGAAAGGTTCTGGTCAAAACCCAGCTTCAAAACCTTTTCTACTTAACTTTTATTACTTCTGCTCGTGGACCTTAACCCTTTCAATGTTCAATGCTATAGTAAGATAATATGTCCAAATAACCCAAGACTCTGCCTTCAGTGAGCATTACACAAATGCACGTTAAGTGTTAAGTTCAAAGAAATCCCACAGCAGAGGCATTACTGATCAGTAAAATCAGTATATTGTATTGTGAGTGACAGATCCCTTGCAATTAGGTGGGTCGTGTGACCAGCTCTAGCCAATGGGAATTCAGTTGCAGTTACTGACATCACTTCTTGACAAAGTCCTGGGAAGCCAGTGCTGAACTCTATGGTTCCTCTCCTTGCCATGAAGAACCTAAAGTCCATGTTATTAGGCTCCTCTATGCCCGTCAGACTGGCTGTGAGTCACTCTATGGAGCAGAATCCCTAATGACTTTGGTTAGGCATGCAGTATAACTGAGAAATATGTCTTGGTTGTGGTAAGTCACTGAGGTTTGGCGATTAAAATGTTACTATATCAGAACCAAACCCAGTCTGACTAACGCAGGAAGTAAATGGTTAGATGGATTGTGTTCCACCAACTCAATCATGGAAGAAATGAAACACCGACTTGTTTTTCAGAAATCAAATCAAATGGCAATCTGAGTCCCTTTCTATTAAGATGGCTGGAAACTACATCTCAGTCATCACAGAGCCCCTTCGAGCAAACCCCTTCATGGCCAATGTCCTTATGGTCCAGGCACTGTGACATCTGAAGAGGGCACATCCCTGCTCCATCACCACATGCATGTGGATGGTACTGTTGCTTCCTTGTCGATTTCCAACACAAGATGCTATGTGGTGGTAATCTAATTGTACTGAAATGTGATTTTGATTGTATGTTAATAAATAAAGTTGCCCGGGGGTCAGAGCTATTAGAGCCATAGCAAGAGTGTGGCGGTGGTGGTACACGCCTTTAATCCCATAGATATCTGTGTGTTCAGGGATATAGCCAGCATTGGAGACATATGCCTTTAAGACCTAGGGGGCTGTACATTCAGACAGTGACAAGGCAGTCACGTGTTTGGGTTTGCAACCAATGAGAAGGCAGAACAAAATACTTTAAATAGACGAACTGACAGGAAATAGAGTCTCCTTCGGGAAGCTGGGACACCGCAGGAGGAAGGGTGAGATTTTAGCTCTGAGCTCTGACCTCTCGGCTTTCTCTTTTGCATTATTTCTGTGTTTCTTATTTAATAAGACGGTTGGTTACATCTATAATGCTAGGCTGAGGCTGGATTCCTGGTGCCTAAAATGAGTCCTCCTTGGTACCACCCAGGCACTCCTCACAGGACCATGCAGTCAACGTTCCTCTCCTCACCTCAGAAAAGCTTCATGCTTCTCCCAACTTTTATCCACTTCCTACTCACTGTCTGTCTGCATAGCATATTCCTTCACTGAATATAGACTTTCAAAAAAATAATTAAAACAGGGAAGGAGTAAAGAAAGCTGGTCCTGCTCTCTCAACTTGCAGTTGGTTCTGAATCATAACTGCCCTTCTAGACAAGGAAACATGAAGGCCCAGCTACCTTCTTCAAACAGGAGTGTAGAAAGTTCCAGAAGACAAAAAAACAGCATTAATTTCTCACAAAATTTCCAGCCACATGGTTGACTGCTCATGTTGAGGAGGGAATGAGGCCAAGTCCACAATTACAATCCATTTGCCAATCAAGTGGAAAATAGTAGCATGCAAATTAGCACTGGTTCATAGGCCAACGACTGGAAAATTTCATCGGGTAGATCACAAGGAAATTTGCTTACAAACCACAAAAAACCGTAAGCCTGCCTCCATTCGGATACTCTTCTCTTTCAATACCTGTGAAACAGTCAGCGAGGCCAAGTTCAAACTTGTTGACAAACAAATGTATCCTAGTAAAACTCTTGATTACTGGAGTTTCCAGGGTGTGTATTTTTAAACCTCCTGAATTTTCTGCTCAAAGAATTGTCTTTAGACCATGTTTCTGCTTTCTGTGCTCAGAAAAATTATAGAGGAAAGAGAGGACTCATATCCACCAATACCAATATCATTTACTAAAACTGGAGTGTATGTGTGTATTTGTATATATGTATGCATATGTGTATATGAGTGCCTGTATGTGTGTATATGTATGCACCTGTATGTATTTGTGTGCTTATGTGTATGTGTATTTGTATATATATATATATGTGTGTGTGTGTGTGTGTGTGTGTGTGTGCATGTATGTATGCATATATGTATATATGTATGTATTATGTATGTGTATATGAGTGTGTGTATATGTAAGCATATGTGTGTATGGGTGTGCAACATAAAGTGATTTATTTTAGGATTGCACAGTTAAAGGATGAAATACAATTTGGCATTTAAGGACATCAACACTGCATCTTTTGGGAACTAGTGTGTTTCAGTGTCTTGTTCCTATGCCTGTTAGGCTGGGATGAATCTGACAACTAAATGTTCACTGACACAGATTTACATAAAACAAATTAAGTAACATTTTTAATTTTTGCTGTGCAGAAGATATACAGCATATGGGGCCCTGAGGAAGGCTTTTATGCTGTCAACGGAAAATATTAAATTGCTCAGAGTCTAAAATCCATCATAGCAGTTTTCAGGCTGTCATCAGAGGATTAAGTGCTTTAATTCCTCATGATTCCGAGGCTCTCGTCCAGGGTTTCTAACCCCAGTATTACTGACCTCTGGGGCCAGATAATCTCCTGTGGTGAGACTTCATTAATTACATCATAGGACGTTCCCACTGTCTCTCAGCACTCTGTCCACTGGTTATGGCCACCACCAGGGTCTCCAGACATTGCCAACTCTTGCTTGAGGAATGAAATCACTCCTTGCTGAGAACCACAGGCCTGTGCAAAGGAAGAAACAGCCATGTGACAAGTCTGCGGCTGTGAGATCCCAGCTCTGTGCAACACCACATCACAATGAGGCCGAGAGCTCTTTGGGCTAGTGTTCACAGTCAACATCCCTGAACGTGCATGGATTGAATGTGCATACCACACAGGAAGGGCTCCCTAAGCAGGAGGCTTCATTTCAGGACTTCTCTGGACCTTGACCTGTCTTCTCTGCACTGACAATCAGCCACCAAGTCACAGTTCAGCTTCACTTTTCATAATCATTTGTCTGAAACTAGTGATGTTTATTGACCAGTTTGATTCTTAGCTCCACACCCAGGACTAGAGTCGAGAAAACTGCTTGGCTGGAAGGGATCTGCCAGTCCCCTGTTGTGATTCTGGGAGTCCCTTAGACTCGGGGGTCCTTTTACTGTTTTCCTCCAGAGTGTATAGAGACCCACATCTCCAGCGATCAATCTCAATGCTGCAGCAGAGGGAAATCTTAACATTCCAGCTCTTGGAATGTCCCTTCTAGCTTACCATAGTTGTCTCCTTAAATCTGGGAGCCATCTAGACCCAAACCTGTGAGGCCATCCAAAATCATCCAAAGTTAACAAGTCTGGTCATACTGATAAACCATGACAAAGTCACACCTGGACTCCTAAGAACCTAGGATTCCTAATTTTATCTAAGATTTCTAAATCATTTAAGATAGTCACTTTCTTCGTGGTTCCTAACTAGTGTCTTCTACAATACCTTCAAACAGATGCAAGACTTAATTGAAGGCTGAGTACTGTAGAAGCTCTCCATAATGCATTTGGAAATTCAACAAGTGAGTAAGAGAACTCTATTCTAACAGAGACAGAACTCCATCCCTCAAGAGATTCTTTCCCCCAAAGCTTGGAACTGGGTAGCGTTTATCCATCAGGAAACTCACCTACACAGCTAATGACTAATAACTTATAGGGAAATTTACTATGTGCATAAGCACTTTACCAAATACTGAAGAGGATGTGAAAGAAATCCAAGGCAGAGTCATGTCCTCAAGAACTTTAGAACTTGGTTGAGAAAATGACACAGGGCTGGAGCCTTTCCCTCTGGCTCCATTTTGCTATAGCCTGGTGACTGATAACACTGAGTTTAGAAGAAACTCAGAGGCTCCCCTCCTCCTTCCTTCCTTCCTGTTCAGGATCCCAGGTACCAGTGACTAAGGTCCACAAATCCCAGCCCAGAGGATGGGGAAGGAGGACACACATCTTAGCTCTTCACCAGCCAATGGCACCTCCTGGAATTGCTCAAGGATGCATGGCTCTAGGAAATGAACTGTGGTCCAAGCAGTTAGAAAATAATTAAAGTATTATCACCCAGTTCCTCCCCGGGGAATCTCATGGTAAATGTCTGCTCTGCTAACAGTTTGGTGACCAGTGACTTTAACAAAACATTGCTTCCCTGGCATGCAATTTAAAGGGCTATGCTTGAGGAGATTTTGCATCATTGCTCCTGGAAGTGAGACTGTGGCAATATGCCAGCAGAAAGAGTCGTGATCTCAGCAGAAATGACAGAAGATCTTCCCATGATCAGTTTAGTCCTTCTTGACTTAGGAGGACTTGAAAGTTTAGGAAGTGACACCATGGAAAGAAGGAAGAGTAAAGGGGGAGATTTCTGGGCTTTTTAATACAGCAGGCATATGATATCCATAAAGCAAGTATGTAATGTCAATAAAGCAAGCATATGATATCTGCAGAAATGCAAGTCTACTCCTCTTCTCTGGAGGGCTTGAATAAGCCTGTGGATCTCATTGCTGTCTGTCCAGAAAAAGATAGGGAATAGTTCTCAGAGAACTGTGCATCACCGTGGGTCAGGGAGGGACACATTCATTCACCCAAACCATACTTACATGTCAAATTCTAAGAACCCAGTGTTCAACAAAACCAGAAACAGACTATGCCCCATAGTGCCTGGAGTGGAAAATCATAAACAAAGGAGAAATGATGAGTGTAAAGTATATGAAGGAGTTGGGTATTGTGCAATGGAACACAAAAAGGAGGATGTGGAACCTGTCTGGGGGGGATGATGCAGACACCCAAGAACTGAGACTTGAGCTGATGGAGAAGGATATAAGGATCCAGGCATGGTGGTGCACTTGTAATCCCAGCACTCAGGAGCGTGAAGCAGAAGGATCACAAATTACTCCTATATGAGGAGTTCCAGACTGGCCTTAGCCACACAGCAAGAACAGAGAGGGACCTAAGGAGGACAAAGAGGAGAAGAAAAAGGCTTGGGAAATAGCATGTGCCAAGCCCTTCTGAGGGATGGATCTTTAGGCACCAGCCAGAGTAGAAGACCTTGGGTCTCCACCACTGGACCCAGTAGAACTCTGCATGTGGCAGAGTTGTGCTATAGTCACAAGTGACTACTATGAAGTCGAGAAGTGGCTGCCATGTTGTGAAGCCAAACTCAGTTTTAATGTGTTTAAATCTTAACGTGTTTAAATTTAAATAGCCCCATGCTCCGGGTCCAGGCTCTGAATTTGATGTGAAAGAAGCTTGTCTAGTAACAGCAATGGAGAGACACTGAACACTTGTGAGCAGGACGATGGCAGGGCTAGAATTGTGGTGTGGGAAAGCCATCTTTCCAGCTACAGTAAGAATGGATTAATGAGCGTGTGAATGGGGAGAACCACATAGGATGCTATTGAAGAAGTCCAGTTGACTTAGAGTTTGGTGATGGTGGTAGAGAGCAGAGGAGTAGAGAGAGCCAAGAACTAGTAAAGAGGTAACAACTACATGATTTGGTGGTGTGGTGGACACTGTAGGAGGAGGGAATTTAGGGTACTTCTGGGATTCTAGCTCAACCAGATGGATAGTGACATGGTCAACATGCTGTTTCCCTTCCAAGCTCTATACCCACCCTCCAGTTTCTGTATGTTTTGTTGCTGGTGGCTAAGACACTGACCTGACCCTTAGAAAGATCCAGAAGTATCTGAGAGCTTTATTTTATACATTTAAGGAAAGTGGCTATAGGAAAGAAATACCTGAAGGCTCTTGTATTGATTTATTTTCTGTTGCTGTTGTTGTTATAAAACACCCGCATACAAGCAGCTTAAGGGATAGAGCTTTTCACTGTCTTACAGTCTCCAGGGGATGCAGCCCAGCATGGCTGGGAAGGCAGGAAAGCTGGAGCATGAGGCTGGTCAGCAGCCAGGAAACCGAGAAAGAACAGTCTCCTATTTCCTCCAGCAAGTCTGCGCCTTCTAAAGCAGTAGTTCTCAACCTTCCTAATGCTGTGACCCTTTAATACAGTCCCTCATGTTGTGGTGATCCCCAACCACAAAGTTATTTTCATAGCTACTTCCTAACTGTAATTTAGCTACCATTCTGAATCATCATGTAAATATCTGTAGTCAGAATAATGAAAGCTTGGCCTTAGCTTAGGCTTTTTCCCAACTAGCTCTTATAACTTAAATTAACCTGTCTCTATTAATCTAAATTGTGCCACGCAGCTCTGTTACCTCTCCTCTGTGCCATATGTCTAACTTCTTCAGTGTCTCACTGGCATCTCCTAGATTCATCCCGAGTTCTTCTCTCTGCCCAGCTATTAGCCATTCAGCTCTTTATTAAACCAATCACAGTGACATATCTTCACATGGTGTAAACAAGTATTCTGCAACAAATATCTATTTTTTCTGATGGTCTTAGGCAACCCCTGTGAAAGGGCTGTTTGACCCCCCCAAGGGGTCATGACCCACAGGTTGAGAAAACTGTTCTAAAGGTTCCACAGCCTTCCAAAGCATTGTTATTATCTTAGAACCAAGTATTCAAACACATGAGCCTAAGGGGGATATTCATATTCAAACCATAACAACTTGCTTTGTTTGTTTTATTTTGTTTTGTTTTGTTGAGACAGAGACTCATTATATAGCCCTAGCTGTCTTGGAACTTAGTCTGTAGACCAGGCTAGCTTCAAACTCATGGTTTCTGCCTGCCTCTGCCTCCTGAGTACTGTGATTAAAGGCATGTGTCACTACCCTGGTTCATAACACCTCTGAATGTTGGGATTTCCCTGTTTGGGAAAAGGATCTTTGCAGGTGAGATTAAGTCAGGGATCTTGAAATGACCAAGCTAATCCTAGACTGGGTGAATCCTAAATGCTGCCATAAGTATGTATCCTTGTAAGAGAGAAGAAGAAAAATCAAGATGATCATGTGGGCAAAGACTAGCATGATGTAGCCACAAGTCAAGAGCTCCAAATGTTGAAAAATGGTGAATGGAACTGGATGTGATGTGTTATACCTGTAATCCCAACACTCTGAAGCTCTCAGAGACAGGATGGTTGCAACAATTCAATGCCAATCTAAACTTTATAACAAGTTCCAAGCCAGTCAGGGATATAGAATGAGATCCTGTCTCAAAACAAAACAAAACAAAACAAAACAAAATGAATGAATAGATTCTACCCAAGGGTCTTCAGAGAGCATGCCATCCTGCTGATTCCTTGATTTTGGATTCCTGGACCAGTAAAATATGAGATAAGAAGTTTCTGTGGTTTTAAGACATCAAGATGGTAGTGATTTGTCATGGAAACCACAGGACATAAACACTCCCTGTCATTTTACCTCAGAACTATGCTAGTCTGTGCCAGACCAAAGTGAATCCAAAATCCCAGGTACCTGGACTCAGGATAAAATTGGCTTTCAGTATAGCAATTCAGGAGCTTGCTAAAATTAAAGCTAAGCCTGAGATAACAACATCCATGTCTGCCTCCTCCACCTGTCCTGTTTCCCTTCCTTCTTTACCAGTTTCTTCTTGGATTTATTCATCAACTATAGGTCAACCCATTCCCCAGGCTGACTTTTAGAAACATCTATAGGCAAGACATGTGCCCTGTACTGGGGGAAAAAAATCACACCTGAGGCCCAGACGTCCAGATTTGGAGGGAGGGATGGTTATGTGTTTGGCTTTCAACATGGTGAGTACTGGTGCTCCTCAAACAGATGTGAGGAAACCGTGACCTGCCAATCAAATCTGTCCATGACCACCTACTTTGGAACTTGTGTACTGGAACCAGACTCCTCTCACTCACTTACAAACTGGCTACAGCTCCTTTCAACACTGCCATAGCAGAGTTGAGCAGTTGAAACAGATCACTTATCCCCCAACACTAAAATATGTGTTATCGTGGACTTTAAGAAGCACCTCAGAGGGCTGGAGTATAAATTTGTGAGTCCTCTGCTTAGAAGCAGCAATTGAAGGTGTAGCTATGGGTACAAGTGTGTCAGAAGGGAGGAAGGGAGAGAGCCAGAACGGAACCAGGGGGTTCTGGTGTGTCCTGATGAATCAAGGGAGACTGAAACAGCAGCTGAGCACCCAGAGCAGCAAGAGGAGAGCCAAGATTCCCTCAAAACCCTAAAGTCCTAGACCAGTAAGATGGCTCAGTAGTAAAGGCACTTGCCGCCACATCTGATGGCTTGAGTTGAATCCCCAAGACCCACATGGAAGAACAGAGCTGACAGCTGGAAGTTGTCTTCTGACCTCCACATACACATGGTGTACACACATATACACATGTGTACACATACATATATATTTATGAACATACATACACGTACACACATACACATGTACACACATGCATATATATACACATGGACATACACATGCACATATGTACATGTGTACAAGCATACATACATCTGCACACGTGTACATGTACATGCACATATGTACACAGATATACACACATATACACATGTACATAGGGTAAATAAATAGATAAATGTGAAATATCTGAAAGACCAACCCCATCTAAGCTTTTGGGACATCGAAAGCTTTTGAACAGTCGCTGTTCTGGAGTGCCCATTGATCACGTCCAACTTCTCTCCACGAGAAACGCCAAACAAGGTGCTGTTTTATGTTCAAGGATGGCTGCAGCTGTGAACAGGAGGTTGTGTCTGTTAAGAGGAACAAGAACGATGTCTAAACTGCCATCATTCGGATTATGGAAGGAGAGACAGGAAATGAAGAGAGGTTGCATGAAAACTTGAGGAGGGGAAAGAGAGGAAAGGCTCGTCCTCGTTTAGAGGACTGTACTGGCTTGGCTATGACAGCTGCCGTGGGGGGGGCGGTCTCTGGAGGAAAAAATGTAAAAGAAGGAACAGCATGAGGTCAGGAGGAAACACAGAACTTAGGTAAGAAAGGAGGAACTAATATGTAAACACACACATAGATATGAGTCTACTTGGGGAGTACTGAAGAAAAGATTTGGATCAGAGAAGCCATGGAAGGATTTTGTGAGAAAGGCACATGTCTGGAGACACATTTCACACAGTTGACTTGGCAGCGGTGGGACCCAGAGTAAAGAAGGGGGAAAAAAAGGAAGAGTGACATCAATAAATCAGTAAAGAGGCTCTTCCGGGTGCTGGGCTGGGGCAAGATACAGCTCAGCTGGCACAGTGCTTGCCTGGAAGGCATGAGGTCCCCAGTTCAATTCCCAGCACCACATAACGGTGGTGGGACATAACAGTGCGTCCTTGGCTAGTTTGGAGCCAGCATAAGATACATCTGACTCTGTCTCAAGCAAACAAGAGGCTGTTATCAAATTTGTGGGTCACAATCTGTGCCTCGAGTCAGATTGAGCCACCCCTCCAGCCCAGAGATCAAAGTTTAAATAGAGAGTCAAGGATTTACATCTCTAAGCAGTCCTGGTCAAGATGTGGTCCCGCCCACCACTGACCCATCCTTATCTGGTCTCACCCTGTAAGCGTCCTTAGAACTGTTTGAAATCTCTTTTAGGGAGACCAAGTTCCCCCTCCAGCTAGTGTTTTTCCTGTTTTCCAGCATGAGATTCCTGGGGGAAATTTTCATTTTTTTGGGATCCATTGATTCATTAGTCTAGTACTCAGACAAGAAAGAGTCTCTTTAGAATACTTTCATTTCTGCCAGGCCTGTTACAGAGCTATTCCATTATCCAGGCAGAGAACTGAGTCATAACACAGGCTACAGGAAGACATGCAAATTAAGAGGCTGTGGGTGCAGAAGCATAGAATGTGGACAGAAAGGGAGACAAAGATGCTTGTGAAGCCAGGAGGTCTGAGGAACAAACAGCTGACTCTACACTGTCAGAAGAGAACACACACACACACACACACACACACACACACACACACACACACACGGAGCGGGGAGGGGTCCTCTACTTTCCCTTCCAATTCTGCCCCCGTATCTTTTCTATAACAGTCATCAGAAAATACTTTTGTGTTCATGTCTGTCTGGTCTGGTGCCAAAATTACTCCAAAAGGGCCTGACCCAGCACATAAGGAACTGTGCACATAATAAAAGCAGTATGTGCGCCCTAAAATGCAGTGTGGATTGGGAGTGTCAATCCTAGCCCTTCTATTTCCTCAAGACAAGAAATGCAGGCAATGTTTCTAGAACTGAAGCTATGTGGCCAGTGGCTAGGTGTGTGAGGAGCCTGCCCCAGCCTGTGAAAACCTTCTAGATCCTCCTGGAATCCTCTGAGTCACAGCCATCTTCCCTCAGAGTTTCACAGCACCTGCCTAGTTGGTACCACACCCCAGCGACTCTGCTCTCCAGATTCTGGGAGGAAATGGAGTGCTGGTTGGCACCCTCTGCTCCGTGAATCCCACAAAGCTAATGAAGATCAAGGTCCTGTGTAATCCACCTGAGTCTCACCTCCAGGCTGACCACCTGATGTTCCCGCCTGTGTCCCAAGCACAGACCTGCCTGGGTTCCCTTCTCCTAGCTTAACAAAAATTTAGTCTGCACACTGAGACACCACAAACAAGCTACACCGAGACTCTGAGGTCAGCTGGTGCTCTTCCACCCTGAAGACATGCCAAGGCGTGCAATTGTGGGGGGCAGGGGAGGGGAAACCCTGTGACATAGACACTGTCCCATTGCTTGTGATATGTTCCAGGGATTTCTAGCTTGCAAAGCAGGTCGTTTCTAGTTACTCAGTAGTATCATGGTTCTGAAAATCCCCTTCCTGGTTTCTTGTCTTTATAACTGGTAAAAAAAAAAAAAAAAAAAAAAAAAAAAATAAGAATTAAAAATAGCACTCAAAGATTAGGGAGGTCGTTCAAATGGTAAGCTTGGGTTCCATGCCTGGCACCACAGAAACCAGGCATGGTGTTGCCTGCAATCCCAGAACTGGGGAAGTAGAAGCAGGAGGGTCAAGGTCATTCTCTGATCCAAATGAGTTCAAGGCAGGCCTGGACTCCAGGTTTCAAACAAAACAAAACAAAAAAATCTACTGTCATCACTTATCTTTTGGTCGTATATTAATGCATTTAATCCTTGTGATACCAGGAGGTAGCAATCAGGACCTCCACAGGAGGTGAATGGGAGTTCTGTGACAGTCACCACATCCTAAGACTGTGTCACATTCTCAGTGGTTTGACTTGCAAACTGTGGGTAACGGGTATCTTGTCCAGGGGTGGGAGGATCATCTGAGACATTGTTGTACAGCAACAGCACTTGCTCCCCCCTCATGGGAAGGCGGTATATGCCTGTGCTTGAGCACGAGCACACATGGAAGCCAGAAGAGGAGTCGAGACTCCTGTTCTAGCGAGGCAGGGTCTCTCACTGAACCTGGTGCTAAACCAGCAGCCGGCAAACCCCAGAAACCTCCTGTGTCTGCCTCGAAGCTGGGGTTTCCAGTGCTGGGGCAACAATGTCCTCAGGTCCTCTGGCTTACGTAACAAGCGCCTCGACCACTGTGCCGTCTCCGGGGGCCCCACAGTCAGCACCTTTTGACACAGGCTTGTGTCCTTTTCGGTGACAGCGCTCCTGATGACGTCGTGTTCAGTTAGCCGTGCGTCTTTGACACTACACTCTCTTCATTCCAACAGGGGTCCAAACACGTCATTGTCATCCTTGCTGATAAAAACAGTCCTTGTGTTTTGCTTGGTGCTGTTGATTCTTTATCCAGAGTGTCAAAGATAGGTTCGTGACAGCGATGTGGGTCTTTGAAATGGTCCTTGAAGGAGCTATCAAGGTTAGCCAATGTTAAGATGGACTGGTTTTAGGTCCTTCTCAAGGAAGGGACTGTCAGGGAGAAAGACAGCAATGACGATGATTTAGTCTGGAGATGAAACGAAGGACTAGCTATGCATCGGTGGTGCTGTGATTGATGGGAAAGGCGCCTCCCATATTCGCTTTCACAGAAGAGGTGAGTAAGGAAGCAGTTTCGCTTCAGGGGGGAAAAAAGCCAAAGCTAGGCGTGGAGGCTGCACCTGTGATCCCAGCACTTAGCCGAAGAATCAGAAGTCTGAGGCCAGCCTGGGTTACGTGGCAAGACCCTGTCTTGCAAAAGTGAAAGAGAAAAGAAGGGGGGGCGGGGGCAGGAGTGGGGAGTCCTCAGTAATTGTGGACTTGGCAAATGAGTTTCAGACCCTTGCTTGGACATTGTAAGGTAGAGAACATGGCTGGCTCTGTCCCTCCATGGTGTGGGCTGTGTAGAATAGGAGCTGACATTGTCTCTGATGACATTATCAAGAAGATACGAATCTTTGGGAGGGCAGCAGAGAGAAATCCCACCCAAACCTGTGGAGGAAGGGGTTTCATGGGATAAACATGAAGTCCAAGCATGCTGACTGAAGATACACAAAACATGCCACCAGGCCATCTGGTGACATCCTGTTCTCTACTTACCTCCCCCCCACCCCCCATGGCGACAATAGGGAGGGTTTTCTGCCACCAGCAACTTCTCGTTTTTTAGTCCCTTCCCTCTTCCTCCCATGATAGGGTATCATACAGCCCAGGCTATATTACTTGTAAATCATAGAAAGAATCATTTTAATCATATAAAAACAATGTGGGAAAATTAACAACCCTCTACAAAATAGTCTGAAGAAATACCAATCCTCTTGAACATATGTAAAAAGACAGCCTCACTTCTAATAATATAGACATGCAAATTCAGAACACACAAGATACCACTGTTCAAAAAAAAAAAAAAAAGATACCACTGTTCACCTACCAAGTTGGCAAAGACCAAAAGGCATAATAACACTGTGGCGAAAATGGCCCTGCATCATACGTAGCAGGAGGGACAAGCTGAGGATCTCCAACAAAGATCTGCTTACTTTTATCCATTACGTTACCCTTCTAGGAATTTATCACACAGATGCACTCTCACACATGGGAACACTGCTTATCAAACAACTCAGAATTTTGGGGAGTTAGATTGTGCATTGGGGTTACTGTAATAAAGCACTATGGAATGGGTGGCTTATAAACAAAATGTATTCCTCACAGTTGGGAATGTTTGGGAAATCCAGGGTCAAGTGAGTCATAGGAAGCATCATCTTCACTTGGTGTCTTCACATGGTGGTGGGGCCAGGCTAGCTCTCTGGGATCTTTTTTATAAGAATATCAAAGCTAGTCCTGAGAGATCTACCACAAAATCTTGATCACCTTGTAAGACCCCCAATTCCTAATACTATCGCCTTGGAGAATAGGATTCAACGTACGCATTTGGAGGGGCCACAAACGCCCACATCACATGTGTCAGTGTCCTTTCTGTTGCTGTTCTAAAGCACACTGACCAGAAACATCCGAGGGGAGAAAAGGGTTATTGGGCTCAAACTTCCAGGTTACAGTTCATGATTGAGTAGAAGTCACAGCAGCAGGATCTTGAGACAGCTGGCCACACCACGTCCACAGCCAAGAGCAGAGAGAAGCGAATGCACCCATGTCGCCTGCTTGCTTGCTTAGCTGCTTGCTTGCCTAGCTGCTTGCTTGCTCATCTGCTTGCTTGCTTAGCTGCATGCTTGCTCAGCTGCTTGCTTGCTCATCTGCTTGCTTGCCTAGCTGCTTGCTTGCTTAGCTGCTTGCTTGCCTAGCTGCTTGCTTGCCTAGCTGCTTGCTTGCTCATCTGCTTGCTTGCTTAGCTGCTTGCTTGCTCATCTGCTTGCTTGCTCATCTGCTTGCTTGCTCATCTGCTTGCTTGCTTGCTTAGCTGCTTGCTTGCTCATCTGCTTGCTTGCCTAGCTGCTTGCTTGCTCATCTGCTTGCTTGCCTAGCTGCTTGCTTAGTTGCTTACTTGCTTAGTCACTTGCTTGCTTAGTGTTTAGCCTAATTTATACAATGCAGGGTCCAATCCAATGAAATGGTCATACCCACCATGAGGGTGGGTCCTCCAACCTCAATTAACAATCAAAACAGCCGCCATAGACATGCCCACAGGCCAACTTGATCTATATCATTCCTCAATAGAGACTCTCTTCCCAGGTAATTCTAGGCTGTGGTGAGTTGACATTTAACACTAACCATCATACCATAGCAGGTTAATTACATGATTTCCACACACTAGGCTATAACATAGTCTTAAAAATATATATTCTAAATAGAGAAGTCAGGCACCATGGTACATACATGACTGTAATTATAGCATTCAGGAGGTCTAGGCAGGAAAACTTCAAGTTCCCAACCCCATCTTGACTATTATAGCAAGACCCTATCTCAAAAAAAAAAAAGACAGAATTCTGTATACTGAATTGAAAAATTTCCAATTTTTTTTGGTGAGAACAAAACTTCTTGTAGATCTCACTACATCACATATTTAGAAATAAAGGTAAAACAAAGAGTGAAAAAAGTAGATAACTGGCAACATCATTTGCCTCCAGGGAACAAGGGTAGGAAGATGACTGAGATTTAAGTTCTAAATTATCTAAACATGTTTTATATTCAAAACTAAATAACCAAAAAAAACACATTTTATAGTGCTTTTTATCCAAAAGAGATGTGCATTTTAGAGAACATTTACCAAAGGAACTTCATCCCTGCCTGGGGAAAGGAACAGAGAGTGGCTTTTATAGCTCAAGGTCACATGACTTGTAACTACGGTATTTTATTAATGTGAGCAACAGCCATGTGTAGAGTGTTTAATACTTAGTGCTTCAATTTCATGCTGTGTACTTTTTCTTTTCCTTTAAACTAGAGTTAGCTTTAAAACTGGGGTCCTCTTGTGGTCCTACACCCTGCTACACAGGTTTCTACTTCATATAAACTGATTTTTATATATCCATTTAAAATATAGTGATGTTCTTTCAAAGGCTAACTGGAACCTAAGTCTGCTTCTTCTGATACGTTGGGCTTCCTTAGCCTTCTCCCAAAGCATCCCTCCTCACCATGTGGCTGCTTCTCTGCCGTGCGTCTAGCCTCATGCCTGCTCAAATGGCATGGCTTTGTTCCCAGATGTCCCTCTTAGGATATTTCCTCCTGTGGTTGACACAAAAGGAGTGCTGTGCAAAACCACCAAGCAAGGGGCATTATATTGTCATTGTGTCCCCTGAGGATGCAGACCTCACTACTACGCAGGTATAGGAGGATGTCCTGGTGACTCGGCTTCTGATAAAGAGAGAATAAGCTGACTGCAGCTTCAAGAATGTTTAGCCCTAAGGGATATTCTGACTATCCAGAGACAGAGTTACCAAAATGCCCTGCAGTATTCCTCAGCTACCTCATATATAGCTCCTTGTCTGCAAGGTGGTCTGTGATGGTCTCTTCCTGGAATAGGTAGAGGCTCTTTTTAGAAGCCACTCTTACTCACAATTCAGTCTGTTGCAATTAAAATGAGTTAGATACAAGAATAAGTACAAGGATAACCGTGCCTTGAATGTATTCCCCGGGAAGGGTTCATGGGTATCCATCAGAACCTGCCAAGTCCAGATTTGTCTTTTTCCCCAAGTCCTGTCCTTTCTCTTATCTGATGAGCTTAACTATCTCACCCTCAGCTACAAACCCTCTTTTTTACTGCTGCCCTCTTGAGCCACTCTATTAGAATTCTGCTACCTTCCCCAAGCCTGACAAGCAGGGTGGGGGAAGCAAATAAATTCTCGTGTGTTTACCATTTTTATTTTGTAAGCACACAGCCATCATCAGACAGGCTAGATCTGGGCAGCCAGCTTCTCTGAGGGTAAAAAGGCTCTAACTTGTATCGTTTGCCAATTGCCATGGTGTAAATACTCCAGCTGTGGTTGAATTCATAGCCACCTCCAAGTTATGAGTCCAAGCCATCTCCAGCAACCTCAGCCCCACCCCACCCCACCCCACCCCACCCCACCCCCGGCTGTCTAGTGCTCAAGCTAAACTTCTGCAAGAAGTAGATCAGTCTTGACAACTTCACTTTGACCACTAAAAAATCTCACAGAGGGGGACATGCACAGTGCCACCCTTTCTTCCTCCTCCACACCACCACCCCAAGAAGAGTGGGACTCCAGCAAGGGCAGCAGAGCCAATCAGAGAAGCACAAACCCCCCACCTAACGGTAAATGGTTTTTAGAAGCAGCGAGAGAGAGAACTGAAGCTGCACTCCGTTTACCACGGCGTTTCAGTTTAGATGCCATGTCCCCAACTGTGGCTCTATTTGCCATCACTTAAGAAAATGTCACTTCATTCCCAAACCCAGCTGGGCCAGAAAAACTGTCACTCTTCCTCCTACTCAATCCATGTGCCTTGTTACTCGGGTTCAGGGTGACTGACTTGGCTGGGGACTTCCCACTCTTCCAGAAAACTCCCAAGAGAGTCTAGCGATCACACAGCTGTAGCCTCCAAAGAACCCTGGGAACTAGAGCCTGCCAGATTTGGGGTTTTGTTTTGTCTTCTTTTTTTATTCTCTAAAAATAAAACATTAATAAAGGAAAAATTGGCTAGAGACCTGGTCAACAATTTGCCCTTGATTTTTTATAAAATCCTATGTCTAGAAAAATTATAGTTGGTCATTTTTAGTAATTCTAAAACTAGCATGTGTTGATCTTTTGTTGGCGAGGGGAAAAGAGGAGTGAGTCCCAGGCCTAGTCCTGAGCTTCAGAGCCCTTACCAACCTGGGTTCCCTCCCTCCACCCCAAGCTCAAGGCCCACCAACTGCTTGCTCTTGTAGGAAAGAAGATTCAACCATCATTTTTTCTGCTCCTGGAACCAATGGCTTAAATAATAAGAGTGTTTTATTGTCTTTTCTCATTTGTATACCTTACATTGACAATGCTTGTTCTCCAGTAGGGCAGCCAACTCACAATGACTGTGAACTTGCCTAGCCTCTCATGAGATAGTGTTTACTTTGAACCAACATTTTTTTCTTCTTTTTAAAATGAGCTGCTTAATTGGGATAACAATCTGGATTTCTAGCTTCCTTTTGAAAACTCAAAATAAATTACTTGCCCAGAAAATGTTTCATGAGACAAAGAAAACTGCTTTGTTGTTTACACAGCTCTCTAGTTCCAAAACATAGATCAGTATCTAGCTCTCAACAAACATTTGATGAATGAATAGTGTCCGTTCAAAACGACAGAGAGCTGAAAGGGAACATGGCTCTTCCCTTTCATCTGGGAGTCTCTCTCTCATCTGACAAACTCCCCATCACTCCTTCTTGCGTTCAGCCTGCATTCTTTGCTCATTTAGGCTGCCTGCCCTGCTTGCAATTCCCTCCGGAGTAGACAGTTGCTTCAGGCGTTTGAATCAGTCTGCCCTCTCTCTGTGATTGCTACAAAGTTTATATGTCTCCCCTCCCAGTGACCCCAGAGAAGTCAAAAAAAAAAAAAGTCCATCCAAAAGTTGGTTAACCCCTTGAGGGACAAAAAGTAATACTCTGAAACATTAATTCAGTTGTCTACATTAAAGAAAAATATTAGACCAGGTATGATGGTGCATGCCTGTAATCTCACATTCTCAGCATTCCAGAGGCTGAAGCAGGAGAACTTCAAATGCAGGGTCAGCCTTGAGATGCTAGACAGATGATAGATGGATGGATAGACAGAGGGATGGATGGATGGATGGATGGATGGATGGATGGATGGATGGATGGATGGACAGATGGATGATAGATAGATAGATAGATAGATAGATAGATAGATAGATAGATAGATAGGGAAGGAAGGAAGGAGAGAGGGAGGGTGAAAGGGATGGAGGGAAGGAGAAGAAAGGTATTAGGGCATATTTTTGTTTAGTTTGATTTGGGTTTTTTTTTTTTTGTTTTTTTGTTTTGTTTTGTTTTTTGTGTTTTTGAGACAGGGTTTCTCTGTGTAGCTTTGCGCCTTTCCTGGAACTCACTCTGTAGCCCAGACTGGCCTCAAACTCACAGAGATCCACCTGCCTCTGCCTCCCAAGTGCTGGGATTAAAGGTGTGAGCCACCACCACCACCACCACCACCACCACCCCCCCCCCCCCGGAGCCTTTGTTTTGTTTTTTAAGATAGGATCTTAGTATGTAGCCCTAGTTATCTTGTAACTTACTACATAGACCATGCTGGCCCTGAATTTACTGAGCTCTGCCTGCTTCTGCCTCCTGGGTGCTGAGATTGCAGGATATATTTTAAAACTACATAAAAGCATATGCTTAAATTAACAGTGTGTGGCTTCTCCTCTTTGTGAACAGAGTATGCATCATTTTCTGCTACTTTTATAAACTACCTTAAACTTAGAAACCTAAGCAGTACCTGCTTTGTTCTGAAGGTCAGAAGTCTAGGAGGACGTGACTGCTCTCTCACAAGATTAAAATCAAGGTGTCTGGGACTAAGGGGCCCCCTTTTGAGCCCCTCCCTACCGGTGGTAGATTGAGTTCCCTACTTGGCCATCAGCCAGGAAGCAACCTCAGCACTTTGTGCCGGCTTTGGTGGTCTTTGCCCTTGACCCAGCCCATCTCCAGAGCCGACCACAGTGGTTCCCCACTCTCCATCAGGCTTTGTTGTCTTCCTGCCTTTTCCGTGCTACCAGCACGTTTGCTACCAGGCCGAGAAGACCTCTGCTTTTAAGGGTCATGGGGATATAGCAGAGAGAACTTAATAGTCTTTCTCCATTCAACTGTACCGTGAACACTAGCATGATCATGGTGACAAGAAGGGATCACGGACCAGGTCTGGGAATGAGGTCATCGAATGTGTGAGACCAACTTTAGAATTCTATCTACGAAAACCTTCTCATATTTTCTTACACTATGAGATTTCTTTTTCAAAATGTATCCTGCCTTTGGTTACAATGATAGAAGGAACATTGTCTATAATGAGAGTAGTGACTGATCCCACATTCTCCCTTTCCTTGGGCAATCTAGAGCTGAGGTCTCAAATTTCATTCTGGAGGTCAGAAATAGGAGAGAACGTGTAAACATAACTGCTTCAGTCCGTTTGAACCACTGTAACAAAACATCATAGACTGGGTAGCTCGTAAATAAGAAAAATTCACTTCCCACAGTTCTGAAGCCTGGAACAACTTCCAAGATCACCATGCCAGTCCATGTGACATCCAATAAGTCCCTCTTCCTGGTTCATAGGCAGTTAACTTCCTGCTATCATTTTTCACTTCAGAAGAGGCAAGGCTGTGTCTCTGGGGTATCTTCATGGTGCACTAATCTGATTTAGAAGCTCACTGCTTTCTTGACCCAAACATCTCCACAGGCTCTACCTTCTAATAGCATCCCTTGGAGGCCAGGATTTCAGCCTATGAACTGGAGGGGGCAGGGGACAGAAACATTTTGTCCATCGTAATAACTAAGATCACAGATGGACACAAACCTCTGGCCTTGGAAGAGTCATGGGAGAAAGGCAAAATTTAACATGAACACGGAATAATGCCAAGACCACACAACAGCCATTTTTGAATATTTTAAAAGCTATACTATAAAAAAGGAATGTGTCCGCCTAACTTCAGGAGCCTAAAATAAAGCATTAATGGAAGGTATGAGAAGATTTTTGGCACCATGTTGGAAAGCACTTTCTAAGGGAGATGGACAGATTGTTTGAGCTGGTCTGCTTATGGCATGATGCTCTCCCTGGCGCTGCTCCAGAATGAAGAGATAACAACTTGATAAGAACGATGTGGGGGTGGGGAGAATAGCGTGAGGAAGGGGAGTTGGATTAGATGGGCCTCCAGGCTCCTCCCCCTCCTCTCCTCCTTCTCCTCCTCCTTCTTCTTCTGTTCCCCTCCCCCGCCCCTCCCCTTCCCCACTCCTTCTCCAGCCTTGTTTTTGTGTGTGCATCTGGAGGCCCAAGCTTGACATCAGGCATCTTCCTTGCTCCCTCCCTCCCCACCTCATTCTTTGAAATAGGATCTCTCAATCAAACCCAGCGCTCACACGCAGTCTATCTAGCTGGCTTGCTCCCCAGGGATCCCCTGTCTCTTCCTTCCAAGGTTGGAACAGCCACCACATTCACCCAGTGTTTATACAGGTTCTGGGGATCCAAACTCTGGCTATCTTGCTTGTTCAGCAAGTGGTTTAACTACTGAGCCATCTCCCAAGCACCCACATACATGCATTTTGTCCTTCCTTTTACAAAGAAATAAAAATTTGACATAGCTCAAATAAAAATCTGACTCTGAACTTGCTACGTAGCTGAGGATGACCTGGAACTTCTGATCCTCCTGCCTCTACCTCCTGAGTTCTGGAATTTCGAGCCCATGTCATCACACTCAGTTTATGTGGTGCTAGAGATCAAAGCCAGGCTTTCATGCATGCTAAGCAAACACTGCATGGACTGAGCTACATCCCCAGCACCCACACATACCCTTGAGTTCTTTGCAACCCTGAGGTCATTGTTTGATAATGACACTACTTCTTTTACAGTTGTTTCTTTGGTTCAAATCCTCCACTTTTTTCTGCGTGTTCTCCACCATGATGGTAAATGTTACAGATAAAATCAGCTTCACCTGGTCCTCTTTTCCAGTTGCCTATTTTCACAATCAAGTTTGAATAGCAGAAAATATGGAATGTAGATAGAAAGAAAAAAATGGTAGATTATGTAAAGGCACAAGTATCAGGGCCAGCAGAGCTTTGAGGGGTGACCATTGGGGAAAGACTCTGGGGGGGGAAAAAGCTAAAACGAAGGATAAAATATAGGCAAGATAAAGGTCAATCGGGCTATGTCTGGGGACAGCACAGGGTCATAAACACCAGTGAAAACGGAACACAAGGAACAAGATTGATGCAATAGACTCGTGGTAGGAAAAGCCAGTGGAAATTTACAGACCTGGTCTTGATAAGATGGCAAAGCCTCAAGACTGGAACCTAGCTAAGCAGGCAGCCTGACTTAGCTCTGGGTGAGAAAGTAACTCTCAGAAGACCAAACAGACGGTGAATTCAAATTCCAAGAAAAGGTGGCTGAGACCCACAGGGGTCAGAGTGGCTATTCAATGCCAGGTGTTAAGAACTTCCTCCAAAGACTAAGGAAAACTTCATCCAACATCAACAAGTTGGAAACCACATCACTCATCATTGGCTTTTGGAAGAACCAAACCCAGATGCTAAAAGGCTGGTTCCCGAGTCAGAGCATGCCCAGATGAACAATCTGATCATGTCCCAGATTTCCAGGATCATCTAATTCTGACAGCTTGAAAGCCTGATAAAAATTGAACTTGTCACTGCCTCCTCTGGGCTTTTTAAAAAGGAAAGAAAATCACTTTCATGAACATGAAAGATAATAGTGAATGTCTGTTCTGTGGCCTTCCTTTTCAGTTAGGGGCTTATTTATACAAGTAGAGGAAGTGCAGATTGGTGTTTCATAGGCAGCTTTTGGTTTCTTGGCCAGTGTCGTTGCCACGCCCTGCATGGATAGATCCTGGAAATGCGGCTGGGGAAACATGGGAATGAAGAAACAACAGCTAGTGAAGAAATGACAGCTACACATACCAAAAAGCTGATCGGGTGGGCTGTGCTCACTCCGATGGAGGGCACCTACTATGCAAGCAGGAAATTCAGCATATTTATTATGTACGGTACACAAAGCAGGGTAGCCAGGCAGGGCTGGTTAGTAGGAGAACAGTCTCAGGTTGCAGTCGTCCTGGAGGAGGAAGCTGAGGATGCTAGATTTTGCACACACTGGTCAATCATTCATAAACTCAAACCTGGACCAGAGGAAAGCTTTCTCATTCCTCTGAGACTCACCTGAGGAAGGGCTTGCCATTGCCATGGGGTGGAGGCACTGGGGTCATTGACATGGCCATGCCCATGTCAATGATACAAAATTACTCAGGAATTCACCCACTCTCCACATATCATTGAGCTTCTTTTGTGCACTTGGCTGAAGAAGGACTCTAACATGTCCTTCAAGAAAGGACTAGAACATTGAGGAAGAAAGAGCAGAAAAATCCTAAGGGACAGAGGATCCAAAGGACTGATGTGAAAGTGTCCTCTGGATAGGACAAGGGTACTGCCACCATGAACTCGAAACAGTGCAGTTACCTGAACAAGACCCACACAAGATCGTACCAATCACCATGGATGAGGGAAGGGCCCTCAAGGCCACACCACATCAGCTGATGGCTACTAAGGAAGGGAGAGCCAGTTTTATTCAAGGACAAGCCTCCAGGTGATAGGTTGTCCGTGCCCACATGGTCAGCCACACAGTAAAGTGCATATGTACAAACTAATTGTACTCAGTAGGGTGTGTGTGTGTGTGTGTGTGTGTGTGTGTGTGTGTGTGTGTGTGTGTGACTATTATAGAGGAAGATGACATGAATTTGAAAGTGGGGTGTTAGGGGATACTGAAGGATCAGGAGTGGGGAAGGAGAGATGGATATGATGAAAATACTTTATACTCAAGTATAATATTCTAAAAAAAAAATTAAAAGGAATTTTTTTAAAGCTCTCTAACCTGATCAAAAGTAGCTCCATGTCTACAAATAAAATGACCTTTTAAAGGTGAGGAAATGTCTTCGGCCTACATTTTCTAAACTGACAGAAATCATTAACTGTTCAGTCCTTCCTTGTGAGTTGGTGTTCACCATAGATGGGTAGAGGTGGAGAGTGAAAGTGCACACTGTCACGCATTGACTATTTGCACACTCAGAATTCATTCATAAGTAGGAGCGTTAGCCCCCAATGTATTGGAGTTGGAAAGGGAGCTTTTCTACATTTCCCTAACTACTTCCTAGCCATACCAATTGCCTCCCAAGTGGGGCTCTCTGAGACTGTAAGTGCCTTGTAAGTTTCTGCTTTTATCCTTGCAGAAAACCCTATTGAGCGATCAGTTGGTGAACAGTTACTCATCCTTTTCCTAGCTGTCAGGACCCACATCCTCTATCCCTTTTGTCCTCCAGTTACCTTCTCTGCACCACCCCCCTGCTCTGTGGGATATAAAAAACATTGTGGGATATAAGAAATAGACTTTTTAGTGGCAAAGTGCAGCAAGGGTCCCAAAGTACAGGACATGCCTACTTCTACTCCTAGCCATCTGCCTTTTCCTTCACAGGATCCGTTACAGTTCACAATTCAGTATTTGTGTTTATGTGTGACCGTGTAACTTGATTTTTCTCATGAAGACTGGAAGCTCTCTGAGGGCGAGGAGGAGCAGGGTATACTTTGTTCCCCATGGTACCCTATGGGCAGCATAAGCCCCGGCCAGTCACAGATGCTCAATGCGCTTGTTGAATGAGTGAAGCACACATGGGGTGTCCAGACCAAGTGCTTCCTGGGGTCTTTGCATTCTCATTCCACCAGTTTAACAACCAAATCACTCTTCTGGCTCTTCCAGACGGCACAAGATATACAAAGAACAATTCAACCTCACCTCCTGGGATCCTCCGCTGCAGCTCCGACCAGAGGCCAGCTGGGTCCAGTTCCACTTGGGGATCAACAGCCATGGGCTATACTCCCGGTCCAGTCCTGTTGTCAGCAAGCTCCTCCATGACATGAGACACTTCCCTACCATCAGTGCTGGTGAGGTTCACGGGGTTAGCCAGGAGGGACTGACTTTCTCCCAGGGGCTGAGTTGAGCCATCTCAGGCCATGCTCCAGGAACTAGTCAAGGGTTGCCAGCAATATATGATTATACAAGGTTAATAAGAAGCAAATTGCATTCCTTTTGAAGGAGATCTTATAGCATTAATCTCATCATGGAGAGAAACCTAAGATATAACAGACACCTAGATGTTCTGTACTCTTCATGGAAGGTGATGTCATTGTTTACTGAGTGCATCCTTTGTACCAGGTGATGTGTAACTGGATGTTTCTCAGTTCTGCCTGGCCCCATGGCCCCTCAGCCATTTATAAATTAATCATTCAGAGACTTATATTAATTACAAAATGTATGGCCTATGGCTTCAGCTTCTTGCTAGCTAGCTCTTTCATCTTAAATTAACCCATTCCTATTAATCTACATGTTGCCACATGGCCATGACATTACCAGTCTGCTGACATCTTGTTGCTCCTTTGGTGGCAGCTGGCATCTCTCTTGACTCCGCCCTTCTTCTCTCTGTATCTCTGCTTGGATTTCCCGCCTAGCTGTAAGCTTTCTTGCCATATGCCAAAACAGATTATTATTATTATTATTATTATTATTATTATTATTATTATTATTATCCAATGGGAGCCACACATATTCACAGCATACAGAAAGACATCCCACAGCAGTGATGTGTTCTTTCTTATATCCTTCTGGCATGAACATTATCACTGCCATTTACAAATGGGGTTCAGCAGGCTGGGCAAAGCCAGTGCTGGAGCTAGGATTCAAACACAGGCTTATGAACCCCAAGTTTGTGCGTTCAAGCACCTGTGACAGAACACGTGACGTGAGGAGTTATTAGCAGAAGACAAAAGTAGACCAAGAATGGCTGAAGTATAGAGGGAAGGGCCAGAAAGCACAGAGTCTGGGAAGGAGCAGGAAGAGACGGTAACCACCGGGCTCTAAAAGATGGCCTCCTGGGTGTTCACGGCTAAGATTCCCAAGCTCCATCAGTCCCTCCTCCTGTGGGGTGGGGTCAGAGCTGGGAGCCTGTCTTTGTTGGGGACCCTGAAAGAAGTCCTCATTCCCCTTCTCCTCCTTTGCAGATTACAGCCAGGATGAAAAGGCCCTGCTGGGGGCCTGTGACTGCTCACAGAGTAAGTGACCCGACACAACCTCCAACCAACCAGCCTCCAACAGGGGCTCTCCCTGCCCAGTCCCTAAGAACTCAACACTCCCCCCAGCCGCCCATCGAAACTCTGGGGAGCATCAAACTGGTCAAAATGTAGTGCAGTGGGGCGGATGGTCAGCATCATTAGGGAGCTTGTTAGAAACGCAGAATCCCCCTCTCCGCTCGCATTTTCAGAATCTGAATGTTGACAGAATCTCAGGTGACTAGAGTAGAATTGCAGATCCAAGAGGCAATTGTACAGGACAATGGTTCCTGATGCTGCATCTCACCCCTGAAAGCTTTAAAGAGGGCTATTGCCTGGCTCTGCCTCCAGACGTCTGGGCCCAACTGCAGAGAGGGAGGCTCATGGCAATGTTTTTAAAGTATCCTAGGTGATTCTCATGCAACCAAGGTTGGAACATACAGGGGTAAATGTCAGACAGAATGGGAAAGCCAGGAGAAAAAGGGGTCAGGGCTCCCCTCTGGGTGCTGCAAACTGGTTTCAGGTAGGTCTGAACAGTGAAGGCTGCAAGTTGCCCCAGCCCTGAGTGGTCTCAATTATTTGCCTAGATGTGCTGGCAACACACATCTCTACATACTCATGAGATGACATATGCCTGTAATCCCAGAACTTGAGGAGCTTAAGCAGGAGGATCATGAGTCCAAGGCCAAACTGGGCTATACAGAAAGACCCTATCTCAAAGGCTGGGGGGTGAGGGGGAGAGAAGAGGAGGGGAGGGAAGGGGAGAGAAGAGGAGGGGAGGGGAAAGGAGGGGGGAAGGGGAGGGGAGAGGAGGGGAAGAAAGAAGGGTACAGAAGAGAGATGAAAGGCAAGAAGAGTAGAGAGGAGAAGGAGGTGGGACAAGGGAAGGGAAGATGACAGGGTGACAAGAAGAGTGTCACGATAAATCTTCACAAATTTTCAGGTCCATACATGACATTCTCAAAAACACTGTTTTAAAACAGGAAGCAAAAGGTCCTGGGTTTGATCCAAGCACCACAAAACAAAATGAGATTAAAAACAGGAATTTTACAAGCCCTAGACCCAGCCCAGGCATAGAATCTTAAATAGGAAGCCATTGTGGACACAGAAGTCTAATACAACAGACAACTTAGTAGGAAATCTTAAGATCACAACTGGAACCCAAAGAGAAGCTAGTCCTTTTAGGAAAACAGTCTATGGGGAGTTTTCAGTAGCATCTGTTTGGGGAATCCTGTTCCCCAAATATCTGGCCTCTTCCCAAACAAGCAGAAAAGCTGTACTGAGCCTTCTGAACACAGCCGGACATGGCGGGGTTTGCCCCTCAGGCTTTGAAAAGCATATTGTCTTTGGGGCCTTCTTAAGTAACAGAAAAAGACTGAATTTATGAATTGTGTCACAGTCCTGGGCTTAGACATCACTCTTCTACCCCTCCTAGTTGTGAAACCCAGTGGGGTCCACCTGAAGCTGGTTCTGAGGTTCTCGGACTTTGGGAAAGCCATGTTCAAACCCATGAGGTAAGTGAAGCCTTCCTCACCACCTGGTGGTAACCCTGGGGGAGCGTTAACCAAAAGATAGTAAAGGTAGCCTAGTATCCTCATCCCCGTCTGCCCCACACATAGAACTATTTTGGTGACAATAATAATTAAAAACAATAATAACTACCCTTACTGTTGACATGTAGTAGTAGCATCCATGCTGCACATGCTACATGAATTGTGGTTTTGGACATCAACAGTCTCATGAAACCTCATGACCTAAGTGTAACTATAACTTCCACTCCGAGATGAATACACCAAGCATCTGAAAAGCCAGATTGCCCCAGACTCCACATCACAAACAGTGGGTCCATGAATCATAGCCAAGCAGCCAGACTGCTAAGCTGACTTGCTCTTACTTATAATGAATCCTCAACTTCATCAAGGACCAACAATCACCCTCTTTTTGACATCACAAAGTTTACTTCACATGACAATACTTGCTGTGACTGAAAACCTAACTGATGAGAAAGGCTGCCATGAAGTCCTGTGCGTATACACATTAACATATTTTGTTCATAACAACAGCACCCATGTCTTTGGACTTTATAGCACATGTCCATGAGTGAAATGATGGCAGAGTTTGGTAGGTGCATGCATTCATGAATGTATGCGTGAGAGAGAGAAAGAGAGAGAGAGAGAGAGAGAGAGAGAGTACTACCAGCCCCCAGTGGGTCTCTGGACCACAGGTTTGGGTTTCCTGGAATAGAGTACAATGCCTTGGCCAGTAGAATGTTCTCTTGTGGATGACATGCATAGGGAAGAATGTCCCCATAAATGGTTCTGTTGCTCAAGTCACGTGTTCCTCCGGAGCTTTCTGCCTTCCAGTGCTGTTTATTTGTGTTGACTTAGATCCACACTTTGCAGGCAGCCAACCGAGGAGAAGCCTGTTGAATAGCCCAGTCACTGTTTGTGGTGGTGGAACCTAGAGACCTGAGCACTGAATGCATCTCAGTCATCTGAATTAGGGAACAAAAGCACCTCTTTAAGTACAGGGTTGGAGTCAACAAGCTGCATGTTGGATTCCCTTTGGAACTTTGAACAGCTGAGATGTCTCAGTCCATTCTCTCAGAGTCCAGTAGGCTTGCTCTAGACCCACCCTGCATGATCCCAAGGCCCAAGTAACCTTGAGAACCCTTTATATAGAGTTTCCTCCATCAGAAAGGCAAAAACCAAGTTATTTATTTGATTTAAATATACAACCATTCAGTGATACAAAACATTTGAATATCATCTGTTCATATTTATTGATTTATTTTGTTTTGTTGGTTTTTTTTCCGAGAGAGGGTTTCTCTGTGTAGCTTTTCGCCTTTCCTGGGACTCACTTGGTAGTCTAGGCTGGCCTCAAACTCACAGAGATCCACCTGGCTCTGCCTCCCAAGTGCTGGGATTAAAGGCGTGCGCCACCACCACCCAGCTATTGATTTTTTTAAATCCCACCACCCAACATATAAAACTATACATGAAATTTAAAATGTTGCCCCATATACACTTTCACATTTCATTTGCCAAAATTACTTGCACTGCTCTTTATCATCCCTAGAGTCAGGCTGAGTGTCACTGTTAGGAGTGAGTTCTTTCCTCTCCTCTCCCATCACCAGTGCTGTTCTGATTGATGTTGGCCTTGGTTCCATCAGGCCACACTGCCAGCACAAATGAGGTCCTTCCCACCATTGTTAGTTTGTGTAGCTGAGACCAAATACCCAAGAAAAGCAACTTAACAGAGGAAAGGTTTGTTTTGGCTCACGGTTTCAAAGGGCTCAGTCCATTGTGTGTGTGGCAGGGGGTGTTGGAGCAAAACAGTTCTTACCATCGTGTCCAGCAGACAGAGAAAAGGGCACAGAAGGTGGGGTCAAGGCAAGATGGGCCCAATGACCTACCCCTGCCTCCTTCCTTTCACTGCCTCCCCCAAATGCTATCCTATTAGAATCTACTTGGCTCTGGAAAGGCCATCATACACACACCCAGATGTGTTTTTCCTGACCTCCTAGGCTTTTCTCAGTCTAATCCAGTTGCCAGTGACGTTCATAACCATCCCACAAGCTGATGAAGCTGCCTCCATCAGATAAAGTAAACTGTGTAAGAAACTGAATATCAAAACATTCCTTTTCCAAAGGACAGTTTCAGGAGGAGAATCTCATTTTATAGCCAAACATACAGAGCACCAAAGTCAACATATTGTGTGTGTGCACATGTGCAAATGTGTGTCTGTGTGTGTGTGTGTGTGTGTGTGTGTGTCTCTCTCTCTCTCTCTCTCTCTCTCTCTCTCTCTCTCTCTCTCTCTCTCTCTGTGTGTGTGTATGTATGTCTCTCTCTCTGTCTCTCTCTCTGTCTCTCTGTCTCTCTGTCTCTCTCTCTCTCTCTCTCTCTCTCTGTGTGTGTGTGTGTGTGTGTGTGTGTGTGTGTGTGTGTGTGGTTGCAGGTGCTTCCATGTGTCTGGGGGCCAGAGGACCGCCTTGGGCATCGTTCCTCAAGTCCTGTTTGTTTGTTCTTTGAGACAGAGTCTCTCACTGGCCTAGAACTCACCAAGTAGATGAGGGTCTCGGCCTCCCCAGTACTGGCAAAGCCAGGCTTTCTTTTTAATATGGGTTCTGGGTTCTGACTGAGCATCAGTCCTTTTTCTTGCAGACTGAGCTATCTCCTCAGACCCTTTGTCTTTATATCTTTATCTTTAAGAGATGTGGTCTTTCCATGGCTGGTCTCAAACTCCTGGGCTCAAGTCATCTTCCTGTCTTAGCCTCCCAAATGGCCACGCTCTTTAGTCAGAGCCACAGCAGTGAGCATACAATCACAGGCAGAGACCCCATCAGGCATGTGACTCTTTAACATCATGTTCCCCTAAACAAGCTCTATCAATGGGGTCCTGGCCAGCATAGAGTTTTAAATTATGAGTACCCATAAGAGAGTACCAGTTAGAGCAGGCCACCTAGAGAACACTGATAAATTAAACAAAGCAACAAAGGGGGAGGGAGAGAAGATATAACGCAAAGTTTCATTCATAATTCTATGAAATTTAGTTCAAATTCCAAGTACAGTATCATTTTTTTAACATATTTTTCTTTTAAAATGTATGTGTGTCTTTCCTCTGAGTAAGTTAAAGTGAAGAGCATTTGTCCTCTTACAACAAGAATGTAAATTTGTCTTTGCAAAGTACACATTCTAAGCATGAGGGTGAGACTTTTACTTTTGTTTATTTGTTTGGGACTGGGTGCGAATTCCACAGCACCCATGTGGAAGTCAGAGATAGCTCCTAGGAGTCAGCTCTTTTCTTCCACTGTATGGGACTCAGGAGCAGAACTCAGGCCACCAGGTTAGGGGGCAAGTGCCTTTTCCCACTGAACCATCTCACTGACTCCCAGGTGTAGCTGAAGTTTTTCTGGTCCCACCCAGCTCCTGAAGCCCCATGGTCCCACAGCTGCTCAGACCCAAATGAACACACAGAGACTTATATCAGTTACGAACTGTATGGCCTAATGGCTCAGGCTTCTCGCTAGCTAGCTCTCACTTCTTAAATTAACCCATTTCTATAAATCTATACTTTGCCACGTGGCTCATGGCTTACCAGTACTTTTACATCTTGTTTTTCCCTGGCAGTGTCTCTCTGCTCTGCTTTTTCCTTCCTCTCCCTCTAGTTAGAATGTCCCACCTAACCTCATTCTGCCTCACCATTGGCCAAATAGCTTTATTTATCAACCAATCAGAGCAACACATATTCACAGCATACAGAACAATATCACCCATCATTTCCCCTTTACCTTTGAAGACTAGATAGTTATAATTTTCCTTGGTTATTATAAAAGATAAATTAGATATGAAACTTTAGACTCACAAATATAGGATAGATGATAGTATATTTTCTTTAATTTTGCCAAATATAAATAGTCTAGATATTGTAACTGTAATTCTTGCTTGATAACTGTTCTATTATATGTAATTTTACTATGTTAAAGTTAAAACCTTCCTTTTTGATTAGACAGAAAAGGGCAAATGCTGTGGGATAATGCTTTTGTACACTGTTTAATAAAGCACTGGTTGGCCAGTATCCAGGCAGGAAGTATAGGCAGGGCGAGCAGATGAGGAGAATTCTGGGAAGAGGAAGGCTTGAGTTGGAGTCACCAGCCAGACATGGAGGAAGCAAGATGACAAGGCAGAACTGGGAAAAGGTATCAAGCCATGTGACTAAACATAGATAAGAATTATGGGTTAATTTAAGTGTAAGAGATAGTCAGTAATAAGCCTGAGCTAATGGCCATACAGTTCATAATTAATATAAGCCTCTGTGTATTTACTTGGGAGATACAAGTGGGAGAGATCTGTCCCAACCGCTGGCCTGCTGGGACACAGGAAAACTTCCAACTACACCCAGGAGGTACTTCAAACTGTAAAATGTACAACATGTTGCACATGAAATGTACTTTCTTTAGTGCTCAACATAGAAGAATCAGTGATGTCAAGTAAAAATAGCCTTTATTTTTTGGTTGTTAGTTGGTTTTGATGTTTTGCTATGTTTTGCAAGACAAGGTTTCTCTGTGTACCCCTGGCTGACCTGGAACTCACTCTGTAGACCAGGCTGGCCTAGAACTCAAGAGTGCTGAGATTAAAGGCGTGCATGTGCCACCACCGCCCAGCAACCTTCCAATTTCAAATCTATCATATCCCACATGAAAAAAATCTGAGAAATTTTATATTCTCATAGGAGATTGGGGACAGACACGCAGCATCCAGCAATGCCCTCAGTTTCTGGATGCCGTGCTAGACCTGGCTGCATCTCTATGATCTGCTTCCCGCAGCCTCACTGCAGAATTGGCTTATGCTCCTCTGGCAGTGTGCCTTACCATTTGGCTTCTGGAGGCTGGTTGTCTACATGTTGTTGGTGGCTCTACCTCTGTTTATGCCTACCTTTGCTTTTTCCAGTCTTTGGAACAGGGCCACACTCTGTACTATAAAATTACTCGAAGGTCATCATCCTTCCCCATTTATTAGTGTGAAAGTGAAGTCAGTATGGAGGCTGGAAGTTGGCCCAGGATGCCAGAAGCACTTTCTTAACATCGAACCACACCTCCCAGCACACTCCGCAGGGTGGTGAATCCATTGGCGATTTGAAAATGGGACCAGATCGATTTCATCTATGTTGGCCTCCCTCAGCTCTCTAGCTGAGCCCATTCTCAAGCCGCACCTGAGTTTCTAAGAGTTCTGCACCCTCTATTTCTCCCTCAGACCTATACCTTACCAGTCCTTGTTCACAATCATACTAAGTTCTCTAGCACTTTCTATTGCCGGGTTCTAGCTCACACCTCACCTTTCTTCATACTGGGGCATCTAGAACCCCACCACCATCATTTTTAATAAATCTCCAACTAACACACAAGAATGCATGGTTTTCTTCCCTTGGCTTTTTGGGCAAATCAGCCACTACTCCCCAACGCTTCTTAAGCAGGAAACTTGGCAACAGTGGTGCCTATAAAAAGCCTGCCTCTTCCTACTTTGCATGTCTCCTCCCTGCTCAGGAAGGGAGAGGCCCAGCCCTAATTTGTGGGTCCACCATCTACACCCACATGAAAAGCATCAGACAGGCTCTCTTCTTGAGTTTATCATGGAAGGCTGAGTCCAGGACGTGATTCCTTCCTTCCTTCCTTCCAGACAGCAGCGAGAGGAGGAGACACCCGAGAACTTCTTCTATTTCATAGACTTTCAAAGACACAATGCTGAGATCGCAGCTTTCCACCTGGACAGGTAGGTCTGGCCTCTGAAGATGACACAGACTGCAAGGGCCAGTCTCCCGGGGAGGGGATGCTACCCAGACCTTTGGGAAGAACTCAGAAGTACTTATTCCTGGCTTTTCATCTCTTCACCTCAAGTGTAGGGTCTTCAGATCTCATTTCTCCTTCCAACTTCATTAGGTTAAAAACATAAGGCCTTTTAAGATAATGAACAATTTATATATAGTTTTACTGTAATATATATACATATTACTGTAATACACACACACACACACACACACACACACATATATATATATATATATATATATATATATATATATATATATATATATTGCTGAGATGGACTGTTATGTAGCCTACCTTGGCCTCTTATTCACTCCATAGCTAAGGATAGATTTGAACTCCTGATCCTCTGGTCTCTGCTTCCCAAATGCTAGGAGTACAGATATGCACCCCTATACCCGAAAAAATGAGACAGCTTAGAAGACAATCACATTGCCATGGTAGATGTGACATCACCTTTGTCCTACTTCCTGATCTGGAGATAAAAAATGCAATCCTATTTGCCACAAATTCAGAAACCGTATTTGGACCAGATCCTCAAGTGACTAGTATGCACATTCAAGTCTGAGAAATATTGACCAGGACACAATGTGGATGGTAGGAGCATTCACCCGGGAGTTCAATGGAAGAAGGGTCCTTCCTGCATAACTTTCAGGGTATGATTTGCCCTGGTCTTGATTGGGTCCACAGAGCAGCAACTTCCTTAGCTGCTACACCACTGCTATATTCAGACACACTGTCAGGTTCTAACATGTGTTGGCACAGGTGTGGGGCTCTTCCGCAGTCCCTGACTATCAAATCTGAACAAGGCTCCTTCTCTTCCAGGATTCTGGACTTCCGACGAGTGCCACCAACAGTGGGGAGGCTTGTGAATGTCACCAAGGAAATCCTAGAGGTCACCAAGAATGAAATCCTGCAGAGTGTTTTCTTTGTCTCTCCAGGTGCAGTATCAGCCAGAGCCATATTCTAGATGTTAAGTACATGGTAAGGCATCCTGTCGACTGTTGTGTTCAACAGTGGTCTGAGCTCTGCCATTAACACGTGTGTTATTGGAGCAGGAGGGTGATGCCATCCGACACTCCCACCCATGCCTGCTAAAACATAACACCAGATAAACTACGACAGTAAAAAGGTGTGTGAGACACATCCCCAGGACTGCTGGCCTCCCAGGACTCAGAGATTATCTGTCTAGCCTATCAAATAAGTTCATCACGTGATAGGATGCTCTAAAGCATTTGAAACTTGGTACCCAAGATGTTCCGTTTAGTAGCATCTTCTAAGCCTAACAGCCTTTTCCCAAGCTGGGAGTTCAAAATTCCCATCCTACTTTTATGGGGTTTCTTAGGGCAGAAGATGACATACCTATAAGCCCCCACTTTACTTCTTTCTCCTCCCTCACCTTCCAGCTAACAACGTGTGCTTCTTCGCCAAGTGTCCGTATATGTGCAAGACTGAGTATGCTGTCTGCGGCAACCCACACCTGCTGGAGGGCTCCCTCTCTGCCTTCCTGCCATCCCTCAACCTGGCCCCCAGACTGTCTGTGCCCAACCCTTGGATACGCTCCTACTCACTGTCAGGAAAAGAGGAGTGAGTTGGCTTCCTGACCACAACACCATGCCCAGGGCCCTGCAGTCCAGCTCTTCAGAGTTGCCACAACTAAACCCTAACAGCTACCTCCATCCTCTTATTGACGCTAGGACCAACAGATCAAATATAGCTCCCTGTAGCTCATATATTGGGTTGTAAGGTGTTTATTCTATAACAAAGTACCACTTGAGGGGCTGGGGAGGTGCTTACTATATAAGCATGAACAGAGTTCAGATACTCAAAACACACTTAGAGTCAGGCAGGCATGGCAACCACCTATAATCTGAGCATGCAAGAGACAGAGACACTGGATCCCCACCACATAGTGCTTAGATAGACCAATAAGAATTGGCATGTTCTGGGTTCAGCAAAGACATTGCTTTAGTAAATAGTGGGGAGGGATAGAAGAAGATACTGGACATCAACTTCAGGCCCCGCATACATGTGAACATATACACATACGTATCACATATCTCAATAAAGAAGCACACAAGAGCTGAGGGAGTGAAACCCGGAGCAAGACCCCTTGACTGTATGCCTAGGGCCTAGCATATCTAACAGAGTAGACATGCCAAATGAGTGGACTCAATGAACAGGTCCATTGGCAAATCACCACAGTCTGGTGGGAAGAAAAGTTGACAGGAGAATTTCTGGCAGGCATGGCTCTGTGAGACTGTGTGAAGGCAGGGCATGTGTAGCAGAGGCCAGCCTGTGGGGCCGTGGGTGGTGTAGGAGTTCTGGACAACCAAGACCAAGAGCAACCAGGTGTGGTGCCTGCTCCCACCACCTCCTCTGGGACACCCTCTAGCATGTGGCACCCCAGCCTTTCACTTAGCATTCAGCAAAATCAAAGGACTCTGAACCTTCCCACCACCTGGAATCTGCAACCTCCCTTACCAGATGCCCTTTCCCAGGGTCCTCCTGAAGGGAGCCAGCTACCACCTGGCATCCTGAGATCACTAGCCCAGGGTGGGCTTGGGGAAGCAGGGATTTGGGAGGGTGGAGATGGTATGGAGAGGGCCCCCAACACCCTGGCATCTTGGCTTTTCCAGCCCCAGGACTTCTTCTCCCCCTCAGGTGGGAGCTCAACCCCCTTTACTGCGACACGGTCAAGCAGATCTACCCATACAACAGCAGCAACAGGCTGCTCGGCATCATCGACATGGCCATCTTTGACTTCTTGATCGGTAGGTACCCCACACAGGGCACCTGGCAGAACTGCACCCTCTTCTTTGCCTAGGATTCTGGGAGACCTCAGCAAAATTGCAGCCCAAATCAGGAGGGGTGGATAGCCCTGCACCTCCCGTATACGCAGGGGATGAAGCCCAAGGAAACCAAGTTAACATGCCCTGGTCTCTTGGAAGGGGGTGGGGTGGCACAGGTGTTGGAGGGGTTGCCACTGGCGAGGAAGATGCACCACCCTGCCATAAAGCCCAAACGGGCATCAGATCTGAAGCTGGATGTCCCTTCACTCAGTGAGAGGAAGCCAGTATGAAGGTGAGAAATAAGTATGTAGCAAGGCCACAGCTCCACAAACTAGTAATTCTACCATCTAGCCACATTGTGACCAGGCAAGGATGCTCCACGTTAGAGGCTGTGTGGACTGAGAAAGCCCAACCTCGGTATGTACAAGAGGCACAATGGCACAGTTCTCACTAGGCATCCAGGCTGAGGCTGGGAGAGAGGGGAGAGTAAACAACCTAGAAATGGTGGTTGTGGTCCATGCTCAGGCTCCTGTGTTCCCTCCCCAGAAGGCAGGTCAGGATCTTCTGTATCCATGGTCTTCAGACCCTTGCTCTCATCTCTCCCTTCCATTGCAGGAAACATGGACCGCCACCATTATGAGATGTTCACCAAGTTTGGGGATGATGGGTACCTTATTCATCTTGATAATGCCAGAGGGTAAGCACCAGTGCCCATGTCCCAGCTCTCCATCTCCAGCCATGTTTCCTGTGGCTGCTTGGGCACTGGAGGCCCTGAGGAGGGCCTGCACTGTCCGGACCCGTCTCCACTCCATCTTGCCCTATTTTCCACAAACCTCCTCCTTCTTTGCTAAGTACCACTGATTCTCCAGTGTAAGAGCGCACTTGTGCCCACCAGTGGCTGAGACGCCCAGTGTCTTTTCGCTAGTTGTTACTTTCCTAGATGCAGAGCATGGCTTAGCCTCGGCGGCTGGCCTGCAGAGGCAGGAGGAGCTTGGTAACTAACTTAGAGGCTTCTGTGACCTGACTGAGGAGGGAGCTGTTGAGACAGCTGCCATGGTGTCTGTCTGGCACCTTATCCCAACTAATTCAAAGAAGGGTTAGGGGAGAGAGCATCCAGAGCGTTAAAGACTCTAGGCTTGCTGAAGCCCGTTTCTTCTCCTAGGTTCGGACGACATTCCCAGGACGAAATCTCCATCCTCGCCCCTCTCTCACAGTGTTGCATGTAAGTTTCCATGCTTTCAAGTACCAAGGGCAGGCGGCCATTCAGACATTTCATCCTGCTTGCAACCCAACTCTGAAAGCCTTCATCAGCTTTCCCTGGCCAAGGACATATGGACAGAATGGTGTGAGCTGCCTGGCTTCCCACTGCGCAGCCGTTCCCCAGTGACATCTCCTCTAGCAGAAAACGAGTTAAGATCTGATCTTTTAAAGTTGCCAACTTGAACCCTTAACCCACTCAGATAATCACCCACTTTTGCAGATATCAATGCTCTCTGATATTAATAATCAGCCCTTCACTTTTCCTGGCCCTCTTGTAAGCTCTTAAATATTGCTATTTCGTCACCATCTAAGCAAAACCCTGACTGAAGTCTGGAAAGCTGGGTCAGACTGCAACTCTGGCTCCTTCTCTAAAGGACACCTACTCCTGCATCTCTGGCATTTTGGCCAGGCTTGTGACATCAGGTCCCTCTTAGCTATGGCTAATTATGAAGGGGTGATCCAGACCCAACAAAACCATCCCATTTGTTCCCGTGGCACGCGAGTGGCCCAAGTCAACTCCTTGGGTTAATATACCTCTCTCCTCCTGGACAGGATGAGCAATCACTTGTATCAAAGATCAGCCAGTTACACTGCTTGTACGAGTGTGAAAGAAATCAAAACTCTGAAGTCAGAATGGACCTAGTCGCTGGTCATCCCTGTGCTTTTAGAATCTGACACATTCCCAAGTTGGCACATGGAGGTTGGACTTTTAGACAACAACTTCACCCACCTACTGGAAGCTTCTTCCATCAGCTTTAAATCTTAAAAACAAAAAACTTAGGTGACATTTCACTTGACTCTGTTATCACTGTCAGAGTAACTGCATACAGCTTGGCACCACCATGGGTAACACTACAATTACTAGGGTTCTCCATTCAATGGAGAGAGACCAGAGTTGGTCTCCAGGACCCACATGGTATAAAGAACCAAGTCCCAAGTTGCTCTCTGACTTACACACACACACACACACACACACACACACACACACACACACACACTATAAGAGTGCAAATAGCTTGGCAACACTTGAATAAAGACAATTGGACAAAGGCTGTTACCCACAATTAATTCTTTTCCTACGTGGCTTTCACTGAAATGTGTTTGCCTGGAAATAAAATCTCCCAAGAATACCAGCTGCAAAAGCTGTTTACGGGGACTGGGCAAGTGCAGGCCAAGCTACTTTCCTTAATTTGCTGATCTGGTTCCACTGGCTTTGTCTCTTCAGGATAAAAAAGAAAACACTTTTGCACCTTCAGCTGCTGGCTCGGGCTGAGTACAGACTCAGTGATGTGATGCGGGAGTCACTACTAGAAGATCAGCTTGCCCCTGTCCTCACAGAACCTCACCTCCTGGCCCTGGACCGCAGACTCCAAATCATCCTTAAGACAGTAGAGGACTGTATAGAGGCCCGTGGGGAACAGAGAGTCATAGCTGACGGCCCAGCACCACAGTCGGCCCCAGACTCAGGCCAGGCTAATCTCACAAGCTAACAGCCAGCTGCAAGGGTGAAACCTCGGAACACACAACTGGAGCCAGCGGTGGGTGCTGGTGTGCAGGGCCCTGCTGCCCCATTGCACCCTGGGGTGCTGGAGGCCAAGTCATGAGCTCAGGGAGGAGGCAGGAAGGCTTTGAAAGAGCAAGTGGAATCTACCAAGCCTTATCTTTACCCTTGGATGGAGGCCACTGCTTTTACAGTGCACTGGCTGGGGCTCTATCTTCTTAGCAAGCTCTGGCTCCATCAAGGCCGCAGACTACCTTCTGAGCACACTGTGAAACCTGGATCTGGGCCAGGCTTGGAAGGTGTGGAGGCCCTGTTCCCAGGAAGTTTTTACTCTACCATGTAAATAAAGGAACATCAAGTGGATAACTGGCTTCTTCCAAGTCCTTACTGTACATGCACGAACAGTATACTGCCTGGTCCACATTAAAAAAAAACAAAAACCAAAAAAACCTCACATCTCCCAAGCAAACCTAAAACCTATAAATCTCAAGTTGATGCAAAAAAGAAAAAAAAAGCCAGGCGGTGGTGGCGCACGCCTTTAATCCCAGCACTCGGGAGGCAGAGCCAGGCGGATCTCTGTGAGTTCGAGGCCAGCCTGGGCTACCAAGTGAGTTCCAGGAAAAGGCGCAAAGCTACACAGAGAAACCCTGTCTCGAAAAACCAAAAAAAAAAAAAAAAAAGAAAATCACCCTTTATCCTGACATTCCAGTCCCTAACACTATTTGAATACAATGACCTCACCAAGTCATTCTGCAGTTACTTCTTGGGAATACTAAAGGTAAATTTGCTAAGCAAAGGGGGACTTCAGTCTGACGAGTTGTCAAATAAGGAGCTGGCAACTAAGGAGCTGTGTGGCTCATACAGTTGACTGAGTGCTTGCCTAGCAGGTGCAGAGCCCTGGGTTCGACCCCAGCACCACATAAAAAAATCAGGCATGGTGGCATGGCTTGCAAGGCCAGCACTCGGGAGGACCAGAAACTCAAAGGTATTCCCAGCCACACCGAGAGTTCAAGGCTAGCCTAGGCTGTGTGGGGAAATAACACTACGTAAGTCAAACCCAAGTGAGACGCAAATTAGGGTGGCATTGGTGAAGAGTTTAGTAAAAACAAACGGCTTCAGATTTTTTTATCCTCTGATAAGAGCCAGAGCGTCAGAAAGTAAGAGGGAAGAAGGGAAAGGCACCACTAAGAGGGGCAAAGTCAAGAATGAGAAATGTCACCACAGACCTCTGCATGTGTCCAAAGGCAGCCAGGAAAATGGGTGGTATTGTTTTGGTCTTCTGACTTGAGGGCTCATGTAGTCCAGGCTAGCCCAGAATTCTTGCTCTTCCCATCTACCTCCCAAGTGCCTGGATTACAGGCGTGAGTCACCATGCTTGTCTTGCAATAGCACCCACATTATGGTTCTGACTCATCCTAGCACCCCACATTACACCATCCCTGGACCCAGTTTGCTCAGTTCTCCCTCAAGCCTTGCCATGCCCCAGAAACGTTCACCAGTCTGAAAGTCCACACATAGGTTTGCAACCCTCCTCAACATGCACAACTCTACCTCCAAGGGGCAAGGAAGCGAACTAAGGCTCTCAAAAGGTTAAAATCATACCCTTTTGTGGTTTAGACCTATTCCAAAGTAAAGTTTGTGAAGTTAGATTTGTTATCTGAAAGAAAAATTACGCTGGGCTTTGTGACTCACGCCAGCAAATCCCAGCCCTTGAGGGACTGAGTGAGGCAAGGTGTAAAGCTGAAAGCTGGTCAGGGCTACAGAAAGAAAAAAAGCAAAAATCAGCTCTTGAAGAGAGACCTTGGTGCTGAAGAACCTTCCCATCCAGGGCGGCCCTTCCAGGAGGCAGCTCCTTCCATCGGCAGCTCTCTCCTCCTCTCCTCTGTGGAGGAGGAAGCACCAGGCAGCCACTGAAGAATGAGGAAAAGAATTCATGTTCAAGGAAAAAAGGTTTGAGACTTCCAACCAGTCTCGGGAGAGCTGCAGTCCACCTCCAACCCAACCTCCCTTGATGTAGACTAGTTTCTGAAGATTCTAGAATAAAATTTCTGCTATATTTTTTAAAACCAAAGTAACTGAATTTGATCATAATATGTTGAATGTTGAATAACTACATAGACTTTACTTTTAAAATTCACTAACAAAAAAAAAAAAAACCTAAGACCAGCATTTTTCAAAAATACCAGAAAACAAGAACATTCCATTCTCAGAGGTATCAAGTTCTTACAGCTTACTCACACTGAACCATTGCTCAACTTCCCATGAACAATTACCCGGTCTATGTGAAAACCTTCCATGTCACCACCGACAAGCAAATAAAGACGACGAGGACTGCACACTGTGTCAACTGGTGGAAACCGGTTTAGACGGATATGCCACGGCCTTCTCAAAACCCAGGAGGATTCAGACCTCAGGGTAAGCCAACTCTCTCACATGCAGCAGCAATTCTGTCCTATCCCTGGCCGCTGAACTGGCAGGTAATCATTGCCATTGCCTAGGAGAAATACCACGTCAGGCTCCTAGGATTCACTAGTCAAATTTCACCAACCCGTTACCACAGGACCTCATTTTGATGATGCATCACTTTACACTGTTGGTTCTTTAACATTGCATCTGCCTACTACACATATTTTCACAGTAAGATACAGTTTCTCACCCTCAGGAACATGAGCCAGGACATGAGCTCTATCCTTAGGGACCTTTTGAATAGTGAGTGAACTCATCAATAATAAGCATAAAAACACACAAAAACTGTGGTGCTAGATGTCCCCCAAAAAAGACACATTCACAATTGATAGCTAAAATGAGGCTCCAGAGCTCTTTCAGCATTGGGTAGGAAAGAGTGCACTGGAGAATCACATTTTCACTGCTCAGCCCTCAACATCCAAAAAGGCTGCCAGCGGTGTAGTGATCTCAGGGTCGGACTTAAACTGTCCCGAGTAGGAAAACGTGCAAACACAGAAGCCGTAAGAACAGCTGCACTCATTTGGGGTTTACAAAGGAATGAAGGAAAAGCGCTCCATCTAGCGGCCACTTTTTTAAATCCCCAAGCTACTTAAACTCTTACAAGAAACAAAAACAGGACACCCAAGGGCAGCTAAGTTACAGGGAGTCACAATGAAATCACAGCTCTAAAGTTATGTCAAGAAACAAATTTTAGCTGTGTGTGTACACAAAAATGATGATTCCTATGAAAATACCCAAAAAAATGTAAGAAGGGAGATTTGTGGTTCTCCTTGACAGACATGCAGGACAAATTAAAATAGCCACTGTTCCTAAGCGGAGTTTTGGTCCACCTGAGAATACGCTGCCAGGGCTTAGCAAAAATCCATGAAGGGACAATTACTTGGGGTTGGAGATAAAGTGATAAAAAAAAAAAAAACACCACTGACACCGTGCTACTTCCATTTTAAAATGTCAAAGGCAACAGTGAAATGCATCATGGGCCAAGTTTTTTTGTTTTTTACTCCCCCACCCCCCTTTATCTGAGGACCGAACCTGGGGCCTTGTGCTTGCTAGGCAAGTGCTCTACCACTGAGCTAAATCCCCAACCCCATGGGCCAAGTTTTAAGAGAAGGCCCAGACTATGCTGAGTCCAACAGACCCTGACTTTCTTCAGTTACAGCCCATCCAGCTGGTGGGAGGAAGGGAATTCTGAACCTATACAAGGTACACCTCACAAAGCAGAACTCAAGCCACTAATGCTGGCTTCCCTGCTCGTGAAGATCCCAGTTATCAGTACACTAAGTAAGTCATTAGCTCACTCCTCAAACTTGAGGAGTAAACATTAGAAACAAGGCTTAACATGTGCAAGGCAAACACATGTCTAAGTAGCTAAGGGCAGATCTTACAAACCAAACTTCCCAGCAAGTCTGTAGTCACAAGGCACAGGTCTGTCCTGTGACAAGGAAACCATGGCTTTGGACAGAATCTTCCTTCCACAACTTGGTGAATCTGCCACATACCCATGAGCATTTTAGCAAGGTTTTGAGACCCACCCTTTGACAAACTGAATCGGAATGTATTAAAAAAAATAAATAAATACATTACTTTTTTCAAAACACTAATCCCAAAATTCATGTTCATTCTTTCCCGCTGAACTTTTGGGGAGGGAGAGAGAAAAAAGGAGAAAAGGAAGAAAAACTGATTCATTTAAGAATTTAAATTATTTAATCTTTTTTATTCCGTGACCTACCATTGAGACAGTCTGTAACAAAAGAACAGCGTATATTAGATTAGCACATAGTATATCAGACTAGTATCCAGGAAACAGTAACTGTCCCTTTGACCATCTCCGATTTCTCAGCAGCCCTAAATTCACCCACCCATCAGAGACAATGGTGCTTAGCGTCCACAGACACAGTCTGCCAGCCATGACTTCTGACTGACACTTAAACCGCACAAAGATAAAGCTTTCAATGTGGTAATTTTTAAATTGAGACTTATTCTGAAAAGTCTAAGAGTGAAAACTACAAAAGGGAGTAACCAGCAAGCCAGCATTTGAGTAGAACTCTCTAGAAAGCAGGGCGTGTCTCTGTATACAAGAACAAAGGGATATATACACATGAAAATGCATTTTATGGCATTCTACATCATTCATTTATTTTTGGCATTTAAACAAATATCAAATTAAGCTTTAGTCTAATAACATAATTTTTATTTTTTAAATATAAAAAAAGATAGCCAACACAAAGTACAGACAACCCTCATTTAATATAGATTATGGAAATTTTAGAAATAGCAACAAAGCAGCTTTCTACCCCATACTAAAACCTAAATGAAACTTCTTTCCCAACTCAGTAACAGCTTTTCAACCTATCAAGGAAAAAAAAAATCGATCATAAGCAATTTAAGTTAACTGGGAAGGAAGGGTAGGAGGGGATTAATCAGAACCACTTGCACACACATGGAAAATGCTTGCAGTCACTCCCAAATAGAACCCGACAATGTACATAAATCACAACGTGCCTAGTTATGAACTGTGAAATTTTGTTTAAAAAATAACAGTAATAAAAATAAACTGTTGGGTTATCATTGGAATAATGTAACACATAAGGCTGGAAAATACTGAAATACAGTTAAGACTCAAACACAAGTTTACCTAAAGAAAAAAAAAACACAGACACACACACACAAAAAAAAAAATAATAAATTTACCAGAGAAATTCAAGGTTAGACAGGAAAAGGCAGGACTCTCAGCAGGATGGCCTTTCAGACCACAACACAGCCACATCCTACCCACCCTCCTTAACAGACACAGGGAGAGACTAACTCAAGAACAAAGCTTCCTGTCTCTGGACACCTGACCCCATCCACCTTCAGTAACAATGCCTCCATTTCTTTCTCTGGGGCTTGTCCTGTCTCTGTCTATTCTCCGTAAATCCAATCTCCTAGAACCAGTAACTGAGGACAGATTACACTTGTTAACCACAGTTAACCAAGAGTGTAGACCTCAAATTCTCACTCACAATTCTGAATCTCATGATCAGTATTTGGCACCAGCTGGATAAGTAGTTATCATCAGAATCTGTGAGATGAGACCGATGTAGTTAAGTCACGACCCAGTACTTGCCATCTACACTTGATTTCAAACTTCAAAGGCAGGTATAGACAGCCACACCAAAGTATTTCGGGGTTGGAGAAGAAACACTAGCAATATACAAACAAAACCAGGCTGAGGGGGCTGAACTAGTTGTATCTGTCTGGTAATTAGCAAAACATGGACATTTCCCACACACTTAAACTAGTTTAATTACAGGCAGATGTCTTTCTACTGTACTAGGATTTTTCTATATCCATTCTTCTAATCCTTAAAGGTTAAAATCATTTATTCTATAAAGAAATACAGCAAACATGGCCACAGTCTATTATGTCACTTGTGTCATATGGAAATGGAAATTTGTGTCACTTAAAAACCCCTGCACTGTTATTACATCATTACAGTAATTCACCAGTGCAGGACCGCCCTCACCAAAAAGCATGGCACTCACTGCCCAGGTTGAACACTAGCACTGCACAGAGAAGCGGTAACAGCCAAGTCCATACAACTCTCTATTTATTTGTGAATGAGCATTCAGTTAATGCTCCAAATGAAAAAATGGTGCAGTAAAGCAACTTTTAGTATAAAGAGACAGGAAGCTGTGAAGCCAGTGGCCACTTGGCGCTGCAGACAGGAAGAGAAAGCAGTCTGCATGGGTGAAGCATGGACCGGGGAGAGGAGAGGCACAGTAGGCAGATCTCAGACGGACAGTGACACAAAGCTGTTGTACTGCTGGATGTTTCGCTTGAGGATATCTGAGCATGGGCCAAGGACACGTTCAAACCGAGGTCGGTCCAGCTTAACACACTTCAAAGGGCCACGTGCAACCACTGTGGCAGCCCGAGGACGATTCATCAGCAGGGCAATTTCACCTGAAAAAGAGAAGGGCAATGGCTAAGAGCAGACTAACATCTATAGAAGCCATTTCCTTAAAGGGTTCACTTCTGAGAAAGAGAACAAAGATTTACTTTTCTACTAACTGAATCAAGAGGCCACACAACAACTGCATGTTAAAAAATATTGCCAACTAATAGGTAATAAAGTTACTCTAGTCTTTTACGCCCACAATCCCAACATTCAAGGGGTGGAGGCAGACAGGAAGATGACAAGGAGTGAGAAGCTAGCCTCACTGTACAATTTCAGGCACTCTAGACGACCTAAGACATGGGCGTGTGTTTATGTGTCCCCACATCCATCTATTAACTGAGTGAAGTTAAATCTTACAGTATTTCTCTGAGAACCAAAAAAGAGTATAGGTTAAGAAATCTAACAGGCATCATGACTATAATCCCAACACTTAGGAGGTTAAGGCAGTAGATCTGAAAAGGGCCAGCCTGCAATGTTTTCTGAGGCCCTATCTCAAAAACAAATAAAGGCAGGTGGCATACATTTAATCTCTTCACTCTAGAAATAGAGGCAGGTGGATCTCTGTGAGTTTGGGGGCAACCTGGTCTACAGGGTGAGAGTTCCAGGCCAGATTCTGCCTCAAAAGTAAGTAAGTGAACAACAACAACAACAATCAGAAGACCAATTATGAAAAACTACACTAAGAGAGATTTAAGTCGTGTATCTGTGTCAGAATGTAACATACCGAAATAATCAGAAGGCCCCAGTCGTCCCACTTCAACAAACTCTTCATTTTCTGACCGACGCTGCAGCACAGCAGCTGTGCCCTGTAATAACATCAGCGAGAAGCTAAACCGATGCTTCCTAACCCAGAGGGGAATGTAAAGGTGCTGTGCAATCTCAGCTACCTTGCAGAGGGGAGGGGAGGACTCAGCAGTTATTTCACCTTGTCTATGCGCGCTATGGTCAAAGGTGAATGAGAAGTCAAGTCACCGCCCCCCCACAACTCCTTACCCCCCTGCCTTATGATTTCCATTTAACCAGCATCCCGCTATCAAGGTTCTTATCCAGCTCAAGCACTTAAAAAGGAGTTTAGAGTCAGGTTAGCAAACTTTATGTAAAGGCCAGCCCAAGCTTGCTTCGTCTTTTGAAAATAAAATGTTTGTAAGACTATCACACTCCGGGTCCATGTTTCTATGGCTGCATTTGCAGTGAGACAAGAGTTCAGTCTCTGAAGACGCTATCTGGACCTGCTTAGCAAGCAGGATTATAGGTAGATGTTTCAGATAACACAGTAACTTTTAGACTTGTAAATCATTACCCAATAGCCTAAGCACCTGTGTTTTAAACAGCAATGGTTCAGAATCGTATTATGGTTGAGGGGTTTTATATCATGGTAAAAAGTAATGTCATCAATCATGGTAGGGCCCTTCCAAAATTCTAATTCAAATCCTTTGAAAACTGTAGCAGCCTGCACATTAAGTTGTATTCTGAAGTAAAAGGTATTTTTAAAATAAAACGTCAGACAGTCCTAAAACTACAAATCAGATTAGCTGCACCCCCGCTAGGTGAACAACACTGTACGGAGTCAAATGCAGAACTCTATACCTCTAAAATAATGAAGAACTCATCCCCTGGCTCTCCTTGCACCACAATCTTCTGTCCATCTTCAAACTGGACAGGCTCCAATGCATCAGCTACTGTGAGACGTTCCCATTTGTCCAGAGACTCTGAAAGACAAGAACCCAAAGAATTTCTTTATGTATTTGGTATGCTTAAAAAAAAAAAGTAAAATTTAAGCAAAAACAAAACTCTACAGAGGTACAACCAACTAGCATCCCCACTCGACATCCCAACAGGAGAGTTCTAGTTGCATGGGAGCAGCACCTGTCTCAACAGGACCGCCTGCCTATTACTGCAGACAGTGCTCAGAGCCCTCCTTTAACTCTGGCCAGCTTAGATCAACTGCATCCCATGGCAAAGGGCTAAAAAAATGCAATTCTGAACATTAGTATCCAGGAAAGCAAACCTACCAGTAAGTAACCAAAGAGAAAGCTTCCCTGCACACCATTCCAAAGATTCAAAGACGTAAATTGTCCACTTAACCCCTCAACTCAGTTTACCTTGTGAGTAACAAGGAGCTGGAAAGTAACTTTTGTTCCCACAGACCCAACTAATGTTCAAAACACTAAAATAAAGGACAAATAAAGCAAGAAAGTCAAATCACTGTAACAAAACCACAGCAGTTTGTCACCTGGGAAAAATGACTACCCACACCCCATACAGGACAGGTTTTAACACCTCCCAATCTATGTAAGGAAATCTACAGAAGTATTTCCAATTAACCTACTCAGTTTTAAATTTCAACAGTTTTAACTTTCTGGATCTTTTCAAGAGGCCAACAAAGATATCTAACTTTTCTCAGACAAAACCCATCAAAACCCATTCCTGGGACCAGCAAGGCAGAAGCTGCAGCAGGAATAACTGCCAATGTCCAGAGCATAAAGGACACTGAGTTTCCTGCATCTGTAAAGGAAGGAGCAGCATCCATGCCATCAGAAAGCTTTTACCAAGTCTAATTACAGGGTTTGTCATATATCGCAAATTAAACGAATACACATTAAAATTACTATAACTTCGCCAAACTTTCAACACTGTCAAAATTACATAAGATCATGATTAGCAAAAGCAAACAAAAACATGTATAGAAACCCATATAGATGAGCTATAAGATTTAAGTCAAGTAAAGCTGTGCCAAGTATCACAAATGCTCCAATTTATCAATTCTTCATACAATTTTCCAAAACTCACCTAAAATAGACACTTTACTAAGGAATTCTTCATACATCTTCCTCTTTCTCAGAGTGCTTCCCTATTTAAAAAAAAAGTCATGTCCAAAAGAGATGTAATTATCACACAATGCTACAGAATAATTTATATTTTAAACCAACTAAAAAAAAGGAGTAAATGTGGTAATATGTTGTGTACCCTAATAAAATGTGCTTGAAGTCCAGAGAACAGAACAAGCCACTAGATTAAACACAGATGCCACGTAGTGGTCGCACACATCTTTAATCCTAGCACTCGGGAGGCAGAGCTCCGTCTAGATCTCTGTGAGTTCAAAGCCACCCTGAACTACATGAGATTGACTCAGTCTAGAAGAGAAAACAGAGCCAGGAAGTGGTGGCGCACACCTTTAATCCCAGCACTTGAGATCTCATGCCTTTGCTTGGGAAGCACACATGCCTTTAATGCGAGGAAGTGATGGCTGGGTGGAGAAAGGTATATAAGGCGTGAGGAGACAGCAACTAAAGCCTTTTCGGGTGAGGAAGCTCATTTGGCTAGAGGCCTATCAGCTGAGGCTCTTTCAGGCTGAGGAGTTGGTGAGGTAAGAGGTGGTGCTGGGGCTTGCTCTGCTTTTCTGATCTTCAGGCAAATTTTATCAGGGTACACAATATATCACCACAAGTAAATACAAAGCTTGCTGCTGTTGCTTCTTGACTCATGACCACTTTATTTGCACTGAACTGTGAGGTCCTGTGCAGCTCTGCACAAAGTTCTCTGTGAGGATCCTAAAGCAGCAGCAGGTGTGCATGCAGCCCAAGGGAGGACACAGTTCTAGGAGGGAGAAAAATGCCAAGCAGTTCTCTAAAAAGCAACTAAGCGGCTAATCATGAATGAGCATGAGACTTCAACAGTGTAGCTGACTATCTCCCTCCCCACAGGATGCAGGCAGGGAACAGACAACTGCCACTTACAATGAAACAGGCAGGCCACAGTCCTAACTAACTAGGCTTGTACAGCCATACCATCCTAATGGGTGATGTCATTCTGTTATGTCGTGAATATGTGTTGCTCTGATTGGTTGATAAATAAAGCTATTTGGCCAATGGTGAGGCAGAATAGGGTTAGGTGGAACATTCTAACTAGAGAGGAGGAAGGAGAAAGGCAGAACAGAGAGACACTGCCAGCTGCCACCATGAGAAACAAGATGTAAGTCATGAGCCACGTGGCAACATATAGATTTATAGAAATGGGTTAATTTAAGATGTAAGATCTAGCTAGCCAGAAGCCTGAGCCAGCAGGCCATACAGTTTGTAATTAATATAAGCTTCTATGTGTTCACTTGGGTCTGAGCAGCTGCAGGACAGCAGGGCCATGGGAGCCCAGACGGGAATAAAAAAAACTTTCAGCTATACCATCCCGAACACTCTAGATCTATCTGAGGCAAAGTGCTGGGTACACTTGGAAGAAAACAAGAATACTTCATGTGCTTTCTGACAAACTTTGCACACAAGATAAAAGACCCCAGTACTACTACATATACCTGCATATGTACACGTCTGCATATTACACACACCATCTGCCCTCCATAGTCACAGGTTCCACATCTGCAGTCAACTGCAGACAAATTTTTATGGGGCCGGGGTGTGTGTGGTGTGTGTGTGTGTGTGTGTGTGTGTGTGTGAGAGAGAGAGAGAGAGAGAGTGTTTGTGTGTGTGTGTGTGTGTGTGTGTGTGTGTGTGTGTGACACTTGCTCAACATGCAGACTTTCTTCTTGTTTCCTACAGAATGTATCAACAACCTATTAAACAGTGTACTGTGCTTTAAATATCGAAGCTAAGCTAGTGATGGCTTAGAAAAGACAAGAGTATGTACACAGGTTATGTGCAAACACTATGTCATTTCTGATAAGAGACTTGAACGTTCATGGGTTCTGGTGCACATGAAATAGAAAACCACAAAAAAGCCTGCAGCTGAGGAGCTAATGAGAATGGACAGTAGCCAGGGGAGGAAGAGTCATTTTTCCTTCAGGGTGTGGCTGCTAGAAAGCTGCCATGCACCACTGTGAATTCAAACAGCACTAATGAGGCTCAATGGGATATATGTACATATAGATGTATACACATAGGGGTTCGCAGAGGTGGGAGAAGGACAAGATTCCCTCTCTCAGGTCCAGGGGTATGAAATTGTCACAGAATAAGTAAAAATGTTTTAAATAAAAATCCACAAGGATATTCAAAAAATAAGATGGCATTTTTTTTCTAAATTATGTATATGCCTGAGTATGGGTTTGTGCACACAAGTGTAGTACCCATGCTGTCTAGAAGAGCGTCTCAGATTCCCTGGAACTGGAGTTATAGGTGGTTGTGAACTGCCTGGTATATGAAACCAAACCTGGGCCTGCTGCAAGAGCAGTACACACTCTTAATCACTAAGCCATCTCTCTGCAGCCCCAGACTATGTATCTTCAAACAGCCATATGGGCACCAAGAAAACCATTCAAGATGGACAGGACCATTTGCTGACACTTAAAACATCTAAAGCTCCTCTGCAAGATTATCAAATTTCTCAAGAAGTCTCACTGTAAGTAGAATGCCTCAATGGTCTTTTGCTTTGGTAATTCCTCTAAGAAGGCAGCATGAGTTTATTACTGATAACTCTGCTTCAGTTTAGAGAAGATGATTACTTCTGAATGGCTTTAAAATGACTTTATGCACTTAAAACCAATCCAGTGGGCAATCTATAGGTAAGATTAAGTAAGATTAACCCACTAGCAGACAGATTACTAAGACGAGCTGACCATTACCTACCTACACGTACAAGATTCTCTGGTTATTCCTGACTTAACTTTTGTTCTACTAACTGTCTCAAGTGACATAATATTAATCTGACCCTAATGCCAACTATCCAACCATTAAAAGTAGGGAGAGCCTCATTTTAACTTGGTGATAATAATAAGGGTCAGAATTCTGAATCACATTCTAAAAACCCATAGCCTCTTACCATAAGGATTCTTCGATAGCTGTCTCGGTCAATGCCCCACAGTTTCACGTTTGTCTTTGCTTTGACGGTGGCTGCTCTAGGTGTTCCATAAATCAAAGCCAGTTCTCCAAAGCTCCCTCCTTCCCCAACACTGGTTGCCCATTCATTATTAACATAGACCTAAAATAAAAATGACATCAAACAAGTATTTCTATCTACATATACAACTGCGTTAATTCTCAGACTTTTCCAAAAGGGAGAATTCTGAACCTGTTTTAAACAACAGCATATACACATCTGGAGAACAGAGCAGAGCAAAACCACTGATAGTTGACAAGTTAAACAATCTGATAAAGGTGCCCTAGCGGGCTGTCGAGGAGAAATGTTCAGACAAGCATTAATATCAGATGACATACATTTACAGAAAGGTGGGCTGAGCACTTTATGTGTATTAGGTCACTGAATTTCCTAATAACCATAAAAGACTGAGGTGATTTTTATCATTACTTCACTGGTTACTAAAACAAAACAAAATAGAAATTTTTTTTTTTTTTTTTGGTTTTTTCGAGACAGGGTTTCTCTGTGTAGCTTTGCGCCTTTCCTGGAGCTCACTTGGTAGCCCAGGCTGGCCTCAAACTCACAAAGATCCACCTGCCTCTGCCTCCCGAGTGCTGGGATTAAAGGCGTGCGCCACCACGCCCGGCCAAAATAGAAATTTTAAAAGCTGTACTATTCCACAGTGGAGCCCTAAGCTCTCTTACAGGATACATGCATTTCCCAATTGCTACCCCCAATGAAAGTAGTGAGTGATATGCATAGATAGGCAAGCTACCTTTAAAAAGTTTGTGTCATAAAAATGCTTGGCAAATGTTGAGGGAATTGACTTATCAAGGCTATAATCATCTGCCTTTGCAAACACTATGCTTAGTGCTTAGAAATTAAGAGTTAAATCAAGATCATCAACATATTTTTGCTATTATTAAATCTTACATCCATTTCTCCTTGATCAATCACATAGAAGTTATCCCCTTCATCACCTGGAAGAAAGTAAAGAGTCAGATCATTAACAAAACAATCAATTTAACATAAAATAGTAAACTTGTGGGTGGATGCTAAGTGACTGAACTTAAGGGAAAAATGAACAAGGTTTTTTCAAAAGACTGACATGAAATTAATCACTCCTTTTGGTCATCTCACAATACCTTTTAAAACTGCACTTTAATAAAGCCACTTATGGGACCCATGAGACAGCTCAATGTGTAAAGGCACCTGTTGCCAAGTCTGACAAGTTGAGTTTGATTTCTGGGACCCACATGGAGGAAGGAAAAACCAATTCCTAAAAGCCAATACTTTCTGAGCTCCACAGACCGGTGCTGTACATGCCCATGCACACATATACAAAAAAATAAGTCAATAAAATCTAATTTTGAAAATGTTAAGCCACTTACACATACAAAGTTAACTGCTATGGAATGTACAAACACAACAACTCAACAGTTAATAACAAAAGGATAGGCTGCCACAAAATGGGAAAATACTTGGCTTATGAAGAACCATGAAAATGTTAAGAAAAAAAGAAAAGTGTCCAACAGTTAAGATTCATTCATGTTAGCCTACATGGGCAAAAATGGTTAAGATGCTGTAGGAGGCATAGAACCATGTAACAGATGGGCTATATGATGCAGAATGTGGGTGGTTTTGTTTATTTGATCTTAAAAAAAATAAAATAAAAAGGACACGTGACTTACTGTTCTGAAATTCTATACACTATCCAATGACAACATAGGCATTCCCTTTAATGGTGAAGTTATCAAAACTATTAATCCCATAGAGAAAGTGTTCCTTCTAACTTAGAGAATTGTCTAATAAAAAAAACATGCTAAGGCCTACAGACTCTAATAAAACAACAAAAAGCATCCTCATCTCACCTCCTTTCCTATGATCACAATGCACGTCAGCAGCCCTTACCTTGCTGAATAACCGTCTCTCCAGCAATAAAGGAGACTGGAAACATGGCATCAAAAATGTCACTGCAGGACAGAAAAGGCCTGGGGTTAGATTTCGCAGGTCTCTTCTATAGATTTTAAACAAGCTTAGCATTAGAGCTCTCAGATTCTCAGTTCTGTCACTTGGTGCACCACTAGGAGCCTAGAACTTGCAACAGCGACAAAGGTTTGGTACCACCACCCCACTGGGAAAAGAGTGTAAAAGTACCAGCCTGTACCTACCTTCTCTCATTATCATCAAGGTGTGAAAACAGCACGTTCTTTTCAATGGCCTTGGCTAAAGCAGCCATTGTCTTATAATCTTTTGGTATAACCTAGAAAAATATTAAAGGCCAAATGACAACTTAGAAACCAAAGACATTTCATGTTTGTATCTTGCATTTCAATTAATGGTATTTTAACAATGGTATTTAAATAAAGCTATTTTGAGTTAAATATTTTCACTACAACACACTTGAATGATTCACAAAGTACTCAACAAATACTGATTAATCCCCTTGCCTAGAGCCAGGCTTATATTTAAAGGTCAGTACTTGATTCCAAGTTAACAACTAAACCAAAAACACATAAACCAAGATCATTATTCTGAAGCAAAACTAAGTATTTTATAACCAACAGTCAGTTTGTAAACTATGGTCATACAGTATTGTTCGTTTCACAAGCATCAAATGCCTGGGGCCTATTTCCCCTAAAGGTAAAAACCTAACTCAATGTTGGCAGGCTCTAAGGAAGAGCAGACCAGGATGAGCACAACTTGTAGGATAAAAGGTTAAAAGCCAAAACCTGAATCACAGTGTCAAGAGGCTGACAGCATGAACTAAAGGAAAAAGGAATACTGCCTGCTTCTGCTGCAAGAGAGCGCACAGAAATCAGCAATGCCTAAATGTGATTACTCACTGGTTTATAATCACCAGTTTCTCTGGAGGAGCTATTACGTCTGTTCTCAAGTGCTAACAACCTCGCCTTTGTCTTTCTTTGACATAAAACACGTACTACTCATCAAAGGCCTACAGCTGAATATGAGGCAAGCCTCAGAAACAGGTCACGGTCAGACATCAGAACTACCTTTCTAACATAGGATGCAGCGTCTTCCTCTGTGTAAACTTCAGCACTGATAGCACCACGTCGCCGACGGCCCTTAACCACTGGGTTGGGAGGAGGAGGAGAGATTTCATCCTCCCTGGAGTCAGTACGAGTGCCAGTTTTCTGTAGATTCTGAATCTGTTTTGCCTCCTCCTGAAAGAAAGTTGTTTTTCAGAATCTGAAAGCTGGTACTCTCAAATTCCAATGACAGCCCAGCTCACTTCAAACCTATTCCAATACCAACATAAGGAGAACAAGTCAGTTCCAATGGGGGGGGATGTCACCCCACAGCACAGTTACTCAGGTGGCACAACACACTTTATCAGTGGCAGCACCATCGGTGCTTCCTGAGCCAAGTCACATGAAAAGGGAAATCAAGGATTTCTGTGTTCTACTTGGCCTCTCACTAAAAAGTTCTTGGGCCTGAAGGGAATAAATAAGAATGTTATCTTCTATTTCTTCACTTATTTCATCCATTCTTTGACTCCTCAAAACATCTTTCAAATTCAAGTTAACTCAGCAGTAAGCAAATTATTTAGAATAAAAGTGACCCCCCCCCAAAAAAAAAAACACCTTAAGATACTCATTTCTCGTCTCTACATAGCTCTAGCCCTGCTTCCAGCAAACAGATCAATTCAAGGACTCTGAACTGTGACTAGCAAGGTGCTACCAGAGCTCCTTTCTACTAGTGCCAGAATGATGTAGGAACTCTAGTTCTTCCGGGTGAAGAGTTATCAATCCAGAAAAAAACACAATGATTAAAACAAAAATAACTATATTATCCATGTGAGTATTTAACTATGAGCACATTTACTTCTTAACTCAGTATTCTAGTAGTTCTACTTCTATAAATTTTAAACAAGCTTATGTGCAATATGACATCTCTACAGAAACATTTCTTCTGATTAGTTTTGTTTTGTTTTTCAAAATAAAACCTTGGAAACAACTAAAATGAAGGTCAGTGGCAGTGGTTACACCATACTCATACATACGTATCACCCTTGTGTTAGCCGTTGAGTTCGCTCAGGCAGTCAAATGCTTGAGCAAGCATGAGGACCTGAGTTCCACCCTCCAAACCCACTTGAAAGAGAGAGACACGGCACAAACTTGTAACCCCAGCACTGGGGAGGAGACAGTACCAGCTCACTGAAGATCCAGGCCAAGGCGAGACCTGTCTCAAAAACACAGGGCAGGTGGCTATAAGGAATGGGCCCAAAGGTTGTCTTCTGTCCTCCACACACTTACCTACGTGAACACATACAAACACATACACACAAAGAAAAAAACAAACCACTCTTTTAGAAATGAATGTATCTGTAAACACCCACAGATTGCCTTCAGAACACTGGCTACATGTAGAGGCAATGATGGGGTGGGAAGACCTTTCATACTGGCACAATTTCAGTCTGTGACTCATTTAAAACTTTGTATATTTTAGAAAGTTCACTCATTTCATTCAGTTAGTCCTAGAAACTAGTAAGACCTATTTCATATTAACACCAAACTACAAAACTCACCTAAGTTCAAAGAGTAAAAGCACTAAAAAAAAAAAAAAAAAAAAAAAAAAATCTACCTCTCAAGCTAGTCTTTGTCATTTCAGAAAATTTTCATTTAAAAATTCACAAATGACAGGCTGGGGAGATGGGGAGATGGCTTGGTTGGTAAAGGGCCTGCCATGCCAGCACGAGGACCTGAGTTCAGATACCCAGGACCCGAGTAAAAGCTCAGTGTGGGTGCACACATCTTAGCAGACAGGCAGGTCCCTTTAGCATTCGGATCGGCCGGTCTAGCCATCTAGCCAATCAGTCAACTCCAAGTTCAGGGAGAGCTCCTGCTTAAAAAGATAGAAGAACACCCGATATCAACCTCTGGCCACTACGCATGCATACACATGTGCACCCACTAACATACACTACATACTCAAATGCTATACACTACACCTACACACACACACACCTCACAAATGAAGTATCATTTCAGACTGTATTCTAGTTACCCAAATTTTAAAGATAATTCTGAAGTAACAAAAGCATTCTGATTTTAAGTCTTGTGGATTCCAGTGAGGGTCTAAACAGCAATCGGAATATAACCTAGTCTCGATGACTCAGAGACATTCCTGAGATCATCCATTTCTAGTACGTACAATGATACATTTGTATATCCGTCACTCAGCTGTGAGCCTCCCTCTTAGCTCTCAATCTATTTACTGCTTAGTAATTTTCAATTTTCTTGATCTTCTGCATATGCTCTGCACTAAACTGAGCTTAAAATTCTCAACTCTTAGGTTCAAATTGTTTCCACCACTCTTTTAATATGTTCTCCTGAGTATCTGTTTCTTGCCTGCTCTAGTCATCTTTTTTTGTAAACAAGCTTCCCACCCCAATGACTTGAGGCTTGGGCACATGATTTGCTTGGGCCATAGAATGTAAGTGAACATGTCACGCTATTGTGGTCTGCTTCTAGTGGCCTGGATTTCTGTTCTTTCTCTGCCTTGAGATCAACAAGCCCTAGATAATGGCTGTTCTTTCCGCTCAAACCCAGAACGAGACACACAAAGACAAGATAGGCATATAACCAAGAAATACACTGAAATTCCAGAGCTACATGCTGCTGCAATACCTAACTCCTAGGATCACAGCTATGATTTAACTTCCATTAGATTCAATTGCTGCCTCAGCAAAATGGTATCAACACCCTACCTTATATATCTCAAGTAATGGGAAAGAGATAGACTCTGTGTGTGTGTGAGTGTGCATGTGCATGTGTGTATGGTGCTTCACACAGTATTAAGCACACAGGAGACCTCAACAGTAGTAGACACAACTACTCTTATCCACCAGACAGGCAAGGTTCTAGTAAATACAGGCATAAGAGGACTTAAGTTCCAGGCACAATGGTCTGAACTAAAATGCAGCTGTCTCCACTGACTAACTCTATTCTTTTGTGTATTTCTTCTGAAGTCATTGAAGGTTTCAGAAACATAACCCCTAGTTAATGGGGAAGGAGATGGCAAGAATGTGAGTTTATTTTCAGACATAAAAATTAACACAATATATGAAATAATAGCTTTGTTAAAAGGCCAAAAATCTAGTTAATTAATAATCCAAGTGGAATATTACATATATTCAACTCTGGCAAGCTGACAAAAAACCTCAATGTACAAGAAAGGTGCTTTATTGTGTAACTTTTACTGGGGGGTGGGGATGGGGAGTGGGAAGGTCCATGCACATTAACTTTAAAATCCCATCCACAGAGAATCTACAATAACGATTATCTGTTTCTTTCCACCTTGGTTAGTCCTTACACACTCCTGAGGTAAATACAGGCTTTGAAATTAGTGTCACGCACTCAACACTCCCTATAAAAAGATAGGCACTTAATGTCTCACCAACTTAATCCTCTCATTTGATTTCTACTGATGCCCAAAGAAGAGGGATCGCCTTACCGTGACCCATTTCAGAACCAGATCTCCAGGAACACGCTTGATTTCAAAACAGAGCACACTCCTGGCCAGTATGTCCATTATTAGCGATTGCTTAAGTAAGAGAAAGCCAGCATTTCTACCGCAAATCCAAGGTGGCAAGACTGTATTCAGAGGACGATTTAGCAGTTTTCTTTTCTTCCAGTTAGTCTAATTCTAATCAATAGCATTTTAAAGATTTCCAAGGAAATTACCTACTTACTGAGCTACTCAAATACTTTTTAAAAACGTTCACATACATATTCTTTCATGTAAAAACATGGACAGGAAGAAACTGCCCAAACCAATGTGAATAGTGTAGATATTTCTACTGTACAATTAGATATTAAACATGTTATCAGAGATATGAGCCACAGTATTTTGAACCTCTTCAAGACTTGAATATGCACAGCAAGCACAGCAAAGTGGTACATTCACCCCCAAACACTTACAGAAGCAAACCAAATCAACTACTTAACACACTGGGTGAACCAAACTTTTGAATGCATCATTTCTTGAGGAAAGTGCACAGAAGCATCATCCTAGATGCAAAACTGTAATTCTTCTTAGAAATGCACATGCTGGAGGCTGGAGAGCAGGCTTGGTAGTTAAGAGCACTTGCTGCTCTCTGCAGAGGTCTCAGGTTCAGTTCCCAGAACCATATGTTGGCTCATAGCCATCCATAACTCTAGCTCTAAGAGATCTGACACTCTCTTCTGACCTCTGTGGGTACCAGGCAAGCATGCAATGCACATACATTCATGCAGGCAAAACATTCATACACATAAAAATAGGCAAACTTTTTTTTAAAAGAAAATATACATCCTGTGTAACAACACAGAATAAAAATCAAATGCATCCTTTCTGGGAAACAAGTCCTAATCAAAATAATACAGTAAAAATGTGATAGCCATCAATCTCCTGTCTTCCCAAACAGTAAAACAAGAGTTCAGAATTGATTTTGATTATACCACCCCAAGCTAGACACAGATGTATGATTATAGTTTTAAAGGTGGGATAAACTAAAAGCTCACCTGCTTTCTTGAAGAAGAGCACTAGCCGCTTTTAACTATTTCTCAATTCATACAACTGTCATACTACACTTGATTGACTGTACCTGTTTTAGTCAATTTTAAACATTATTTAAAATAATCAAAACCAACTGTTTTGATCGAAACCCTTTAATGGCCAAACAAACAGCATCGATTCAATTTCTGACAGACTCTCATTAAAATTACTAAGAAATCCTCCACCACATGCTAATGTAATTTCTGCTGGACTTCTCATTTGGTCAGAATTCCTCTTCCCCCAAAAGGCACGAACCAGGCACATTCAGAAGCATTAAACCTAACAACAACTGCCATGGTCATCACATCGCTCCCTCATTTATTTTTACCTTCTCCAGCCTCTCAAAGTATTCCCGAAGGAATGCCATAGGTCTCTCGGGTCGAGCAGTGCACAACTGCACAATAGAATCCTTCAGCAGGGCCTGGATGTTGTGCTTCTGGACGTAGATCTCACATTCCCGAAGACTCCGCTCTTCCTCACTGGCGGTAGTACTGCCAGACGCCATGATTCTCTGGGAGAAAAAACACAGGTGTGCTGGGTAAGCTAGAAAGTACAAATGCAAATTTGGCCTGTAAGTTATTAAATTCACTAGACAACAGATTCATATAATTCTTTTCCCCACCCAATAGTTTGTGTTTAAAGAGGAGGTGGGGGCTGGGATATAAAATATGTACAGAATTTGAATTCTACAAAATGAAACTAAAGCGTTTCGTTTAGTTCCTACTGTTCACCCTGAGCTCAGTGTGCACAATCAGAGAAGACCCTTGGCTCCTGGGAGGGAGCAGGAGCCAGTCTGCCCTGATGAGCAAGTGAGGCAGTGCTGAGGACTCAGGCCCTAAGAGAATTTCATTCAGCAATCTTGCAAAAGACATCATGATGATGACGTGGGAAATGTGTAAATGGTAAACAGGACAGAGAATTACAAGGGCACACAGGTCGGCTCTAAGTGAAAGCACAGAGCACAATGAAGAATATCTGACATTCCCCTGTGCGCACCTCCCATCCCATGAGCACAGCTAATGTCACACAGCAAACCACCAGGGCAAAGGAGCTGATTAGCCAAATATTAGTGGAATCAAATTTTCTGAAACACAAAAGAAGCCTCGGGTGCCTTTTCTCAGCAATCTTTCATTCCATTATCTTTCACTAAACTACAGCCCTAGAAGGTAATACAATTATCAGTAGAAAGAACTGAAAGGTTGTAGTACAGAAAATAAAATCTATCAAGCAAACTAAGATTTTCTTCATCTAGACAGGAATATGTTAAAATACACTGGCTGAAAGCTTACAGGATGACTCAATAGATAAAACTGCATTCAGACTACATTAATGTGAAATAGACAATAATGGGCAGCCAACCTGCCACAGAGTTAAAAACTTGGTACTTCTAACAGACATTTAGTTTTCCTAACTCCTAATTACTAAGCACTTGAGATTAAAAGATGACTCCCTCTCCACTCTGCAAACCATCTGAAAATTAACCACTTTTCAAATGATAATGCTCACAGACCCACCAAGTAAAACTGTGAATTTTAAAGAAATGGCAGGATACAGAACTATTTCAAAGTGCTACACTGTTATCCTTTTGTTTTGACAACTTTCTAGATAAAGGTCAATAACAGCAATTAGCAGACCAGGAGAAAGTTTGTGGTTCCAGGACAAGCACACACATTAGAAACCACAGAGACAGGCACGCTGTTATTTCAGAATAAATTCTAAAGGGAAGATTTTTTACTGTAAGATAACATCTGCTCTTGCCATGCTTCCAGGTCAGACAACTATCTGAAACCAAGAATCTACTTCAGAGGAATTTTCTCCATTCCAAATACTGAAGGTCACCAGGAACATGGATAAAACAAATCTTTTATGCTCCAAAGCATGCAGTCTCGTTTCCACAATGTCAGTACATGTATATCTGACCGACTAGAGGAATCGTCCCCAGATCCGGTCTCTGGCTGGTAAAGACGGCTCAACTGGGCCTAGTAAGTGAAAACTGGTTTATGCACTACACAGACCAAGAGGGCGGCACTCCCCCCAATTACTGCAGTCACCATGTGAAACCCCAAAATCGAATTTTATGGCCTTAGTATCTTTAATCGGTTACGTCTTAATTCCACATTTGTGCTTATTTTTCAAAGCCCAACAACTCCAAAACAAACATTTTAAAGCCATCACTGCACTGTCTATTCATGAGGGCAGATTCCTGAGGAAATTCAGCTCTGATGAAACTCTCGCTTTCAGAGGGACTACATTGGAAGACATATTTAAAACGCCGTGAGAGCCTGTTGCTGACACGGCCCGCATCCCCTGAAGGATGCCAAGGAACACTAACACGGCCTTGGGGGGTCGTCCTCTGGTTCGCGCTTTCTGTTCTCTGCTCAAGAAACCGATCTACTGGGGTTCCCTCGAGTCACTGGCTGTCCCCACCCCCGTACTGAGCTGGAGGGGTTAACCGGCGCCGCGTATTTTCAAGAGGGAGGACAGGAAAAGTGCCCTTCACTTCACGGAGGCCACGGTCATGACCACTGCGTGCAGAAGGACGACCCTCATCCCTCACCAGGCAGAAGGCCTCAGACGCTGAGCGGGAGGCCTGGGGAAAGCTGGGGGAGGCGCTGGGGGGTGGAAATCGGGGAAGGAGGAGACGTGAAAGGAGGGGGAGGGGGACAAAGAGAACTGGAGCTAGACTGGGGAGTCACCGAGCGGAGGGGCGGAGGGAGACGAGCCCGCGAAGGGGAGGGGAGCCAAGCGCAGCAATGGCCGAGTGGGGATGAGGACGACAGCCGAGTATCACGACCAGGACAGAAGAACCATGGCGGATTCCGGTTAAAAAAAAAACCGAGCTGTTGTCCTTCAGGAAGTGGGGGAGGGAGGACGAGCGCGGAGGCCGCGGCGCGCGGGGGCGGAGGCGGCCGGGGAGCCGAGGGAGGCCCGAAGGCGGCGCACGGCGGGGCCGCGGAGCAGCGAGGGCCGGGGGCGGGACGGTGCGGGGCACGGGCGGCCTAGGGACCCCGTGAGGAGGGGTGCAGGCGCGGCCCGGGCGTGCGGGGCCTGCGCGAGGCCCCCCGGCCGCCCCGGAGGCGCAGGGGGTGCGGCCGTCCCCCGCAGCGCGCTCCCCGGGGCGCCATCTTGGCTCGCTCCCGCGCCTCCAGGAACGCGCGGCCGGGCACCGCGGCCGGTGGCTCCCGGGGCAGCCCGCGGACCCGCACTCACCTGCGGACGGGCGGCGGCGCGGGCGGGACTTGCACGGGGCGAGGCTGCCGGGGTACCGGGCGTCCTCGGGGTGAATTCAGCTCGCAGCCTCACTCCACTCAGCGCTAGCGGCTCCGCGACGGCTCCACCGGAAACGAGCCGACCGCGGCCAATCAGAGCTCGGCTGCTGACGTCAATGCGCCTCGCTCTGGCCAGAGCGGTTGCCTTGGCAACCTTAAAGGTGCAGACGCCTGGCTTCCTCCTCCTCCTCCTCCTCCCCCACCCTTAGCCGTCGTCTTCGGGCTAGAATCGTTCTCTTGCAGCGCAGCTATCCATCTTATCTCGTCGTGTATGCACAGCCCCTCCCTCGTTCCCATCTTTTCCTTCTCTTCCCGCGAACCTAGTTTCTATCTCCTTTCTTTCACGTGCCCCATCCTTACCTGTCTTTAGGTGTCTGGGGGGTCCTCTAGATTCTTCTGTTGTTGGGAGGTCTCAGCCTCTCGGTTCCTCCCAGGGCTCTCACGTCTGCCTCCCTCCACGCCTCTGCCTTTTCTCCCTCCCTTCAACCCCTCCTCCAGCTGACCCACGTGGGACGTTTCGGTGACAGGTGGGCGACTCCGCCCTGGGTCCTGTGGGGCGGGGGCGGGGGAGTTAGGACGCCGGGCAGGCGGGGAGATTCCTGCTGTTTTCCAGGCCCTGGAAGAGGCGGAGGCCCTAGCGGATCTGCCACAGCTGAGCGCAAGCGGATGCTGGGATGCTCATGATGGACAGACTGCGCATCCTGAATACGCCCCGCCATACCCGGGGCTCCGGACTTGGCCTGTCATCCGGTCCAAGAAATCTGACCCTTATCAAGCCTCTGCTTGGCTGATCTGACTGCTGTCATCGGTGGAGGCCCTCTGGTGCCTACAGAGGCACAAGACAGGGAAAAAGAGAGACTTGAGTCCTACTAATGCCCTCCATATCATGCCTGATGGCGTGGTGCGCAGTACAGACGGGCAGATCATGTCAGTGACCACACAAGAAATCTCAGCTGCAGGAAAAAAAACGGGAGAATTTTGGAGAAAAGGCGACTCCGTTATTCCTTCAGCCAATTTTCCCCTATAAGTATTTGAACATGAACACAGGGGAGGCAATTTTAGACATACGCAGTTACATGAATAAAGTGGGCCTAAATAAATACCTAAAGTAGGCACTTGCAGTGTGTGGGTCTGCATGGCTGCGGGCATTAACAGCCGCATCGTGTATGCTCTAGGGCAGTGTGTGTAGAAAACATCATGAATTGAACACTTAATACCCCCATAAGGTGATAATATCCCCTGCTTCATTTTCACATTGATCCCAGGTTAAGATATTTGAGCTAAATAGTATCCTTAAATTTCACTTATTTTTCTTTCACTTTTTCAGTGTAGCTGTTAGAAACTCTTAGTTACATTTCACATGTGTCTTACTGTATTTCTGATCGGCAGAGCTGTCTTATGAGCCTGTCTTCATCCTTAAATCCCCCAGACTAAAATAAAGGCTCTGAATATTAGGAAGGGGGACTAGAAGAAGGAAGTTGCTCCCTTCGATTGCACCCCCACCCCCAGCATGCTGACCATTGGCTTATTTTCCAGAGATGAATGGAATGAAAGATTAAAGGCAGTCATACAGGATTTCACCCTCTCCAGTACAAAGAAAGGCTGATAAACTCAACCCTAAGCTGGCAAACAGGAGAGGACATTTGATAGCACTAAGCATGTCTGGTCATGCTGGGGGGTGGGGGGAGGGCGTGGCACTGCAGATAAATCTGAGTTTGGTTTCATGCTCTGCCATCTCCGGTGATGGACTTAATCTCCATGAGCCTCATTTTCCTCCATCTTCAAAGGATAGATGGGACTGCCTTAACATTGACTAACATGGATAAAAGCAAACATGTGCATAGCACCTACCAGGTGTGTAAACTGTCCTAGGTGCTTCAGACATAATCATGATCATGCGATGGTGTTGTCATGTCAGAAAGTACATGACACAAGAAGTTAGGTGACTTACAGCTAGTGTGGTTCAAACCCAGGCAGTGATCATAAATCACCCTTCTGTGCAGCAGTCCACACACACACACACACACACACACACACACACACACACACACACACCCCATACAATGTAGGAAACATTAAATGAGAATTTGTTTCTTATTTCTCTCCCTTCCTAAACTGCAAGGTGAAGAGTGAGTGGTGCTGTGTCCAAGCACTAGTGTTACCTCCCTAAGGCAGTTAAGCCACTTTAGAAGAAGGAAACAAGCAAGCCGGTGACATCGAGCCCGATGTTTGGAGTGACAGCTGCTTCCTTGCTAAGACCTGGCCGTGCGTCCCCATTCAGCTGCAGGCAGGCATCAGTCCAGCCACCGCCGTTTCCTGTGTCAGTTGCTCTCAACCTTGTTCTAGCTGCCAGAGTCTCATATGCTCAGGCTTCAGAAGACAAAAGGGGAAATGGGCAGTGGAGAGCTGAGCCCGGGAGGGGTCACTGAGACAGCTGTTGTGAAAATCCAACAGCCTCCGGGCTTTCCAAAGGGCACAAATGTGCTTGCAATTCGGCTGGGCCGCTCTGAGAATACCAACTTGTCAATTACGTGGCAGAAAAGAACAGTTGTTTGACAGTAGCCTCTTCGAGATCTCCCTTCCCCAGAGACCCTCTGCCCTAGACTCAAAGATCCGTCGATGCCCTTAAGAAGTTTACATTTCTAGAACAGTGAGTTTGTAAGTAAATTCTAGTCTTTGAATCCCATAATTGGTATCACAGTGTTTGTGGAACAATAGCAAAAATAATTTCACTGGGACATTTAATAAACAAAAACAGAAGGAAACTGTAGCATAAAAAAGGAATATGGGACCCATTCCCCATGCTGGGTGGCCCCACCCAGCCTTGATGCAGGGGGAGGAGCTTGGTCTAGCCTCAACTTGATGTGCCATGCTTTGTTGATTCCCATGGGAGAGGCCTACCCCTTTCTGAATGAAGCTGGGGAAGAGGAGTGAATGGGGTCAGGGGTAGAAAATAGGTAGAGGGGGCGGGCAAAGGAGAGGAGGGAGGGGAAACTGTGGTCAGTATGTAAAATAAATGAAAAAAATTAATAAAGACATAGTAAAAAAAATAAAAACAAAAGACAAAAATACAGAGAGAGAGAGAGAGAGAGAGAGAGAGAGAGAGAGAGAGAGAGAGAGGTGGGAACCTAGAGAGATGGCTCAGTGGTTAAAAATCAGTTGCTGCTCTTGCAGAGGATCTGGGGTCAGTTCCTACCACACACATTTCAGTTCACAATCTCCTGTAACTCCATTTCCAGGGGATCTAACCCCTCTTCTGAACTCCTCGGGCAAGAGGCATGTATGGGAGACCACCAGGCATGCATGATGTATGCATTCAAACATACAGGTACTCATATATGTACCTCAATAAAATAAAAATGAATCTTTTTTTAAGGACTATGGGCTGGGAAGATGGCTCATTGAATAAAGTGCCTGCCCCACAAGAGTGAAGACCAGATTTTTTTTGATTCTCTGCACCCAGTCAAATGCTGGGTTGACTTACTAGTGCACCTGGAAGCCCAGGGCTCAGGAAGCAGAGGCAGTAAGTCCATCCCTGGAAGAAGCTGATGAGCTGGATTAGATGCATCAGTCAGTTCTGGGTTCCAGCGAGAGAACCTCAGTATATGAGATAGAGAGAGACTGAGAGAGACGCCAACACCAGCTACACCACACACTTTTTAAACAGGAAGACTCTGAGGGCTCGTTTCTTAGTACTTCTGCTCAGAGTTCCTACTGGCTAAACACAGATCCACAAGTTTCCAAGGAAAAGTTAACAGACTGTCGCCACCTAGTTGGGGTATGCACTGGGCTAAGTATTTATGCTTCCTAAGGGACCCAGGGTTGTGGTTCCAAATAAAACCCAATTCCAGCACATATCCAAATGTCAATGGTTGTACCATTTTTTGTTCCCCAATGGAAAGTGAACTAAAGAGGGATGTTTATCTTGTTCATGTACTGAAACACTTAAAAAAGGATTCCAATCTTGGGTCTCACCCTAATAAATGAGTTCCAAATAAAACTATCTTTACCCCAAACATATTTTCATCCAAAATAGCATTTTGAACTTCACAGTGTCCTGCAACAAGAAGGAATTGTTAGTAGGGGTTCACTGGAGAATTAGAACTCACAGGGTATGTGTAACGGAGAGAGATTTATTTTAAGGAATTGGCTCACACAACTGTGGGAGCTGGCAAGTCTCAAATCCACAGGGCAGGTGCAAGACAGTCCAGAAAGCTAGACCCAGGGAAGAGCTGATGCTGCAGTCCGAAGTTCCAGACAGACCTTCTTCCTTGTTTATTTATTTTTATTTTATGTGCATTGGTGTTTTGCTTACATGTATGTCTTCATGAGGGTGTCAGATCCCCTGGAACTAGAGCTACAGATAGTAACTGTGAGCTGCCATGTGAGTTCTGGGAATTGAACCTGGGTCCTCTGGAAGAATAGCCAGTGCTCTTACGCACTGAGCCATCTCTCCAGTCCCACTTCTTCAGTCTTTTAAGACCTTCAACAAAGTAGATGAGGCACAGCTGTGTTGTGAGGGAGGGGCCTGCTTTATGTAAAGTCTGTGGTTTGAATGCTTATAATCTCGTCAAAGAAAACTTCACAGCATCATCTTCGAGACTATAGCCTACCCTGGTTAATCAAAGTTAACTATCCCAAGCATGTGTCCAGCAGCCCAGAGCAGAGAACTTAGAAAGGGGTCATCGCTTTCAATGCATCATTCTGCAAAGTACTGTGACTGCCACTATAGAGGACAAACACAGACAAGTCTCCTCCAGAAACTAATGAAGAGAGTAAAAAATTTAAAAATTAATAAATGGCGATAAGTACTGGCTTCAATATTGGGGAAAGGGGAGATTTACTTACTATTGATGGAAGTACAAATCGGTACAGCCAATATGGAAATTAGTGTAGAGGTGCCTCAAAATAAATAAAGGAAGGAAGGAATGGAGGAAGGGAGGGAGGGAGGGAAGAAGGGAGGGAGGAAGGAAGGAAGGAAGAAAAAGAAAGAAAGGAAGAGAGAGAGAGAGAGAGAGAGAGAGAGAGAGAGAGAGAGAGAGAAAGAAAGAAAGAAAGAAAGAAAGAAAGAAAGAAAGAAAGAAAGAAAGAAAGAAAGAAAGAAAGAAAGAAAGAAAGAAAGAAAGAAAGAATCAACTATACGATTCAGCTATACCACTCCTGGCCATATGTTCAAATGACTCTACATCAAGCTACAGAGATATTGCTCATCCATATTCATTGTTATTCCATTCACAATAGTCAAAACTGGAAACAGCCTAGTTCTCTGCCAACTATAGATGGATAATAAAAATGTGTACACACACCAAACAGAATTTTATTCATCTGTAAAGAAAAAAACATTAAATTTGCAAGTAAATTGATGAAGCTAGACATAATCATTCTGAGTAAGGTAACCCTGATCCAGAAAGACAGATGTCAATGTTCTCTCTCTCATACGTGGCTACTAACTTTGAACTTTACATATGTGTGTTTAAATTGGAGCACCCAGAGAAGACAGGGAACTAGTGAGGGGCCATGGTGGAATTTTAAGAGAAGCAGGAGAGAACACATGAAGGGGAAAAGAAGACAGTAATGAAACAGAAAGGATTAAGTGGAATGGGGCATGGAAGGGCAGGGTAAAACATTTAAAGACCTTTGAAAATGCCATGTGGAAACCTCCCGTAGAAGTTTCCTAAATTATATACATATATAAAAGGAGTTTATATGAAGCTACTCTATAACCAAGGAACAATGCCTCTCCCAGACACCACAGGTTATCAGATAAAAATCCCAGTGCCAAGTATGGGTTGCCTCTTTTCAAATTGTTGGCTGGTAGGATCCCACAGACACCATCCACCCACACACACACACACACACACACACACAAAAAAAAAAAAAAAAAAAAAAAAAAACACTACAGGACATTACCATTGCTCTTGATCATCCTCCAGAACTTAATGGTAAGACCCTATTGCTGAAGACACCATGTACTTGAGCCACAGGACAGAGAGAAATCGACCTATTACTGACCTGGAAGCTTCACCCCTACTGGCTAGTTTTCATAGTGCTAGAAGGTTCTATGCACAATACTTGGGGAGAAAATGAACAAACAGGCGTTACCCAGCTGTGAACCCAATGAACTACACTAACCACTGGCCTGACAAGATATCCCAACTTGTGCAATAGTGGTCTGAATGTCGCAGAAGCAACCAACCACTGTCCGGTCAAATTTGAGGCCCATTCCACAGACTGGAAGTCATGCCTAGTGCTGTTAACTGGGGTGAGAACCTGTGGCTGAGTAGCTAATAGGCTCTGAAAGAGAAGAGGGAGTGGGGGTTGGATTTGATCATAACAGTTTATATGCATGTATGCAAGTCTCAATAAAAGAGTGTAGACAGTCTCCAGCTTCACACTGAACATCTTTGTGAAATAGTCTCCATGATGGTCACAGATGGGCCTTAATAAAGAGTTCTAAGCACTGCTCATCCTGGAGAGATCTCAGTTTACAGACTTGGACCTGCTTGCTCCTGGGTTTGGATCTTGAGACTGAATTTTCTCATACTTTGTTATTGATTGGTCTTATCTATTTGTCTACCTTCCTCCTCCTCCTCCTCCTCCTCCTTCTCTCTCTCTCTCTCTCTCTCTCTCTCTCTCTCACACACACACAAACACACACATGGTGGGGGGGGGGTCCCTGCTCTCTACCCTGAGTTTGGCATTCTGCACTTGCAAGTGGTTTCCTAGCCATGACTCAGGTTTCCACAGACCCTTCCCTTCCTCCGATGTCTATAACACAGTCTCAGGCCCTGCCCCAGTGTTTTCCTGCTCTCCACCATTTTCCCACCATTCATTGATAGTTCCAGACTGCTCTTCATCCCTGGTTGGAAGTATGAAGTATCAGCATTATATGAAGCTCAGGCCCTAGATGCATGCTTGTGATTTAAGGCTGAGCTAGTGGGCCTTGTTGGTTGATAGCCAAAACGACGCCATCAGGGGCAATAGTGTAAACAGAAGTTATGAGTCACTCTAGCTTTGAAAACAGTTCTCTAAACACTAAAATCCAACCATGCTTGGAACGGCACAGCTTTTGCATCTGACCCTGTCCACAGATGATCCCTGACCTAAGATGGTTTGAGTAACAGTTTCCCACTTTACAATGGGTTTAGTGAGATGTTAAATGCATTTTCAACTTACAAAGTTATTAAAACAATTTTGTTAAGCTGAAAGCATATATACTTTAAGTCAATAAAAATGATACATTGATAGTTGTTATATATTTTTATTTATAGAAAATGACAGGTAAAAGTTTTTACATGTTCAGAAGATAGACTGAGATTTTTTTTCTGGTATCTTCTATTCATAGCCATTGACTCCTCAGATGTAGAACCCATGGGAAGAGAAGACCAACAAACTGCATGAAGCTGGGATTTAATGTCACCTGGCTTTAGATTTGTATAATTGTAGCTCATACATTTGTGTCTACCCTGTGCATTGACTTGTTACAGTTCCGTGTGAACCTATTCTGACAGACAATAGACAGCAGGGTTTCCCAGAGAAGGTGGCTCTAAACCAACGGAAAGACAGAGGGAGAGTTGGAGAAGATGCCATCGTCACAGACTTGAGAGTGTGGAGCAGAGGTCCCAGGTCATCTGGGGAAATAGTAATTTTCTGTTAATATTTACAAATCCAAGGAAAGCCCTGGGCTACACAGTGAGATGGTATCTCAAACCAACCAACCAGACAAAAAGAGCTGGTGAAGAGGGAGAAGGAACACATTTCGAGCAGAAGAAACAGATGTAAAGTACGCCAAAGTAAGAGGGTCTTAATGAAGCACATTTGGGGGACTGGGTCATCCGTTAAACATCAAACCAGAACTTCATGAGGCAACTTGGTCACTACATCGTAGACAACACTTGAGAGGGCTTACTCTGTGCCTGGAACCACTGTGGTGCTTCGGGTGTGTTACCTCATCCTGCCTGGCCACAGCTTCTGAGACAGGTGCAATTTTGTGGCTTGTTTTACAGGAAAGGCGTTTTAGATGCCTTGCACAAATCACATAGGTATAAGGTATGACCAGGACCTTGAGCAAGGTCTAGAACTTGGCCTTTCGCCAAAAACTACTGGAACCCTTCATGGAGGGGAGGGTCTCAATGAGGGGGTGTGTTAGAAGGGCAAGCAACAAGAGCATGGTCGACACTGGGAACTTTGGGGGTTAACACTCAAAGAGGATGCCAACAGACCTTGGAGCCAGTCTGGAAATGGGGCATGGGGGGCGGGTAACATGGTTGAAATTAAGGTCATTTGTCCGGTTTCCAAGAACTGAATGGGAAGCTGCCAAGATCCCAGCCAAGGCTGTGGGAGATAAGGGCATGGGAATGTTGTGCCCAACAGGCTGAGAGATATTTGTTAAAGGCAGGACCCAGCCTGCTAGCACCAGAATATACCCAGTCTCTGATAATTATCAACATTTCCCCCTTATCATACATTTTACAGTGCTAAGAATTGAACCCAAGACCTCACACATGCTAAGTAAAGTACTCAGGAGTCAACTGACCTGGACTATAGCTTTGTCACTTATTAGCTATATGACCTTAGGCATACTGGAATCTCTTCAAGCTCCAGTTTTCCCAATTATAAGTTGGGGGGGGGGATGAGTATCTTTGTTCTCTGAGCACAGCTCCTGGACACGGGAGCCTATCACACACTTTATCAGCCTCTTCACGGTCATCGATTCATCCTCCAGGAACATCCAAGGTGGTAGTCACAAGCCCGGGGAGCTCTTCAGAGTTAAAGGAAGTTAACTGACTAGAACTCAAAGGTCATTCCTCAATAACACTGCCTCGTTTCAAATGTCACTCTTGGGTAGTGGCTTCCGTGTTGGACAAGATAGGCCAAGCATATTCGCATGACCAAAGAAGTAACTGCAGGTCAGTCATGTTCCATGCTGGGATGTGACAGCTTCCTCATCACTGGGACTCATCGCTGGGACTCATCGCTGGGACTCACCACTGGGACAGGACGCCTGACACAACTTCAAAGAAGGAAAGACTTGGATTGCTCATGGTTCCAGAGCTTTCCATCCATCTTAACAACAAAGGGCACTGGTGCAACAGCTTACACCCTGGTGGACAGGAAGCAGAGCAGAGGGGTAGGAAGATGAGGCCGGGACAAGATATGGTTATCAAAGACACGCCCTCCCTAGTGACCTACTTCCTATAACCAAGACCCACTTTCTACAGTGCTACTGCCTCCCACTAGTCTGTTCAAAATTTGAATCTAGGCCTGGGGGTCACGGTTAAGTAAACAAAGACATCTTCCATGCAAGCCTGACAACCTGAGTTTCATCCCCAGGAACCACATGGTAGAAAGAGCCAACACACACAAGTTTTCCTCTAACCTCCGAATGTGCACCCTGGAATACCTATCCATACATATGCATGCGCGCGCGCATGCACACACACACACACACACACACACACACACACATGCACACAACCATCACTGTTATAATAAGAATAATAAAATAAACTTTTAAATCTTTGAATCCATTGAATTAAGCAGTTCATTAGGTCAGAACTCGCAGCCTGCGGAATTATCTTCACTGACAAGCCAGGAAGTATAGCTCACCAATCTCCTGGCCATTTTCAATCCAATCAGTTGATAATCAAAATTAACCATCCTAGGGATTAAAGTTTTTTTTCATAAAAGGTCAGATATTTATTTTAGACTTTGTGGACATAGGTCTTACTTACAACTCCTCACTTTTACTATTGTAGCATGAATGGCTATAGATAATACATAAGAAGAATAAGTTTTGCTACATTCCAATGAAACAATAGAAGCTTTAGATTTCTTCAAATTTTCATGAGTCACAAAATATTATTCTTCAGAGTTTTTGTAAAATCATACATAAAATCACACACACACACACACACACACACACACACAAGGCTTGCAAACTGCACAAAAACAATTAGCAGGCTATAGTTTATACATTTCTCTCAGGCCAAATGTCTTGCATACTGTCACGCTGGCTAATCTTCATTGTCAGATCTCTGGGATTTAGAATCACCGTGGAAACACATCTCTAGGAATGTCTATGAGAGTTTTTTCAGGAAAAGTTAATGGAATAGGGAGGTCTCCTGAAGGAGGGCAGCAGCATCCAAGGACTTGAGCCCTGTACTGAATAAAACAGGAGAAAAGAGAAGATCAAGCTTCATTGTCTCTTTGTTTCCTGACTGGGGATACAATGTAACCAGCTGCCTCCACACCTGCTTCCTGACTTCTCCACCATGAAGGACTCTGTACCCTTGAACTGTGAGCCAATAGTCTTTTCCTCCCTTAAGTGCTCAAATATTGTTGATCACAGCAAAAAGTAACTAATGAAAATACATACAGGCTTCTGATCTGCTGCAGGAGAATGATGCAGAAATTATAACTGGCTGAAACAGCTCACCAACAACCAAATAACGCCCCTCCCAAAGTGTCCTCAACCTATTCCCCAAAACTCTGAGTATATTGTAGAAAGGCTCTGAATCGTCACAGGACACACCAAGACCAAGTTCTCAGCACAAGGAGATGGAAAAAAAAAAAAAGAGAGGGGGGAAGGGTACTTGCCCTAGAGGGACAAAGAATTGCCTCTGGACAGAAAAGAGATATGCATGGCCCATAAGCATATGGCAGTTTATAAAGAAGAAACCCCATGTTAGGATGAGTTGGTTTGTTTAAAATGAGCATGCTAATTGGGGGTAGCTGAAAGGGGGCTCTTGATTGCTGGACTTCAATACTTTGATGGCTGGACCTTGGTGGTCAGCCTCAGGAAGAAAAAATGTCTAAATAAGGGACTAGACCTTGGGGGCTAGCTTTAGGAATGTAATCTAACAGTTTAGCAAGGACGAGGGGATGAGGGAGAAGGGCAAGGCCTGCCAGAGCCGTGTTTCCATGCTTGGGCTTTCTAGAGCCCTTCACATGTGATACATAGAAAGCAGAAATTAACATTTTGGGTGGGTTTTCAATTGATAATCAGGTGACTTTAAGATAGGTAAAATATCCTGGATCATCTGGATGGGTCCAAAACAATCACAGGACCATCCACACAGACGAAGAAGGTACAAGAGCCTGTGTCAGCGTGAAGCAGCATCAGGAAGACTCAACTTTATAGGTTGAGGATGAGAGAAGGGATCACAAGCTAAAAGACACAAGCTCCCTCCAGCAGTCGGAGAAGGCAATGTTATGGTTTCCATTTTAAGCGTCTCCCCAGAGGCCCAAATGCTGAAGTCTTGGTCGGTAGAATCTTTCAGGGAAGGGTAGAAGAAAGTCGGGTCACTGCAGTTGCGTCTTTGAAGGAGCTATCGGGGTCCCAGACCTTTCTCCTCTCTTTGTTCTGCCCACATTCTCTACTCTGATGCTCTTGCCTTGCCATAGGCCTCAAAGCAAGGAAGCCAAGCAAACTGGACCTGAAACCGTGAACTGAAACAGAGCTTTTCTCCTTCTTAAGCTGATGGGTCTCAGGTATTTTGTCTCAGCCACAGAAAGACAAATAACACAGAAAAGAATGGGGATCTTCCCCCAAAAAGCCTCCAAAAATAAACCCAACCCTGCCAGCATCTTGATTTTAGTCTAGTGAGAGCTCCTTAGAATTTCTGATTTCCGGGGTTCGGATAATAAATCCATGATGCTGAAGGCAGGACATGCCTAGCGACTTGTTACAGCAGTAAAAAGAAGCTAATACACAGAACAGGGGAAGAGCTAGACATGAGATCAAGTGTATAGTTTACATGATGAGTAGATGATGGTAAGAATGTGTCCACAATGTACAACATTAGCACAGAGGGCAAGAGATGGGACCCTATTTGGTGGGCAGGGAAGAAGAAAAGTTTTCCTAGAAGAACCATTAAAACTAAATTTTAAAGGAATTTACCAGAGTGATGGAGGAGTTGGTGGATGGTAAACTGGGAGCAGAGGGTTGGGGAGAGTAGTCTAGGCAAGAGGAAGACATGACAAATTGAGGCCAGCCCAGAGCAAATCACAGAGGGTGAGGACAAGAGAACATTTAGGAACCCTAAGACAGTATTTCTCAACCTGTGGGTCATGACTCCTTTGGCGGATCAAACAACCCTTTCACTAGGGTGGCAGATCAGATATTTATATTATGATTCATAGCGGTAGCAAAATTACAGTTATAAAGTAGCAACAAACATAATTTTATGGTTGGGGGGTCACTGCAACATGGGGAATTCTATTTGGGTCTCAGCATAAGGTTTCTTTTCCAGCCACTGAATTGTAGGCATTTTTAGTGAGCTACATTTCCCTGATTTTCATTAATAAAACAATGTTTTGCACTCTCCCTACCCCTGGCACTATGTTACATGTATCCATGAGTCACTTCTCCAAGGTTACACAGCTACTCAACAACACAACTTTTCGTGTGCATGCGCACATGCACACATATACTCATGTTCAATGTGCACAAGTGTTTATGGGCACCAGTGTATGTGCATGCATGCATGTGTGTGTGTGTGTGTGTGTGTGTGTGCACATGCATGTGAAAGTCACACGTCAATGTCGAGTGTCTTCCTCAAACACTCTACACCTTGTTTTTTGAGACAAGATCTCTCACTCAACATAGATTCTCCAATTCAGTCAGACTGGCTGGCCAGCAAGCCTCAGGGATCCCCCACCTCTTCAGGACACAGCGATTATAGGTGCACGCTGACGTGCCTGACTCTTTGTGAGTGTGCTGCAGACTCAGGTCCTTCTGCTGGCACAGTAAGCTCAAGAGGATACTATTTTGTTTCATTTTGTTTTTTGAGACAGGGTTTCTCTGTGTAGCCCTGGCTGTCCTGGAGCTCTCTATGTAGACCAGGCTGGCCTCAGACTCAGAGATCTACCTGCTTCTGTTTCCCAAGTGCTGGGATTAGAGGCGTGCAGAAGTTTGATTCCAGAGCAAGAATCGTGTCGTCCTGTTTGTTCCTTTCAGCAGTGAGCCAAATTTATTCTTATAATATGAACAGAGGGAACTTTTGATTTACAAGAAGGAGGGAGAAAAGAAAAAGGGGTGAAGGAGGACAAAGAAGATGAAGATGAGGAGGACGATAAAAGAAAGGCTAAGGAGGAAGCATGAGGAGGAGAAGATGGGGTGAGGCACAAGGAGTCTCAAAGTGGGGAGCTCGTGACTCCTGATGCTATAAATGGACTTCAACCCAGAGACTGTCATGGAACAGTGCCCTGAAAGCTATTTGGGCTCTCCAGATTCTACTGCCATACAGACATCAAAAAAATCTCATTGGGTCTTCTCCATTTAGCTGAGACATCAATCTGACTCATTAAATTGACTTCAGAACTGGCTGGTTCCCGAGAAAGCTTTTCTTCCATTTTGATCCATCAAGTCGTCTCTGACTCACCAGGAAATGGGCTTAGAACTTCTTCACTAAATGTGAAGGATGCTCCTTTAGGATCTGTGCAATGAGTGTACTTGAGTGTACTTTTTTAAATGAAGAAAATGTAGTGCGCTGGGCTTTGCGGGGGGGGGGGGGGGGGTGAGAGGCTGGGGTGATAGTTTAGTTAGTAAAGTGCTCACCATGTAAGCATGAGGACCTGAATTTTATCCCCTGTACCCACATAAAATGCTGAGAGTGGCAGTGCTTGCCCACAATCCCAGTACTGAGGAAAAAGAGACGAGAGGTTCCCTGGGACTAACTGGCTAGTCTGCCCTGCCAAATCTACCAGGTCCAGGTCCAGTGAGAGACCCTGTCTCAAAACTAAAATGGAAAGTAATTGAGGAAGATACTGAGCCTCAACCTCTAGCCTCCACATACGTGCATTCATGAATATGCATGCACACACACACACACACACACACACACACACACACACATGCGTGCAATCACACATACACACAAGTTATGGAAATGCTGCCTTTTCTATTCACTACAACGCCTGCACCTCCAAAAGTTTTGTGTATAAAATGAAGTCGCCTTTCCAGTGGCACAGACATTGTCACCATTTTTCCTAATACCAGAGGGAAGCAGAAAGCTTGAAGCATCCTCTCTCTGGAGCAAAAGATCAAAGGGCTGAAGAGACAAGGGGCCACTGAAAGAGAAATATTTTTAGACAGTTTAACTTCCTAGGAGGAACAGATGTCCTCTCTCTGTCCTTTGCTCTCCCTCTGCTACAAAGCAAGCCCACTACCTCCTTCTCACAGCACAATCCAAAGAGGCACAGGAACCCTGAGGGATGGACAAAGAGCCTTGCACAAGATGGCCTTGGTTTTAGAAGTCATCATTCCACTCTCTGTTAAGTCAGTCACATCTCCTTCTCCCCACCTATGCTGAATTTCACCTTTAGTTATAAACTATTTGCATAAACAACTCCATTTACAGCATTTCTCAAGATGATTGGTGGGCAAAATGATGTGTTCAGGAGAAAAATCAGCCCATGTCTGCCCTTGAATCCAACAAATCACAAAAATTTGCGGTTTTGTCTAAGTCCTTGGTTAAAAATAATACATAAATTCATCTACAATGTCTTTACATATTCTACATAGCTTATAAACAAGATAGCTAATGTATTAGTCATTATTGGATATTGTCTTAGTTAGGATTTCTATTGCTGTGAAGAGACACCACGACCACAGCAACCCTTATAAAGGAAAAACATTTAATTGGGATGGCTTATCTTGTCAGAGGTTTAGTCCATTATCGTGCTGTGGCATGGTGGCAGGCAGGCAGACATGGTGCTGGAGAAGGAGCCAAGTGTCCCACATCTTAGCTTGCAGGCAACAGGAAGTGGTCTGATACACTGGGCGTGGCTTGAGCATATATGAGACCTCAAAGCCTACCTCCACAGTGACACACTTCCTTCAACAAAACTACATCTACTCCAACAAGGCCACACCACCCAATAGTGCCACTCCCTTTGGAGGCCATTTTCTTTCAAGCCACCACAGGAGTTATGATAGAACATGTATTTATTTTAGAGCAAAAGGAGCAAATAGAACTTTACTTTGGATAATTAAATGTAATGTCATCCTATAAATCACCACAAATCATATGTTCTTTTCATAACAAATTTTGGAAGTTTTGTTGTTGTTTTGTTTTGTTTTACTTTGTTTTTTAGTTCTAGTTTTCTCTGTGATCAAGACTTCAGGAACACTTGCTGTCTGAAACCTGATGAAAGATGTTGTTTTGTTTACCAGCTCTGTCTTGCTGACTTTGATGAGAATCCAAAACTAAGCCAGACATGGCTCCCTTGATGTGAGAAAAACTAAAGTAAGAGAGTAACAAATGCTTTTCATTTAATCAGACATATTCTGCCAAAAATGAAACTCCCCAAAGTTAGGGTTGAGACAGGGTTTTGATTTTGTCTTTCTAGGAGAATAAAAGCATCCAACTAAGGAATATGAAGACGACTGGACAAATGAGACAATTGAAGGAAAAGGGAGAATCATCCAGAGAAAATGTCCCAAGAAAAAGAGTAAATTGGCCTAATGGTAAAGCATACTTCCAATAGGATAAAATCTCATAAATCTTCCCAGATGTTCCTGCTGTTCTCTACAGACATATAAGGCAAATGATCTTTTTGTAGTCCCAATTCAATTAAAAATTAAAGTTAGTTTTGGAGTTAGAGTGTGGCTCTCTCCTTCTCTAAACTCAAGCATGCTTGTTAAAGGAAAATCCAAAATCTCTGTCTCATATCAGAAGAGCCACCTTGTATGGGACAGAAGAAAAACCAAAATCAAGGGACTATTCTATTATCACTAATCTCATAATCATTTGATTTTATTTTGACTCTTTAAGACTTTTCTTAAGATATAAATATTATCTCAAAATTTATAAGATTATTATATATCCATATATATAAACTTTCTGTTGTGATATTAGTGGTCATTAGAGTACTAACCAATCCTGAAGTAGGTTTCATCTAGCTTCCTGTACATGATTTGGGACTTGAGTCTGAAGTAGGTGACTAGGAACTAAGTTTATGTACCTGGATGTATTTAATAGATTGGGGTCCTTTATCCTCTCCAAGACCCTGTTGCATATGACATTTAAAACATTTAAGTTTTCTGCAATGAACTGTAACTGTTCCTAACAGTGACCTTTGAAGTTTCCAAAAAAATGCTGAGGCCCCACAATAATGATTCCACCTGAATTGTGATAATGTCATTAAGCTGACAAACACCACCCAATGATCAGTTTTAGACTAAAAACTGATCAGAACATCTTTGAAGCTGCTAACTGAGAGGGTTTGGCTACACAGACTACTAGCTAGGACTTCAGATAAGCCCTGCACTTTCCCATTACACAGAGACTGGACAACAAATGTTACAGCTAGTTTTCCCAGGACTTGACCATTATCTCAATTTTCTGAAGGTCCCCTAAAGATGCCATCATCCCCAGACAACAATAAGTAATTTTAAGAACACAATGCCCCCATTCCCAAGAGGTGGGGTGGGTGGGTTTTGGTCATTCAGTGGATTATGAATGTTTGTCATCATTTAGGAGGATTAGTTGCAAATTGTTAGGTCATGGTAAGGGAGGAAACTAAGAGAGGTTGGATTCAAGGATCTCTTTCTGAAAACAAAAAGGTGATATAGGAGTGATAGAATAAAAGGATAGACTATTGAATCTTCTTTTAGACTAAAAAAAAGCAAATACTAATCTCAAATATTTTACATTGGTATGGATTTTTTGTATATTGTATATTGAAACAAATTTAAGGTTTTTTGTTTTAACATTATATATATATATACACCTACTCTTCTTTAAGGTATTTTACTGGTGCAGCTTATTTAAAAATGTAATCTCTAGCTCTAGTCCTTAAAAGCTATTATTATAAACTATTTAGAATAATTAAGAAATACAGGTTAGTAGTTAGTGATCTATAACAATCAAACTTGTAGGCATGTTAAATATTTTTTGAGATTAAAAATACATTTTAGGCGTGGGGCTGCCCCTCCCCGGAGGCGGCGGGGGCGGCCGGGGCGCACCGCGCCGCACTGCGCGGGGCGGCTATGGAGCGAGCCTGAGGCCCGCCAGGAATTGTGGAGGCACTGCAGTGAAGACATCAGTAGTCACGGAATCGCCTTGCTGATCCTCAGCACCTGTCCGCCCCACTGAGCTGAGAGAAGGTGGGTCGAGGAGGAGGAGAGGCCACCATGAAGCTAAAGCAGCGCGTCGTGCTGTTAGCAATTCTCCTCGTCATCTTCATCTTCACCAAAGTTTTCCTGATCGACAACCTGGATACATCAGCGGCCAACCGAGAGGACCAGAGGGCTTTTCACCGAATGATGACTGGCTTGCGGGTGGAGCTGCTGCCCAAGTTGGACCACACCCTGCAGTCTCCTTGGGAGATTGCGGCCCAGTGGGTGGTGCCCCGGGAAGTGTACCCTGAAGAGACACCAGAGCTGGGAGCAGTCCTGCATGCCATGGCCACCAAGAAGGTCATTAAAGCTGATGTGGGCTATAAAGGGACACAGCTAAAAGCTTTACTGATCCTTGAAGGAGGACAGAAAGTTGTCTTCAAACCTAAGCGGTACAGCAGAGACTTTGTGTTAAAAGGGGAGCCGTATGCTGGTTATGACAGGCACAACGCAGAGGTGGCAGCTTTTCACCTGGACAGGATTCTGGGTTTCCGCCGAGCTCCCTTGGTGGTTGGCAGATACATTAATCTGAGGACGGAGATCAAGCCCTGTGGCCACAGAGCAGCAGCTGAGCACCTTCCTAACTGTAGGGAATAACACGTGTTTCTATGGGAAGTGCTATTACTGCCGAGAAACAGAGCCAGCCTGTGCTGATGGAGACATGATGGAGGGAGCCATCACACTTTGGCTCCCAGATGTGTGGCCTCTGCAGAAACATCGACACCCCTGGGGCAGGACTTACCGAGAAGGCAAATTGGCCAGGTGGGAATATGATGAGAGCTACAGCGATGCTGTGAAGAAAACGTCCCCTTATGACTCAGGCCCACGCCTCTTGGACATCATTGACACTGCTGTCTTCGATTACTTGATTGGCAATGCCGACCGCCACCACTATGAAAGCTTTCAAGACGATGAAGGCGCTAGCATGCTTACCCTTCTTGATAATGCCAAAAGCTTTGGGAACCCCTCGCTGGATGAGAGAAGCATCCTTGCCCCTCTCTATCAGTGCTGCATCATTCGAGTTTCAACCTGGAATAGACTGAACTACCTAAAAAATGGAGTGCTAGAGTCTGCCTTAAAATCTGCCATGGCCCATGACCCCATCTCCCCAGTGCTCTCTGATCCACACTTGGACTCTGTGGACCAGCGGCTGCTGAACGTCCTTGTCACCATCAAGCAGTGCACTGACCAGTTTGGGGTGGACACTGTGCTGGTGGAAGACAGGATGCCGCTCTCCCACTTGTAACTCTGAACAGGAAACAAGTGGGACTGATTTTTACAAAGATAAACAGCACAATCAATTCCAAGTGGCATGTGACAGCCGGAAGTGGCCAGCAGCAGGTTCTGGTGTAGAAGACAGGGTGGCCCCGGGCATGCCTGGTGTTCTCTGCAGTGTCCGAGTAGGAGCTTGTCTCTGGATTCACCTGGCGGCCTCTAAGTTGCCCATTCAAGCGGCGGGGACCAGCTCTGGTCAGTCTTGTCCCCACACCAAGGGACAAAGAGGTGTGACACTGGCTGAGAAATTGGTTCGAGAGTGTGTGTCTGCGGTAAACCTTGCCATTGATCTCCACACCCATGGATTCTGTAGACTCACTCTGTAGTCCTTGTGTCTGCAAAAACAAAAGCAAAAACAAAAAAAAGGCCGAACTAGTCAGATTGAAAATGTTCAGACAAAAGAGCACAGTGCTGGAGGAGACCCATTTCTAAGATGGAGGAAGAGAAGGGCAGGAGGGTGTTGGGGCTCTTAGCTGTTGAGTGCTATGGATTTGACATCTCAGGGAAGAGAAGAGGGAGGGACTCACGCTGTAGAACCAGGAAGATGACTGACGTCCTGAAAATGAGCTTCCCCTGTATTTAGGTTCTGTTCAAATTAACCAAAATGGTCTCTAGAGGAAATATGATTACAAGTCAAGCATGATCCCCTACAGACACTAATTTACCCCCTTGCCTACCTTTTGCCCAAAGTAACACAAGCTGAAATAATTTAAGTTAGGTCCCTGTGATCTCTGCCATCTTGGTCCCCCGCCCCTCCTTCTCTCGTTGGCATTGTTTATTCTGAGGTAAACTGTAGACTCTTACTCTAGTCCATGCTAGCCGGGAACTTAGTGTGTAGCCCAGGCTGGCTTTGAACTGGCAGCAATCCTCCTGCCTCAGCTGTCCACCTGCTAGGATTATAAGTATGAGCAACCATGCCTGGCTCTCTAAGGTGTGAGGCATTTGACAGTGATGCTGCTGTCCCTGGAAGGTTGATGGCCTTGTCTGTGCCTTTCTTACGGGAAAGCATCTTGCTGGTAGCTGGACCCAGCTTGTGATGTGGGCCTGAAGGTAGCAGTAAGATTTAAGCCTTCTGAGCCTTGACACTGAAAAAGAGCCTTAATGCTGCAGTTTGTATCAAATCCAGATTCCCTCTGGCTTGGCGTTCTGAACCCATGGTGTAGGAGAATTCTTTCATCTCCTTGCAGCACTGTCAAGTTTAGGCTCAGTTCTGTATGTTGGCAGTCACTGGACATGTAAGCAGCTGTGGTAAGTTACCGGGCTAGGGACGGTGTCCTCACTCAGCACTGTGTGATTCCTCTGCCTCTTGTCCAGTTCTGGACTTCTGTCAAGAACAGCCTTTCAGTGCTGCGCTTGACATTTAGATGCAGCTACCTTCTGAGTTTAAGACCCTAGGTTTCTCATGTTGAAACCTAGAAGAACTTTTAAAAGGCATGAAATTAGCAAAGTTTGTACATTTTATGTACATTTTGATTTAGATTAAGGAATAGGCTGGGTTTTTTTTTCCAAATTTGGGTATTGAACTTAAGAAAACAAATATTAGCACAAAACATTGAAATAGTGTTAGTAAAAGGAGGTATTGAGTCCAGTTTTCAGGCCATGTGGTGTGTAAGTCCCAGGAAATTCACAGTTGAACTTGAGGTTAGCATGGTTAGTGCTTAGCAAAGTGGCAGCCAGCAGATGGCGGCAGTCAGCCCTCCCTCACCTCAGAGTTGACTGAGTGTGGCTCGGCACTTTGGTGGACACACCTCACTTGGGATGTTGAAGGCACAAGATTCTTGTGAGGAAGAGAACAGGCTGAAAAGCTGCTTTGAAAAAACATCTTATCTTTCCTCCAAAATAGTTACAGAAAAGTCATTTCACACTTTGTTTTCATACTCACGGCTTTAGCAGGTCCTCAGGTCCACAGTGGATGAGGTTAGAATTGAGCCAGTGGAGTCCATGACACGACAATTAGAATATAAATCTATGTTCTTAGGGGGTTGGAGTAAGCTAGGAAAGGTATATTTGGGCAAATCTCAGCGTGGCAGGCAGGGGTGGAGCAGCCATAAGCTTCTAGCCCCAAATTTTTAGACACAAAGTTCTGGTGGGGGAAAAATATATACTTTTTTATTTAAAAAAAATACATTTTAGATAGATGGTCTTCAAACACTTCAGAGACTTACAGATACAGCATTTAAAATGTTTTAATAACATTAGGCTTTTCGTGACAGTGAGACACATCTGCTCCTGGCCACACCAATTTATTTCAGAGAAGATGATGGGCATCAAAGAAACTCTATATGTAGTTTGTTTTCTGTTGTATCAGGTGTGTGTTCATGCGGGTCCATGGAAAGAAGACACAGAAGCACTATAAGGATGAATTTGTAGCCTTTCCAGCTGCAGGGGATCAGACTCTGGTGGACTGACTCCTTGCTGCTTTGTAAAGGGACTTTTTATTATTATACAATTTACACCTTTAGCAAGTCAATTTCCGCATACCAACACCTCTTATCTAAACTCCCCAAAGAGACAATGCCAATACAAATTTTAAGAGGCTTCTCTGATTTGCCAGTCTTCCCTCAACTAAGTTTTGCATAGGCTTTTAACATTTAGGAAACTCTCAGATAAGATTTACATACTTCAAACAGAAGGTACTGGAGACAAAAGGCAGCAGTCACAAAAGGCAATCAAGACTGCATGCTAACACTCTGGAATCAAAACAGCTGCAGAAATCTCCAGGAGCTCCCCTAACAGCTTTCAATGTGGCAAAGTTAGCTGCTGGACAAAGAAACTAACTTTGCCTCAACTGCTGGCAAGCATGACACAAAAGAAAGAGACTGCTAAACATTGCCAAGACAAGGTAAGACAGTCCTTCAGAATTCCAGTGTCACAAAATAGTCTGTCAAATATTTTAGGCCTGTAGGCTTAAGATGGATGTCCGAATGTTACAGAGGAACCCTAGATGACTGTCCAGGCAGCCAGATGTCTCTGTGGCTTCTATAGTTCTGGAAGTTGCTTGCTCTGCACTTCCTGTTTACTCAGATAATACTATATCCTTCTTGAGTCTTTGATGAGGTTGAAGACTAGTTACAGTTACAGTTCTCCTTGTTACAAAATTCAGAAAAGAAACTCACAAAAGAGGTGTAAAGTGTATAAGGTTGAGAGACATAAAAGCTTAAGTTCTTTATCTAAAAAGATGTTTTAAGGTCTAAAAAGATATTTTTAGGATGGTAATGCAAGTTAAGATGAAAAGTGGTTTAGGTATAAAACTGTGGAGTCACTAAGATAGAATAGATAATACAGTATTTTCTCCAAATTTGCCAAATGCAAATGGACTAGACCTTATGAATGTAATTCTTACCTGATAATTGTTCTTATTGTATATAGTTTTGCTATGTTAGTGTTAAAACTTTCCTTTTTAATTAAATAAAAAGGAGGAAATGTTGTGGAATATTTGTTTACACTGTAAAGATGTGTCTCTGCCTAAGGCACCTTCTAATTGGTTTAATAATGAGCTACATGGCCAATAGTTAAGCAGGAGAGATAGGCAGGACTTCTGGGGAAAAAAGAGGAATGGAAGAGGAGGAGGAATCTAGGCACAAAGATTTCACCAGAAGACTTGGAGCAATTTGGATGTGCTGTACTAAGAAGAGGTAACCCGAGGCACATGGCAGAAGATCGATTGAAAAATATGTGTTAATTTAAGTTATAAGAACTAGTTAGGATAGAGCCTAAACTAATGCTAAGCCTTCATAATTAATAATAAGTGTCCATGTCATTATTTGGGGGCTGGCAATCCAAAGATAGTCTGACAAGAAAACACGCTACAAGTTCAAGTTAGTTCAATAAGGTAAGAACACAAAGTAAAAGGCATCAATCTATCTCAGAATGGAAGAACAATGATTTTAGAAAACAAATGTATGTGAATAGATATATACAAACACATACTAATATATAAAGTTAGCAAGACTGCAGAACACCATGAAAAAATACAAAAAAATCATATTTCTATGGACTAGCAATGAAAATTGGAAATTAAAACTTTAAAACAACAACCATTTATAACAGCATCAAAACTGTAAAAGGTTTAGGGGCTGGAGAGATGGCTCAACAGTTAGGAACTCTGGATGCTCTTCCAGAAGACCTGGGTTCAATTCTCAGCACCCACCCATGTGGTTGTTCAAAACCATCTGTAACTCCAGTTCCAGGGGATCCAACGTCCTCTTCTGGCCTCTGTGAGCACCAGGAATGCACGTGGTGCACAGACATGCCTGCAGACGACACACTCATAAAATAAAAATGATTTAAAATCTTTAGTGTATTAATGAAAAAACTGTCAAATATTTAAAGATAAATCTGCCAAATGCTTCTTGGCAGATATTAGCAAGTTGATTCTAACTAACTACATATAATTCCTTTTAAAACACACACACACACACACACACACACACACACACACACACACACACACACGATGAAGATTTGCCAAAACAGCTCTACAAAAAGAGTGGTGAAGGACCAATGTCATTATAAATCCCTATCAATAAAATAGCACACTACTATCGACATCAGTATACACAAATAGATTGGTGAACTGAATGAAAACACCAGGAACAGAACCACACTCGCATGGGCAACTAATTGTTAATAAAGGAACAAAGACAAGGGCTGGAGAGATGGGCCGCAGGTAAAGTACTTGCCATGCAAGAATGGCGACCTGAGTTCTGACCCTAGAAGCCACACAAATGTGGTGTATTGTGTTCACCAATATATCGTGCACCCTAATAAATTTAATCTGGGGTCAGAGAACAGAAAAGCCACTAGACATAGAGGCTAGAAAATGGTGGCACTTACACCTTTAATCCTAGCATTCCAGAGGCAGAGATCTGTCTGGATCTCTGTGAGTTCAAAGCCACCCTGGAAACAGCCAGACATGGTGACTCATGCCTTTAATCCCAGGAAGTGATGGCAGAAAGCAGAAAGGTATATAAGGTGTGAGGACTAGGAACTAGAGCCTGGTTAAACTTTTAGGCTTTTGAGCAGCAGTTCAGCTGAGATTCATTCTGGATGAGGACAGAGAGGCTTCCAGTCTGAGGAAACAAGATCAGCTGAGGAATTGCCGAGGTGAGGAAGCTGTGGCTTGTTCTGTTTCTCTGATCTTTCAGTGTTCACTCCAATAACTGGCATTAGGTTTGTTTTTATTAATAAGACCTTCTAACAATTCGTGCTACACACAAATGCCAGGCAGACATGGCAGTCTATCTGTGATCTCGGTGCTCAGGAGTAGAGACAGAACATCCTCAGGGTAACCTGACCAGCTCAACAGTCGAACTGGACGGCCCAGGGTTTAGTTGGTAGATCCTGCTTGAGAGTGAAAATGGAAGACAACTGATGTCACCCTGGGCCTTTACATACCCGCACACATGCACCTATACACATGGGAACACATGTGCACACATGAAAATAAACTTAAAATTTTAATTTAAAAGCAGACACAAAGATAGTATAATAGGGAACATAGTCTTTTTAATAAATGATGCTGGAACAATTTAATGACCTGTATATGCAGAAATATGGACTTGGATTCATACCTCAAACCATACAAAAATATCAACTCAAACTAAATCACAGATGTAGCATGAATCTTAAAAGTTCTTATTAATAAAATCAAACCCGAGGCCAGTTATTGGGGTGAATACTGGAAGGTCAGAGAGACAGAACAAGCCACAGCTATCTCACCTCGCCAGATCCTCAGCTGGTCTTGTCTCCTCAGACTGGAGGCCTCTGAGTCCTCATCCAGAATGAATCTCAGCTGAACTGTGCTGCTCGAAAGCCTGAAGCTTAACCAGCCACATGCTTAACCAGCCAAAAAGCTTAACCAGCCAAATGCTTAACCAGCCAAATGCTTCTGGTTTCTGGTCCTCACGCCTTATATACCTTTCTGCTTTCTACCATCACTCCCCAGGATTAAAGGCTCGCTTTCTGGGATTAAAGGCGTGAGTCACCATGCTTGGCTGTTTCCAATGTGGCCTTGAACTCACAGAGATCCAGAGAGATTTCTACCTCTGGAATGCTAGGATTAAAGGCGTGTGCTATCACTGCCTAACTAGTGGCTTTTCTGTTCTCTGACCCCAGATAAGTTTATTAAGGTACACAATATTTTGGGGAACACAATACCACCACACACAGACCTCCATATAAAACATAAAGAAAAAAGAATATAAAGAGGGCATAGAGAAAATTGTCCTGACTTTGAATTAGACAAAATTTTCCCATAAGTAACAATATGGTATGAATTGTTTTATACCTGCTGGGCACAGTGATACATGCCTTTAATCAGAGCACTCGGGAGGCAGAGGCAGGCAGATCCCTGTGAGTTCAAGGCCATCCTGATCTACATAGAGTGTTCCAGGACAACCAAGGCTATATAGTGAGACCCCCATCTCAGTAACTAACTACATAACTGCCTACTTCTGCTACTACAATATCCTGCCCATGCACAAGGGACCAAGCAACTATGTTCTGAAATTGTGAGCCAAAATCTTTCTCATGCTAACTGCTTCTGGTGAATATTTCAGTCATAGCAGCATGAAAATAATGAACACAGTAAATAATGTATGTAGTGAAGTATCTATGATGCATGAGGGATGCTCTCATAATGGAATAAGGCTAGCATTCAAACTACAAAGAGTATTCCAGCTTCCTTTATTGTTTTATCAATAAAGCTTGGGAGCCAAATACTAGGGAGTAAACCTGATTGATCCACAGAGCGATGGAGAAATGATCACCTCACCCTCTTTTCCTTCTTCCCCGATCAAAAAGACTGTGCATCTTCTAAGCCCCTCCTTATCTCTGTGTCCCTCTATCTTCCCCTGAGTCCGCCAAAACTCTATGGTCCACTCTATTGGCGGTCTTGGAGTAACAACATAAACAAATCTCCTGCGACAGAAGAGTTCATAAAAATTTTGATATTGTGATGTTTTCCAATATTTAGAGGCAAGTATGTCTGTTTATTTGTTGGAAGCAGGGTCTCATGTAGTCCAGGCTGGTCTTGAACTTTGGATCTTCCTGCCTCCACCTCCCAAGTCCTGGGATTACAGGTGCCTATCACCTTGCCCACCTCTTCATTGACTGTTTCTAAGGGTTTAAAAATAAGGTAGAGAGCAGAGAACAGTGCACACAGTGTAGAAATGTCTGTGTTAAAAGAAGGGGAAAGGGAGAAAAAAAGAAGGGAAAAAAGACAAAAGAGAAGTAAGCAGGGACTGATGGACAGACAATCCTGGGAAGAACTCGGAAGCAACTCTTAAAAATAACAGGATCTGGATGAGGGTGGCAACTATGTAACTTTCCCTGTGTGTTATATCTTAAATGTGAATGTTTGCCTGAGGTGCGGGCATTTGAACCCTTGGTTCCCTAGCTAGTGGCATTGTTTTAGAAGATTGTAGAACCTAGAGGAGGTGGAACCTAGCTGGAGGAAGCAAGTCATAAGGGGTGGGCTTTGAAGGTTATGACATGGCTTGACTTCTAGTCCAGACTCTGCTTCCTGGTTAGTTGAGGTTCGAGGAGTGTCAGCCACACAGTCCTGCTGCCGTAAAGTGATCCACGACTTCTCACGTGAAGGACTGCATCTCCTTGAACCACCAACCACAGTAAACCCCTCCCCCCTGAAACTGCTTCCGTCAGGTGTATAATCACAGCAATGAACTAGGTCATTAGTGTGTTGTGATGTTCAGCTCTTTTATATTTTCAACCACATGTGCACAATATCTATTCCAAAAATATCTTCTATAATTAAGAAAAAGGAAAAAAATGTAGATTTCTACTTCTTACAACTTGACAGACCAGATATTCTGTAATCCTTCTGCCTACAAAAGTAACTGGCCGTGCTAAATAGAACATGACCACAAAATGCACAACTGAACTGAGTGATTTTTGACATACAGTCAAGCAATCTGAAACATAAGCAGGAAGATTCAAGGTTTGGACAAGATAATTTAAATATTTTTTATATGTCTGTGTGAGTGTAGTGCCATGGATCCAGACATGGCCCCTGGTAGCAGCCTGGGCCACCCAGATCTACATGGCCCCAGCTGCAGCTTGGCCCCCAGACTCCAACAAGGCTGCAGGTTGTGGTCCAGACCCCCAGCCTCCATGTGGCCCTTTGTGTCAACATGGGCCACCAGAATTCAACACAGACCCCAGCTGGGGCAGGACAATACACATAAACATTTTTTTAATGAGAGAAAAATATTTGGCTTTTGAATGCTAAGCATCCTTTTGTTACAGAAGTAAGTCCAACTCTTTAAATTTTCAAATTTAAAACAGACACTTTAAAAATGTTTCCTTCGCTTATTTAAGCAAAGAGGCAAACCGAGGGTGGGGGGTGGGTGTTGGCATTCTACGGTTTTCCTTTGCTAAGGCACTGATTAGGAAACCTTGGACAGGAGCCAGTTGACAGGGCGCTCTGCTGACCATCACGGGACAGACCGGAGGCCACTCTACCTTCCACTGCCAGCCTTCTCACTATGTGTGACATCAGGCAACCGGAGATCAGCAGGCCCCCGGGGCATTACTGTGTCGGATACCCAACTCCCAGACTCCTTTTGTCCACACAGAGTGGCCAAGGCAGGAAGTAGCCGCCTGTCAGTATCATCTCCCTCTTGCCGTGTTCGGAAGCCCTCATCGCCTTGTTAAAAATGGCCACATGACCGCATGATAGCTGCTGCCTCCCTCCTTTTCTGGAGACTTGGCCTCAGGAAAAAGCAGTGTTGGTCTCCTGTAGTCTGGAAGCTTGTCAAAATTAACTAGTTGAGCCGGAGCTGCTTACACTGCATAAAACTGTATGTAATCTAAAATGAATAAAAAATACCCTCAATCATTTCAGAAAGATTGGCAAGAATCAAAACACTACCAATGATCAGCTGAACATGGAGATTTTAAGTCAGTGGGCGTTTCTTTCTTTAAGAATCTCTTTTCTTATTAACAAGTTTTTAAGTTGAAAAGGTGCATGTTTCAGAAAAAAAAAGCGAAACAGTGGGGCTGGGGAGATGGCGCAGCAGATAAAACACTTGTCATTTCAAAGAGTTGAGACAGGAGTTCAGATCCCCAGACACCACATAAAACGTTGTGGGAGGGGGGACGGGGGTCCCATAAGTGTTAAAGGCTTGTTCCTCAGTTGGCACTTTGGGGAAGTGGGGGAACCTTTAAAAAATGGAACCTAGGGAGAGGTTAAAGGTCACTGGGGTCCTGCCCTGAAAGGTGATCATGAGATTTCAGCTTTTCATCTTTTGGCTGCCCTGTGGTGCTCCTCCCACGGCGTGGTGCCTTACCATAGACTCCAGAAGAACGGAGTAAATCGATCCGGGACTGAAACCGCAGCCACGGAGAGTCAGAGCAAACCTTCCCTCCGTGTCCGTTGATTTCTCTCAGGTTTTTGTTTAGTGACTGAAAAGCTAATGAACACACTGGGAGAGGCGCTAAGCCGGACAGGCACAGAGGCCAGAAGAGGGCATTGGGTCCCCTAGAACTGGAGTTACAGAAGGCTATAAGCCACCATGTGATTTCTGAGACTTGAACCGGGGTCCTCTGCAAGAGCAGGGACTGCTCTTAGGCCCTGAGCTACCTCTCCAACCCTTATTCTGGTTTTCCGAGCTTCTGGGAGGTATTCTTATAGAGTAGTGATGGCCTTCAGAAAAGGCAGAGCACAGAACACAGAGTTAGTAAGGCACTTTTTAAAAATTACATTGATTTATTTATTGGCAGTTGTAGGGGTGGGGTGTGTGCGGCACACACACGTGTGGAGGTCAGAGGCCAGCCTCCACCGTATGGGTCCCAGGAATCAAACTCAAGCGGGCAAACGTGCACTAAACATCTCTACCCACTGACCCACCTCACCAACCCAAAGGCACCCATTTATTACTGTTTCTTTGCATGTGGATGTGTCTGTATAAACATAGCAAATTAGTGGCTTTTGGTTCATTTTTCCATCACTTATTAAGCATCGTGGCTACTTTTAGCCGTCTTGAAGAATGTAAACATATTTTAGTATTAAGCAGTAAATGGTACTCAAGAGAAAATATATACTATGTACTTCAAGAGCAAACAAGGATTCCTCTCTACCACATCTATCATTTGTCACCAATGTATTTTTCAAGGCTCCCTGGGGCTACCCAAAGGGTTTCTTGGGGTGTCTGTGAAGGTAAAGCACTTTGCAGAGTAACCCAAGAGACTGCTTCCTTCACCACTCTTCCTCTCTCACACCTGTTGAATGCAGAGAGCTGGACGTGAGGATCCATCGGCTGTGCTTGGCACGCTCTACAGAAGCAGAAGCCATGCTTTACAGAGCTAAGCAAGGGCCAGCGGGTAAAAGCATTTACTCTGAAGCCCGATGACCGAGTTCAATCCTGGGGCCCACATGGAATGGAAAGAGAGAAGGAAATACTGCAAATTGTCCTCTGACTTCTCAGTGCACACACACACACACACACACACACACACACACACACACACACACAACACACCCCTACACACACTAAATAAAAAATAAATAAATGTAATTTTAAAATTGTAAGGATACGCAAAACTGTTCAATGATGCCTCTCTTCTGTCTACTTTGGAAACAGAAAAAGAAAACACTGCTATTAATAGTAACACATCATGGGTTTGTTGTTATTTTAAAGAGTTGATAAATATTTTAGACCTTGTCAGTTTTACTGTCTATTTCATTGAACGGTGAGGGATATTACCCACAAACATAAGCTCTGTGGGGTTCTCAGTGATATTTAAGAGTAAACAAAGGATGGGAAAAGTTTGGGAGGCACTGATATAGTTAAGTGACATTTGGTAATTAGGCTAGTTAAATTTAGACAAGATAATTGTTTAAGAGAAAAAAAAAAGGGGGGGAAGTGAAATGGCTCAGAGGATAAAGGCCACAAAACCTGATAACCTGAGCTCTGAGTTTGAGCCCTGGAATCCCGACAGCGAAAGGACAGAATTGGCCCCTGAAAGCTGTCCTCTGACTTCCACATGCTGCAGCATATGTGAGCGTATTTTTGCACACAAATAATGCACACTCACGCACACACTAAGTAAACAAATAGAGATGGAGGTGTCTTAGTAATTGTTCTATTGCTGTGAAGAGACACTATGACAAAGCCAACTCTTATAAAAGAAAGTATTTATTTGGGGGCTTGCTTACAGTTTCAGAGGGTTAGTCCATGATAACCATGGTGGGAAGCAGACAGGCATGGCGGTGAAGCAGTAGCTGAGAGCTTTACATCCTGACCTGCATGTAGCAGGCAGATAAAGAAAGAGAAATGGGGGGCTAGGCCCAGTGTGGGACTTTTGAAACCTCAAAGCCTACCCCTCCCCAGTGAAACACTTCCTCCAATAAGGCCACATCCACTCCAACAAGGCCACACCTCCTACTTCTTCCCAAATAATTCCACTAACCTGGAACCCAGCATTTAAACATACGAGCCTATGGGGGCCATTCTCATTCAACCACCACAGGGGATTTTTAGGGGTTAGAGAGGTGGCTCAGTGGTTAAAACCAGTGAGGACAAGAGTTTGAATCCCCAGAACTCATGTAAGCAATGGGTAGATGGATACCCTGTAATTCCAGTGTTTGAAAGGATGGCGCAGGGAATCTTGGGGCTTGTTGGCAAGCTGGATTAGCTGTATCGGCAGATCTGGGTTCAGCTGAGAGACCCTGGCTCGGTGAATAAGATGGAGGACAACAAGGAAGACCCCTGATGGTGCCAACCTTGGACCTACAGATACAATACACACTGTGTATATACGATACACATGCACCTGCACCCACACGCATATGTGTGCCCACACACGAGGACATGCGTACATGCATACACACAAATACCACACACACATATTTTTGAGAATAAAAGGTAATTATGATGTAAAGCTAAGGGGTTTTCTTTAAACATTTTTTTTCCTGTGTGTGTGTGTGTGTGTGTGTGTGTGTGTGTGTGTGTGTTGTCATGACACAATATCAGAGGACCTGTGGGATTCAGTTCTTTCTTTCACCATGTGGGTCCTGGGGATACTTACTTGGGCAGTAAGTGTTTGTATCCACTGAGCCATCTCACTGGCCCTAAAACTACGTTTTTAAGACATTTAAACTATTGATTCTATTGTAAGTTAGTCAACTAGTGGGGGGTTTACAAGCACCTGTTATGATGTCAGGCATTGCTCTGGGAAAAAAGAGAACACACAGGAGGCCCTAACCTGGGAGAATTTATCTTTTAGTTGGAGGAGACAGTAAGCGTGTGGATAAACACACAAGACATTTCAGGTTGTAGTCCGTTTTAAAGTAAATACACAGATCAAATGCAACAACAATTACTTGGGATGGAAGGAAAGGAGCTGTATCATCGCAGGACAATTTCGTATTTCACTTCAAAGAAACCTAAAATCCATACCACAGTCATGAATTGGGAGGACAGGAGGAAAGAACACCCCACCAATAAAACAATCAATGACAAGACCCCTTTTCAAATGACAGCTCTCAACTGGGTTCCTTTAAGGCCCCAGGAGCTGGTGATCCATCAGGAGCTGGTGATCCACCAGGAATGCCAGCAGAAGTATGTGTCGAAAGTTCCTGGAATTGAGAGTCAGAGGTACAGAGAGCATTCCAGAGAGTGGGTCACAGGGCGTCACCTGCAGGTAGAGACTGAATCTCTACCTGAGGAGATGTGAGAAGAATTGGAGCCTGGGAAGGCGCCACCTTGAAAGGTTTTTGAGACATGCTTTCTCTTCTTGATGCTTTTCCTGAAAGCATTTGAACAGTCTCTGGGGCTGATGTTCTACAAATATACCTACGTCTATAATTATTAAATTATTAAATATATATATATATATATATATATATATATATATATTTGCCACCAAAAAGCATTCCTGACCTCAGGGAAATAATGGAAAGTCCTTCCTGTCCCTGCTGCAGTTATGCCTTAATGAAAGTGCTCTTGTTTTTTTTTTTTTTGAACAGTACTAGTAACTTTGTATCCCTTGTATGTGTATACACTTGATAAGGAAACTAGATCACAAACATCATAGTTACTGATGTTAAACTCATGCCCTCGGTTATAGCCAGTGAGTATCTGCCAGTTCACGTTTCCATTTATAACAAGGATCCTCACTCATCAGCAACGTGTGATTTAGAGCTGGTGCAGGCAGCTCAACTCACAAGCCTACCTCCCTCCTGATAGTGTTTCTAAAATTAAAGGGACACTCGAATCAAATCAGGACATTTACTTTTCAGTTCTTTGCCAGTGGACACGTTTTTCCATGACATCTCTCTTCCTCTCCCGATTTCAACCCCTACACCTCAGATCACAATGACATCCAGGTCTCCTGGTCCTAAACATTGATCTATCCTAAACCCCAGAGTCAGACACCAGCTGCCTCCTGGCCTTGGCATCTGATGTCACTCCGGATCTGCAGAAAGAGAAGAAAGGTTCCGCTGTACAGAAGTATGGCTCTTTCTGTATCAAATTTGTAACTGACCCCATTCTCCACCCCCAGCTGAGCCTAGGCTTGGATGCCACTGTGTCCTCGATTATTTGAAGATCTGGCGGCCCACTGAAGCATTTTAGCAGGAGAATAAAGCTAAGAATGGAAGGAACAGAGCCTGAGGAAGTATCCCAATTGACAAGCATGAGAACCTCAGCTCAGGTGCCCAATACACATGTATTAAAAATAATTTTAAAATAATAAAATAAGCACTGCAGGGCTCACCTGTAAACTCAGGTCTGGAGAGGCAGAGAAAGGAGGATCCAAGGTGCACACTGGCCAGCCAGTCTAACCAAATCAGTGAGCTCCAGGTTCACTAAGAGACCTTGTCTGAGAAATTATGGTAGTAGGGATGGAGAGGTGGCTCAGTGGTTAAGAGCATGTACTGCTCTTGAAGAGGACCTGAGTTTGGATCCTAGCACCCATAGTGGGTGGCTCACAACTGCCTGTAACTCCAGCTCTAGGAGATTTGATGCCCACCTCTGGACTCTTCAGGCACCTGAAATTGCCTAAACAAACCCACACTCACACACACACATAATTTTAAATAATTAAGGCTAATCTTTGGGGAAAATAAGGTGTAGAAGTAATTGAAGAAGACATCTGATGTCAACTTCTGGCCTACACACACACACACACACACACACACACACACACACAATGGAAAGATCAGGCTGGAGATGGCATCCCATGATCAGTATCAGTGCTGATCCTTTCATGCAGTTCCACGCTCTCACACTGGAGCTGTGTGAAGAGAGGCTCTGCACCGAAGTCCTATAACTCCCTGGAGGAAGGATGCTTTGTTTTCCTGGTGTCAAGAGCGTGATGCAAACGGACATGAGTGAGGGTTCTGAAATGATGTCATAGCTTTTTCTCAGCAGTGAGCTGGGAGACCCCAGCACTCTCTGGATGCCCCCAAGAGTTTGAAGGCACTGCATCAAACTCTAGCTTGTCACCACAACAACTATGGCTGTAGTCATTTGAAAAAAAAAAAAAAACAAACCCAGAAACAAAGGGTCACAAGTGTAGGCAGGGATGTAGTGAAACAAGAGCTCCTGTGCATCAGCAGGAGTGAGAATGGGTCCTGATGCTGTGGAAAACAGTGCACAGTCACCTAAACTGTGGGCACGCAGAATTGTTGGATCATCCCTAGGATTTCAGCCAGTTGCCTGGGGAACAGAAAACAGGTATTCAAATAAGTACATATGTGTGCATGTTCACATATTTACAATGGCTAAAATGTAGAAACAACAGAAATGCCCACCCATTGGTGAAGAAAGAAAACCATAGTATTTACCTTCAAAGGGAATATTTCTCAGTCATAAAAGAAATGAAATGTTGACACATAATATAAAGTAGATGGACTTTGCATATAAAGTCAGAGAATCTAGACACAGACTCACACATCATGATATTTTATACATATAAAATATCTAGAATAGGTGAACCTGAGGCTGGAAAGATGGCTCAGTGGCTAAGATCACTCGTTGCTCTTCCAGAGAACCAGGTTTGATTCCCAGCACCCATATGGAGGCTCACAACTGTCTGTAACTCCAGTTCCAAGGGATGGGACACCCTCTTCTGGCCTCCAAGTGCTCCAGGCATGCACATGTCACATGGTACCTGCAGGCAAAACACTCAGATGCATGCATGAAAAGTAGTTAAAGAGTTCTTTTTTTTTTTTAATCTAGAATAGGTAAACCATAAATAAAAGCAGAAAGGCATCCCTGCGGCTTTCAGGGGCTGAGGAGGACAGCTGGGAAATCATGCTTAATGGCTGTGGGCTTTCTTTCCTTTTTCAAACATTTGTTTATTTATTTTTGCACATGATAAGGAGGGGGTATACATGCACCATGCATGTGGAAATCCAAGGACAACTTGCAGGAATTGGTTCTCTCTTTCCACCAAGGGGTCTCAGAAATCAAACTATGGCCAATCCCATAGTGACCTTACCTGATGAGCCACCTCAGGGATGTGATTTTCGTTTGCTTTTTCATGGTGGGACTTGAACCCAGGGCCCTGTGCATGTTAGGCAAGTCCTCTACCACTTTCTACAACTTTCCTGGCTCTTTTGAGGAATATGTTTCGGAACTGTTAAGTGCACAAAACGTCAGAAGGCTCTTCACGTAAACACATAACTTAGTGCAAACTCCACCTCAATGGGAAAAAATTCAGTGTGATTCACCATGTTAGTATAAGATAAAAGAAAACATACCTGGTTGTTCAATAAAAACAGGACTATCCAGGGAAGACATCTCTAGTGTTGTCACAGTGGACACCAGCAGGTGGCGGTAACGAGGCTCTGCTGCATAGTCCCAGCCTACTTCTGCTGAAGATTCCTGTGGAAGTAGCCACAACAGACCAACCGCCTGCACGTGTAAGCCATTTCCAGGGACTTCCTTCCAGTTACCACTGGGAAAGGCTATTAAGGGGAACTGAATGACCTATGAATGGCAGGGGCAAAGGCCAGTGGTGTTTGGATAACCGCATTGCCTTTGAGAAGCCAGCAAGGCCCCATTCTGTGTACTAACCAGTGTCTCCTGGTTACATTCAGGGGCCGGGGCCGCATGAGCTCAGGTCTCCCATGCCATCTGAAACATCACTCTCACTTTCTCTGTCATCCTTCCCTTCTGCCAACAGAGCCAATCTGATCTCCCTCTGGTCCAAGGAGAGTCCTGGCTTCTAGAATGGGGGTGGGGGTTTACATTAAGCTGTTGGTTGAGTCAAGACAGACAAATGGTAAGTCAAAAATGCAAACCTGGTGAGGAACAAGGCAGGCATGGAGCTACTAATAAAAATAACCCATACTTTTTATTTTAATATATCTAACAATATAATCTTCACTCTTTTTGTTCCTAATATAATTTTCTAATTGGCACACAAAACTTTTAAAATGGGAAATAACATCTCAACTAAGTCACAAGATTTTATAATGGGAAGGAATTATTTCATCCAGTTTTTCTTAAGCTTTGGTGTATGAGATACCGGACATTGCTAGCTTTATTAGATGACATCTGAGAGAATGCAGACCTCAGACGACCCCCGGAGCATCTTGGGGCATCTTAGTAAGAGGTTTCAGGAAAGATACTCTTTGCCAGGTTCCGTGTTAAGTGATTCTAGCAGCGAAAGGTAGAGAGAGCTGGAATCAGGTCAGGACAGATCGTGGCAAAAAAAAAGCAGGTGGTTCAAAAGCTGGCGTCTCAGAATCAGGAAGTGGGGGAAACTTGGGTCTGGGAGGGGCATTGATACAAAGGAGTAATTCATTCAATGTCATTGCCACAGCTGCAGCTCAGCCTTGGGTTAGACACCACCCTGGGCAGCTGCGCTTACCCTTGTTGGCCTTGTCAGTGACTGTCAAGGTCATTACAGCCAGTTTACCAGGGAATTTTAATCTCTCAGATGTCACAGGAAGTTTAACGGAGGGGGAACAAAATGAAGAAACAAACAAAACAAAACAAAACAAATCTGTCTTTAAAGAAACCTGAAAAGTGCTTTTAAACAGTGTTAAATAATAGGGCTGGAGAGACGGCTTGGCAGGCAAAAGCACTTGCCACCAAGACTGAGTTCAGTTCCTGGGCTCACACGGTGGAAGGAGAGAACTGCCTCTTTCAAGTTGTCCTCTGACTGCCACATGTGTGCCATGGTGTAAATGCATGCACACACACACACACACACACACACACACACACAATATAGTAGACAAAAAAAAAACCCCAAATCCTTAATGTTAAATAGTATACGTAATACAGAGCTTTCTGAAGCTTTTAATGGTCTGAAGTGAATTGTGACTCTCCCAGGATGCCTTCCATTTCTCTTCAACACAGCTAATACAAACGGAAGGGCTCGTTGTGACTCCAGTGGAGAGTTCTTGCCCGGCACGCACCAAGTCCTGGGTCCCATCCCCAGTATCTCATAAACCAGACGTAGTGACGCAGACCTGCAATCCCAACACTGGGGAGGTGGTAGTTGGAAGATCAGAGGTCAAGGACATCCTTAGCTACATAGCAAGTTCAAGGCCTGTCTGAAGCCCTGTCTCAAAGATTTAAAAAAAAAATAATTAACAATAAAGCAAGTGAGAACATCCGAGGTCTCTCATCCCCAGCCCCTCACCATCGCTCAGAGCGACCCGACCTCTCTTCTTACCTGTCTGCCCCTCCTCTCCCTGCCTCAGACACCATGTGTCTTTTCCCTCCCATGAGCCCCTTGCTTCCCCACCCCACCCCCACCCCCGTGACTGCACAAGCTGCTTAGTTCAAATGGAACTTTCCAGAAAAGCCTCCTAACTCTCTTCTCTCCACCTTATTCCTACCAATCCCCAACACCTTTAACCTGCTTTGTCTCCTCAGCGCTGACCAGCATCTAAGGCTGCCTCTACTTTATTTCCTTTGTCCATTGTCCGTCTGATCACGCAGGCAGGGATTTTTTATTTTTATTTTATACAATGTTTATCCCTAGGTCCTAGAACAATGGCTGGCACTTTAATAAAGAACACTTCATGAAAACTGAGCTAATGACTAAACATGCAGACACCTCCCAAACTTCTCATCCTAGGAGAAGTGCTCATGTTTCCCATTGACAACAGAAAAGAGATTTTTAGAAGAGCAAGAAAGAGTCTTGAGGGCTCTTTGTGTGGGGCTTTGAGGTCAGCTGTGGGTTCTCATTCAAGCGGGTCTCACCAGGTCCACTCCATCAGCCTGGAACTAACCATGTGCTGTCACTAGATGGCGCCGTTCGCCAAGAATCTCCGAATTTCTAGTCTCCTCTTCCACCCAACCAGTGACGACGTCATCGTGGGGTGGTGACCTGAGAGGAACTTTCTCAAGAATAAGACAAACACTGGTTTCTTTTGTTTTTGTTGTTGTGTTTTGTTGAGACAGTGTTCCATTTACTTAGACTAGCCCTGAACCATGTAGCCAAGGGTCACCTGAAAATCCTCATCCTCCTGCCTCCACATCCTGAGTACTGAGATTACGGTATATGCTACCACTAGCTTTCAGGGTGCTGGGGATTAAAGCCAGGACGTCATGCATCCCAGTTAAGCACTTTACCAACTGAGACATATCCCCAACCCCCAAATCTAGTTTTTTTTTTTAATACCGCTTAACAGCTATCCCAGGCTCACCCAGAAGCCCAGGTTAACCCATGGCCTGGGAACAAAGGATGTTTTAAAAATCTCTCTCTGATAGTGTCCTTGGCAAATGTAAAGCTTTGATCCCTTTTCGAAAGCTGCATCTGCTCAAAGTTTCCTACTTGTGCTTGGCTTATGGAATCCCGACTTTTCCTCTCCACCTCTTGCCGCCCCCTGTCCCCATGTAGATGAAATGCAGGCTAAGATGCTGTGTTTCTAACCTTAAGCCTCCCAAATGCCCAAATGCTGGGGTTACAGGGGTGCACCACTAGGCCCAGTTTTGTGCTGTTCTGGGGACTGAACTCAGGGGTTCGTGCGTGCTAGACAAGCACCCCACCAAGTGAGCTACCCCCCCCCCCAGCCTCTTTTCGTTTCTTTCTTTCCTTGGGACAGTTTCACATGGCTGGCTTCAAACTTGCGTAGTGGGTAATGGCCTTGAACTCCTGATCCCCTAGTCTCCATCTCCCCAGTGCTGGGATTACAGGCACACAGCACTATACGTGTGTGTGTGTGTGTGTGTGTGTGTGTGTGTGTGTGTGTATGTGTGTGACTTTTGTTGTTGTTGTTTTGTTTGTTTGTTTTGTTTTTCAAGACAAGGCTTCTCTGTATACCTTTGGTGCCTGTCCTGAATCTCGCTCTGTAGACCAGGCTTGGTCTCGAACTCACAGAGATCCGCCTGGCTCTCCCGAGTGCCACCGCCACCCAGCATGTGCATGGGTTTTACATGTATTCGTACCTGTCTGTGTGTGTGTGCAGATTAGACGTGCAAGCATGCATGCATGTGTGTGAAGACCAGAGGTCAACCTCAGCTGTCACTCCTCAGGTACTGTCCACCCTGTTTTTTGAGACAGGGTCTCTCACTGGCCTGGAACTTTCCAATTAGGTTAGGCTGGCAGGTCAGAGAGGCCCCAAGGGACCCACCTGTCTCTGCCTGCCCAGTGCTGAGATCAGAAGCTCACAGCGTCACACCTGGCTTTTTATGTAAGTTCTGTGAACCAAACTCCCATGCTCGCTCGTAAGGCAAGTTTACCAGCTATCTCCTCAATCCTGTTCCATACTCTTAAGAAGAAACAATCAAGTTGAGCGTCAGAGTACCTGCTGGCATTTCTTCCTGCCCCTTCGCTTAGAAAAATAAAATAGCACTTACATTTGGAGCTGGGTGGGAGTGAGCAGGTGTGCTTGTGCATTTGGAGCTGGGTGGGAGTGAGCAGGTGTGCTTGTGCATTTGGAGCTGGGTGGGAGTGAGCAGGTGTGCTTGTGCATTTGGAGCTGGGTGGGAGTGAGCAGGTGTGCTTGTGTATTTGGAGCGGGGTGGGAGTGAGCAGGTGTGCTTGTGTATTTGGAGCTGGGTGGGAGTGAGCAGGTGTGCTTGTGCATTTGGAGCTGGGTGGCAGTGCGCAGGTGTGCTTGTGCCTCACACACACGTGGAGGTCTGATGATACCCTGCTGAAGTCTGTTCTTCCTTTCCACTCTGTGGGTCTTGGGGATCAAAAGCGCCTTCACCCTCTGAACCACCTCACGGGCCCCTTGTCCTTTCACTGTTTACAAATAAATCCAGAGACGCGGGCCCGGAAGACGGAGCAAGGCAAAGGCCCTTGCCATGCAACCTGGTAACTTATGCTCTCTCCCCAGAAGCCACGTGAGGATGGAAAAGGAAAACCAACTCCACAGAGTTGTCGTCTGATGGCCACACGGGTACTGTGGCACCCAAGTCCCCACACGCGCACATACCAGATAAAATTTATAAATAAAAAGATAACAATAAATCCAGAAAGATTGGTTCATTTGAGGTGTGTTCCTTCGCTCCCACGGTGCTACCCCACACAGAGACCTATAATGAACAACCAGAAAAGCCCGGCCGCGCTCTTTGCTCAACCATTCCAAACGCTTCCTGTTTGCAATTCCTGTCCAATTATCTCCTTTCCCAGAAGTGGCTGTGCAGCCGAGCCCTGCCCTCCGGCTCTGGAAGGTCAGGCTGACTCCTTCGGCTCTCTCCCCATGGCGACACACAACCCTTCCCTCTCTCTCTGTCTCCACAGTCTGAGCCCCTTCGGTCTTTGCCTCGGTACCACGTCTCCCCGAGACTGGCCCACTGGGGTTCAAGTGTCTCAGAGTGCCTTCTGTGGAGCAGAACACGGCAATGAGGGAAAAGGGAGACTTACTCTGACTTGGTTTTGTAAAAATAGAATGGATTTTATAAAAAGAAGACAGGAGTGCCATTTGGTCCCCTAGTAGTTACTCTAATTATAGGCGGCCGAGCGGCAAGGCCAACCATATTGAGTGACGGAGAGGGGGGGTTGCGTCAGACAGGATGTCTGTCTCATTTCCAACTTCCCTGCTAATGCCCCATGCAGACCCTAATCAGCATCTTAAAATTAAAGCCTGCTCATTATCCAGATAGGAAGTGCCCTCCTTAGGCAAGCTGAGGTCTACAACCTTGTATTACCAATGACATTTAATTCCCAGAACCTGGCTTTATTCTCAGGGAAATTGCTGTTTCCCCGAATATATGGTGAATCTATTGTTTATGAAATAGACATTAAGGAGTTTCACCTGGGAGAACAGAACGGGGAACTCTTATTCCCAGTACAGTAAAGTCGTATCTTTCTCCTCTGATAGCTTTTGCACTATTTGATAGTGAATTTGTTGCAAGAATGTGGATTAGAAGCTGGGTGTGGTAGCGCATACCTGTAATCCCAACAATAAAGAAATGGAGTTCAAGATCAGCCTCATCTATATAATGAGTTTAAGGCCAGGCTAGGCCCTTAGGAACCCGTGTCTGAAAAAAAAGCCATAAAGTATTCTAGTTCTGTTTCTATTTCTGTGATGAATACCATGACCAAGAGCAACTTGGGAAGGGAAAGTTGTTTTGGTTTACATTTCCATGTCACAATCCACAGCTGGCAGAAGCCAAGGTAGAAGCCTGAAGCAGAGACCATAGAACACTGCAGACTGACTTTTTCTCAGGTTCACATGCAGCTTATACACACTGGGCTCCCCCATGTAGGGATAGCACCACCCACAGTGGGCTCTGCCCTCTCCATCAATTAGACATATAGGCCAAACTGAGGAGGCAATTCTTCAGTTGAGGCTCCCTGTTACCAGGTGTGCCAAGATTAGCCATCAGAGAAAGGAGAGAGAGAGGATTAGAATGTTACAAACCTCAAATTCAAATCAGTAGTGTCCCATGGAACAGAGAACTTGAACTTAAAAAAGGAAATTCAGTCTGACAGTTAATATATTCAGCACCTGTGAGTTTATTTATAACCATTTCCTTGGCTTTTTATATGAATGGACTCCTTGGATTATTTTTTAGGGTGGAGTCACTCAAGCAGGCTGCTTACTCACTAACTGGCCCTCCACAAACCACGTCCAGACAGATGATGTACTGAGCGAAACCAACACAGTGCTTTTGAAAATAAGAATTAGTTACTTGTCAAGTCGATGTTTTGGGTGTCTCCTTCGCAAGCCACCTAAAAGGGCCACTTATTTAGTGCCCGGGGTACCAGCCAATCTAGTTCCACTTCTAGTAGTCAGTCTCCATCTGCTGGCCAGGATTCCTGTCTGAATATTCCTGCATCACTTTAAACCAAGTCTTCACAGGACCTGAGACTTTCTCTCGAACCTCTAGTTAGTTGTGACACCAGCTGCTTCTGCCTCCTCTTTCTCCACAGCCATATGGGAGTCTGTTTCCAAATCCTGACTTGTTTCTTAACGTTCATCTGCTCTTCTTATGTAAAATATATAAGGGTTTTGCAGAAACTAAACTTAGAGTTCTATTAATACAGATCCATATGAAAAGAGTTTATATATGGCTTAGGGAAGAATGAAGTCCGAGGTGGCATCTTTGAGATATTACTGCCACATGAATGGTGATGATTGTGGACTCAGGAGGCTGCTCACAGAAGGCCATGTCTGTCTCTAGGCCTGCTAGAGTCACTTCATTCCAGTGACTATCCAACTCTAGACCCACCTCAAGATGGAATGAAACGTACCTTCCTAAACACCTGCCCAGAGGTCTGGTTTCTAAAAGCAACACAGTGAGGCTTCTTTCCAAAGGGGAGTTTAGCTCTGATTCTCCCCCTTCTTCCCTGCATCACTACATCACTACGTCACTACGTCACTATATCACTACACCACTACTGAGCTCTGCCCTTTATTCTTTCAAAAGACCTGAACATGGGGTTATGAGGAGGTGAGGTGTGGAAAACACACAGTGTATTTTAAACACTTATTGCTTAAAATTGAAATATAATTTAACTGATTAATAATTTTATATTAGGGCTGGTGAGGTGGATTGCCAAACAAAGCCTAGAAATTGGAGTTTGATCCCCTGAACCCACATAGAGGTGGAAGGAGAGAACCAAATCCACAAAACTGTCCTCTGTCCACACGTGCAATGGAGCACAATACCCCCCCACACACATCCACACAGTCATAAATAAAAATAAAGTAAATCTATTTAAATTAATTTTATGTTGACTATTAAAACAACACACACACACACACACACACACACACACACACACACACACAGTAGCAGTAGCTCCAGAGGAAGAGGCACAGCTCCACACTGTAGCCTGCCTCCTGGGGGGAGTCTCTATAATCTTTTAGGGACTGCCACTCACACAAACCAGATTGTTGGTCACAATGCAGAAAGGAATTTTAGGATGAGCCTGAATGAAGCAGAATCAGAGTTTATTGGAAAACTTTTTAAGATTTCACTCTGTTTTTATTTTTGAGAATATGGTGTGTGTGTGTGTGTGTGTGTGTGTGTGTGTGTGTGTGTGTGCATGTGTAAAGGCTGCCCACAAAAGCCAGAAGAGGGCATCATATCTCTTGGAGCTGAGTTACAAGCAGTTGTGAGCAAGCTGATGTGGGTGCTGGAACTTTACTCTGGTCCTCCGGAAGAGCAGCAAGTGCCACCCCTCCAGCCTCATTTAAAAAAAAAATTTTTTTTAATTGAAAATATTTCTTTTTTTGTTTTTCAAGACAGAGTTTCTCTGTGTCCTTGATGGTCCTGGAACTCACTCTGTAGACCAGGCTGACCTGGAACTCACAGAGATCCACCTGTCTCTGCCTCCAGAGTGCTGGAATTAAAGGTGTGAGCCACCACCATCCAGTGACAATTGAAAATATTTCTGTGTAAAAGGAATATTGTCTTTTTGTTGGCAGCCTTCACAGCAAATGTCATTTATTGTGTTGGAATCTTTGTTTCTCAGTTCCACCTTGCTTCTTTCCCATGCCCCCCTGACTTTCCATCCCTGTTTTTACATATTGATATATTTACATATATCAGAATATATTAAAATGAACCTACCTGTTTGTTTTATTTATTATCACGAGGGTTGATTATGAGGGGTGCACATAACACAGAGCACACGTGGAGGTCAGAGGACAACTTTGTGGAGTTGATTCTCCCTCTCCACCTTTATGGGGTCCTGGGGGTCGAACTCTGGCCACCAGACTTGTGCAGCAGACTCCTTCACTCACTGAGCCATCTGGCTAGCCCTATTGCCTGTTTCTTCTTCACTTTTCAAATTATTCCTTCCAGAAATTTTCAGATTCTATGAGTCTCCTACGTGTGCCCTCCATTTTTTCTGTTGGGCGGTGATGTCTCCAAACATCTCTTGCATTTATCCTAACCTTTCTGTTGTTAGCATCATCACATTAGCCTAGTCCCATGTTCCATTGCTCCAAGAATGTCATGTCAGTTCCCTAAAGGCTTCAAGGCCTTCTAATTTGATCTTCACACACTGGCCGAGTTTATCTGCCCAAGACACTGCTTTTATCATGACACACTCCTACGCAAAAACCAACCCCTTCTCTGGCCCCACAGAGTCTAACTGTTTAATCATAAGCTGATAACAGGCCTCACTTTAAAACCTTACTGGGCATGCCATCGAATACTTCCAGGAACCTAACACCAAAACTGCCAGGCTCTTGACTCTTTCGACCAACCTGAAAGGCCCGCAGCACTAAGCAGAGCCAAGACATGAAAGGAGATGCAGCTGGGACCGGAGGGGAAGGTTGTAGATGTAGAGGTTAACATCCAAAGAGTGCTTCTTTACGCTTGGTTTGGTTCATATGATGTCTCACCACTGGATTGCCCCTGGAGCAATCACCAGGGGCAGATCTGCTATCTGACAGAACAACTGACTTGAGAAGATAAACTGTTATATTTTTATTTTGGAAAAATCAAATTGGAGAACCAACCAGAAAAGCTTATATGTGAAACAGGCCCCTCTTGCTCATCCGTTCTAAGTTTAAGATTCAATTATCAGTGTATGATGTGTACAATTTTGTCATGAATTGGGGAAATATGGCTGGGCATGGTGGCTTGATTCTATAATCCTAGCTTCTGGGAGGCCAAGGAAGGAGGATCTATCACCGTGTGCTCGAGGAGAGTGTGGACTACAGCCTGAGAGACTGTCTCAAAAATAAAAAAGAAAGAAAAAATAAGGTGACTGAATATGAATTGAATTGCTGCAATCTAAAGAGCTATGACATACTAAAATAATAATGATAATGATGATAATATTTCAGGGGCTGGAATGATGACTCAGCACTTAAAAGCTATTAATGTCTAACTGATGACTTGGGATTCAGTTTCCCAGGACCCACTCCAGACATGTCACAACTGTACTCATTTAGCTTGGGAAGTAAATCTCCTGTGTCAGAATGCATCTCAAATTACATGAGCTTCACAACGTACTGTCTTTTTCACATCCTATTCTAGGTTCTTTCATTTCTATAAATTGAATGTCTCGCCAAATACTGTCGAGCAAAGGTGTTTGGCACACAAGTCTTGAAAGAAGACCAGTTTACATGCCACTGCATATTGTCGGTTTTAGATACTTTGTCTAGCAAGGACTTCAACTGCGTCTTCAGGAAATCGGGTATGAATGTATTTTCCACACAAGATTCCTTAAGAAGGAGATAATGTCATGTTAATGCAATGCTTGGGATTAGCAAGAAAGCTCTTTCTCAACCGTAGGGCTGTGAGTGGCTTCTTATCAACCACAGCAGCCTTTCAGGGAACTTCTCTCCAAGAAGTTTAAGGACTCTCCAAGAGGGCGGGGCTCTGATGTCTACTGATTTCAACTCTTCTGTAAGCTTAACGGGCGGGGACCGAGGACTGGCTTGGGAAAGCAGGCGTCCGCCCGCCTCCTTGGCGTCGTCCCTGACGCTCTAGCAGGCCTGAAGCCCGCAGCTCCACTCCTCCTCCCCCAACCCTGGACGCTCTGGCAATGAAAACACCACCACGTGGCCTGCTGCCTTTGCCTCGCGCACCTTCAACCAATGGCAAGCGGTGTCTCGGAATCGGGGGCGGGTCGTCAGCAACGGCCCCGCCCACTGCCACCACTGATTGGTCAATAAAAAAGCTGGTGGCCAATCGTGGTTGGCTGCGGAGGCCCTGTTCTGTCAACTGTTCGGTTCCCGAGTTAAGAGGCCTGGTGGGGAGGGGGCGGGGCTAGGTGCCGGGGCGAGGCTAAGTGGGAAACGGGTTGGGGCAGGTCTGAGGGGGACTCAGGTAGGGCTGGAGCTGGGAGGGGCGGGGCTCGAGGAAGGGGCGGGGCTAAGGACTACTTGGGCGGGGAAGGGTCCGGCTAGTCCAGGACCGAGCTGCCACTCTGAGGGGGTGGGCCTAGCGAGGGGGCGGGGCCAAGTGGGATGCGAGTGGGCGGGGCTTGCCTGGGGGCGAGACCGGGGCGGGACCGAGGCGGCAAGCCGGCCGACGGAGCCGGCGCGGGCGGGCTGCTGAGGTGGCTGTCCCCCGCTCCAAGCTGCGGCTTCCCGGGTCGAGCCCCTCATGGAGGCCGAAGCCGCAGATGCCCCTCCGGGTCGGGTGGAGGCGGCGCTCAGCTGCTTCTCTTTCAACCAAGACTGCACGTAAGCCACGGCGCCAGCCCCCTGGCCGGGAAAGTGGGGGACAGAATGTCGCCACCAAAGGGTGTTGTCCTGTAACGCAACTGGTGGCCAGCCAGGGCCGGCCCGCGGACGGTACCTCGGTGGGGCAGCCTGCGTCTCGCGGTTTGCTCCGCAGTGGGGCTTGAACCCACCCGGACCCCTCCCTCCACTGCCGGCGCCTGCCAGAAGGGGCTGGCCAGGGTGACCCGAAGAAGTCAGCCAGGAGTAGGGTGGAGGGGGCCTTGAATGTGGGGGACCTGGTGTGGGCCACCTAGTGACCGAAGGGAGATCTGGGACCAAAACAAAGGCGACGGGAGCGGGGGAAGGTGCAACTTGACTCAAGAGGATGAGAGAGTTGGGAAGATGGGGAAAACTTTACCATTTGTCCTTGAGTATCCCAACGTGGCATTTGGGCAGGGCCTCGGACAAAGAAGCAGCTTATCCCTGTGGCCAGGCCAGCCCCAGCAACGGGGCATCCTGGCTGGTGGCTTGGCTGTAGGAAGCTTTCTTTTAAATTTCCCTTACTGTGTTTTCTTACCGTCCACCCAGTCCCACGAATCTCCTCCGGGAAGCTCAGGAGCCCTTTCTCAGCCCCAGACAGCTTCCCATCCCGGAAGGAGGCGCTCCACCCTGTTGCTTTTAAGTGGATTTTTAATGTTTCACTTTGATGGTCAACATTTAGACTTTGGTCCACGAACAAGGAATTACGTTCTAGGCTTAGGCAGGATTAGATCTTAGAATCTAAACAGCAGCACACTTCTGTTTCCTTCCCTGTTTTCATGGAAGCCAGCCTGAGGACCATATGGAATAATCTCTTTGGAATGTGGAGCCCTGAAGCATCAAGCAACTAGGGCAGGGATGACCATTTCCCAGTGCCCCACTTCCGGCTGTACCAGTTTCTGCCCTGTTCCTTGTTTTGGAGTCAGCTTCAGGCTTGGGCTTTGGCTGCTGGTGGCTGAGCTGTGCTAATATTGAACATTCAGTGGTGTAATTAAGGACATAAGCAGCCCTGGTTTCCATTCCCTTTGTGTTTCTGTCTGAAAACCTCTGCTCTGAACAATATGTCTTTGTTTGAAAAATCTGTATGTGTAATCGTAATCGAGTAACTCAACAGTTTGGTTGGATGAGTGACTCTCAGGCTGCCTCTGACCACAACCCACATTAAAAAGGACATATTACAACATCTCCCAATAGCCATAGACATGTAACAATAATATTCACAAACTATTAAGTGTGGTACACTCTGGGATTTTCTTGGTATTTTGTTCTCATTTTGTTTTGAGACAGTCTCGTGTAATCCAGACGGCCTTGAACTCCCTAGTAGATGAGGATGAATTTTGAAGTATCGTCGTATCATCATACTGTAGTGCTGGGAATGAAATCCAGGGTTTTATGCATGCTAGACAAGCCTAACCCTACCTATCCCTATTGTCGTGTGTGTGTGTGTGTGTGTGTGTGTGTGTGTGTGTGTGTGTGTTGTGTGAGATGGGGTGGGGTGCATAAGGTCCAATGTCTCAATCACCCTTAGCAAAGACTCAACCACTGAGCTACATCCCAGCCTCCAGGCCCTGGAATTTTTATGTCTTTATTTGTTTTTAAAGCTGTTGTAACCTGTTGAGTTGTTTGGGGGAATCCTCTGGAGATGAGACTTAAATGCATGATAAAATAGATAAAATTCTGAAGTTTTGTAAGAAACTTTTGCAAGAGTGTATGTCTGTTGAAATGCTGGGCAGTGTTTTCCTTCCCACTTGAACACAGGTTAAAGGGGGGGGGGTAGTTTACTTACAAGTAGTAAATCATCTAAATTACACTTCCTGATATTATTGGATTTGGAAAACAAATGTTATTGTCTACTCTAGTTATTAAATAATACAGAGTAACAGTTGGATAAGAATGCTGTTTTTCAAAACTGCAAGGTGCTTTGAAAGTTGGTTTCCTTGGTCCTTCCTGCAGCTCTGCTTTCCTGGGTGAAGGCTCTTCTGGGCAGCGCTGTCTTACCTATAAATAAAGGACTTGTCACAGTCAGTTGCTTGGAGCCCTGGAGGGTATGACATTGAATTTTAAAATAAATCATCTTCCTTGCTGGATGCATTTGGGAGAATTGGTGTGTCTTTTTCTATATGTATGAGCTTAGCTTGAGATACAGTCTGTCTAGAGAAGATAGATAAAGAGAATTAAATTGTCAACTACCTCATTCTTAATGCTTTAGAGCTGGGCTAGACACCTTGGGTGTATTTTAAAACTTGTGATCTGGATTTGTCTCAACTCCACTTCTATGAGAAGTGATGAGAAGTTTGTTTTTGTGGAAAGGACTTATGGGATAAAATAAGACATAAATCTGAAGCCCTTGATTTGGAGTCTTTCAGAGTCCTAGAGCAATCATTTAGAATAAAACAGTGATCAGCGTGCTCTTTTCTCATGAACGCAACCCTTCTGAACCCAGTGTGGCAGCTTGTGAGGATCCTAGGTCCTCCCGAGGCAAGAGTAGAAAGATCACGTGAGCCCACAACCTCAGAGGCAGCGTGAGTAGCAGAGAGAGACCCCTTCACAAACATAAAATGAAGAAATAAAGAAGAAACTCATTTGTCCCAGAATCAGAACTTATGCCTGAAAATTACGGTTTTGAACTTATTTATTGCTGTGTGTATCCATGATGGGGGAAGGGGAGACACACTGGCCACAGTGCGCATGAGAAGGTGTGAGAACAACTTTGTGGAGTTGGATCTTCTTCTTCCACCTTTTCCCAGGGTCTGGGTTCAAATGCAGATCGCCAGGCTTACAGCTGAGCCACCTCACCAGCCCTTTAGCTTTAAATTGCTAAGCCTTTTGGTTAATTTGTTGTTGCTGTTTCGGGTGGAGCTTGCTTTGTTTTGTTTATGTAGCCCTGGGTGCCTTCCAACTGGAGATCCACCTGCCTCAGCCTCCTCTCCCAAGTGTTGGGATTACGCACCTCTTTTAGTTTTGTTTTAGGACTCTCCTGTGTCTTTTCTCCTTACTTGCAAGCTTTACATCATCCGTTTGCGACTCAATGTGTCTGCACTTATAAGAAGAGAGTTTAAAACACTCGTCAGGGCTGAGGTTGTCACTAAATTAGTAGATGCTTGTCTCTGATGCATGAAGCCCTGAGCTCCGTCCCTGGCATGTTTACAAGGCCAGCCTGGGCTACATGAAAACTGCATCCGAAAACAAAACAAAAGCCCAGAGTAGCAACCGCTCCAGTGTATTTTAGAGTTCGAAGATGCTCCTCCCCTGCTTTTACAGCCGCTGGCATTTGTCCGCAGTGTGGGTGCCAAACCCCAGGCTTCACTGTCCTGTAGCAGCAATGAAGCCGTCCACAGGACGAGCATGGCCGCTCCTCAGGTCGGAGGGCTCCTGTGTGCCTTGCTGATTAAAAGTTGACAGTAGATGCTTGTTCCTATATCCTAGGAAAGAACAGATGTTTGCATAGAAAAGGGAATTCTGGAGGAAAATAAAAATCATGTGACCTTCTCTTTTTTAGGTATCGAAACAAGAGGCTTGGCATCCAGGCTTCTAAGTTGCTTATTTTAGTATATGCTTCCCTGTGAAGGACGAATCTCAGCTTGCCATATGTTTGCTGTCAATGGGGAAGTTGGATTGAACCATTGGGAGGCTCATTTCAACCCTGACATTCCATATTCCTAGGGCAGAAGTGCTTGTGGTCACACGGCTTATCCTGAGAGTGTTCTCTGCGAGGTTTTGGTCTCATTCAGTTTTTGAGAACAAAGCAGGAGAGGTGAGAGGTGATTTGGAAATGCCAAATAGAGGCAACATCTTTGCTTTCTCTTTTCCTTTTTTGGGACACAGTCTTGTCATGTAGTACAGTCTGGTCTCAAATGTATGGTCCTCTTGATCGGCTTTTGAGGGCTTGGGTTGTACCTGGTCACACATTTTGTTTTCATCACGTCACCAAAGATACCTGGCATCTTAGTTTGCTTTCCATTGCTGTGATTAAACACTATGACCAAAAGCAACATGGGGAGGAAAAGGATTTAGATCACTTACCGTCCATCATGATGGGAAAGGCAGGTAGTACGGAGCTCAAGCCAGGACCCTGGAGGCAGGAAATGAAGCACAACCATGGAGGAGTGCTGCTTACCAGTTTGGTCCTTATGAGTCACTCGACTTGCTGTTTTATTCCACCGGGACCACCTGTCCAGGCATGGCACCACCCACAGTGGGATGAGTCCTCTCACGTCACTCATTAATCAAGAAAATACCCCCACAGACTTGCCTACAAGCCAGTCTGATGGGGAGGCATTTTTTTCCAAGGTTCCCTCTTCCCAGATGATTGTAGCTTGAATCAAGTTGAGAGAAAGAAAGAAAGAAAAAAAAAAAAAAAAAAAAAAAAAAACAACCCAGCAACTTGGGTTTATACCTTCCCTTTATTTATGAGTTAAAAGTGGAAAATTGGGGCTGGGGTGATAGCTGAGCCAGTGAGAAGATGTAGATTTGAGCCCTAGAATCAATTATGATATTATTAATAGTAATAATAACAGAAAGAAAGAAAGAAAGGAAGGAAGGAAGGAAGGAAGGAAGGAAGGAAGGAAGGAAGGAAGGGAGAAAGGAAGAAAGAAGGCTGGATGAGTTGGTGTATGCTTGTAACCCCAGCTCTGGGGAGGTGGAAACTAGCAGATCCCTCCCTGGGCTGGCTAGCCAGCCAGCCTTGACTATCTGCTGAGCTCCCTGATGTGTGGACAACACATACCACACACACACACACCCACACACACACACACATATACACACACACACACATACACACACGCGCACACACACACACATACACACACACACACACACACACACACACACACACACACACACACACACGAGCATGTACATACGCATAATGATAATTACTCACCCTGCGGTAAAGAGCTTCCCAAACGAACAATGAGATGATCTCTCAAGCATTGTGGAAGTGGAGATACAATGACTGTCCCTAAGCATTCCTTTTTTCCTATGCCTGCCCAGCTGGCAAAACAAGACCTGTAGGAGCTTTGACATTTTGCTTGGTGGCAGAGCCCAGGCACTTTCTGCCTCTTAAGAAGTCTCCTTTGACCTTTTCCCCTTTCCTCATGACTGTCTGCCAAAGCGTGCTTTGCCTTGAGTGGGTTATCAAGGATCTGAGTCCTGAAGATGTCTGTTGACCTGCACTTAGCAGCCTCTGGGGAAAGAAAGGGCTGTGAGTCCTCAGACAGGGCTGTGGTTGGGGTGTGGTATCTGTTGTCATACCCGTGATGTCATTGTCTTCCGCAGGTCCCTAGCAATTGGAACCAAGGCCGGCTACAAGCTGTTTTCTTTGAGTTCTGTGGAGCAACTTGACCAAGTCCATGGAAGCAGTAAGTGTGTGTGTGTGTGTGTGTGTGTGTGTGTGTGTGTGTGTGTGTCTGTCTGTCTGTCTGTCTGTGTGTATCTATATGGTTGAAGGGACACCAAATCCACCCCGTAGACATCAATCCTTTTTTTTCATTTTATTTATTCTTTTTGGAGTCCCGGGGATTGAACCCATCAGCCTCCTAAAAGCACTCCACCACCAAGGCTATGTATACCCCGGCCATAGACTTCAGTCTTGAGGTTCTGGTTTCTGGATTAGCCATCAGCCTAAAGAGTTGGTGTTGTGCAGATGTGAATACAAACCATTGTCTCCTCTTGCATAAAAGCCACAATGAAGCTCTTATTGAAATTTGGCAATAACCTAAGTGACATTTTCTTCTTTGTAAGAAGAAAGCCCTTGTATGAAATCATATTGCTGATGCTTTTCTGTGTATCTGTGCTCGTGGCGATCAGTTTTTGCCATTGTCCACCTAAAGGGGACACCTGCTGCTTCTTTTGCTGTTACACTGGCTCTGTAGCCTGCTGACACCATTCACCTAGTAGGGACATGTTTTCTGTGCTTGAATGAAGTAACACAGTCATATCTGTGTAGCACGTATTAAGATGTTGAAGTATTTCTAGTGAGTATTTAAAATAATACCACTTAGAAATGTGTGTGTGATTTTTCTCGGTAATAATTTATGCTGTTGCCATAGCGACAAATACTTCACCTCTGCATTTTCTGCAAAGAAAATGGTTTTGTAAATAATTGGGGCTCCTAATTGATTCTTTCTTTATTTGTAATCTCTGTGTGTGATAGAGATGTGTGCATGAGAGGGTGTGTGCCCATTCACATGTATCCATCCTCACCTTCCACCTGGAGACAGTCTCTTTGTTGTTTGCCGTGGCGTATCTGGAGCAAGCTGGACCCTGAGCTTCCAGGGATTCTCCTGTCTCAGTCTCCCGTCACAGAGACACTGGGATTAGAGATCTGTGCTACCACATCCAGCTTTCCATGTCGGGCTTTGAACTCAAGTCCTCATGTGCATACAGCAAGCACTGTACCCACTGAGCCATCTCCTCTGCCCTCGGCCCCTAATTTATTTGTAAGATGTGGTTGTTATTATATCATTTTTGTGACTGTTTTGCTGTGTATATGTCTCATGTCATATTTCCAGTGGGACTTCCCTACAAACAAGCAAGAAAGCCGAGTAATAAGATGGCCTCAGGAAGACACCAAGGCCTCGTCTGTGGTACTCTGGAGGCCTCCCTTCTGAGTGCACAAGTATTTTCTTGCACCAAATATGGTGGTACACACCCATAAAAACCCAGCATTCAGGAGGCTGAGGCAGAAAGATCATGAGTTCAAGGCCAGCCTGGGTCATAGAGCAAGATTCTGTCTTAAAGTGGCTAGGGAGGGGGCTAGTATGGATCTGTGGTAAAGTTGCTTGATGCCAAGCCCCAACCAACTCTTGCAAGCTGCCTTCTGACCTCCACATGTGTGTTGTAATATGCACACATATGCACATACACAGTAAGTGTGTGTGTGTGTGTGTGTGTGTGTGTGTTTAGTGGGTAATTCTGCCATGCATTCCATGCATCGGCTCTGGAAATCCTGGCTTTGTGTCTTAGTCATTAGCATCATCTTTGCTGTAGGTATGTGGAAAGGTCTCTGGAAGTGTTACCCCTAGAGACAGTTAAAACTTGCTGTTGGGGCCAGGGTGGGTCATTACTGATGAAGGATACCCAGCAGCAAGACCCAGAGCCCATGTGTGAACTAGCCTGTGTGGTACCCAGGGTCACAAAGTCCAGAGTCTTTCTCAAAGAAGCCATCTGTGGGACCTCACTGCTGCTTTCCCTCACAGATGAAATCCCCGACGTGTACATTGTGGAGCGCCTCTTCTCGAGCAGCCTGGTGGTGGTGGTCAGTCACACAAAACCTCGGCAGATGAACGTGTACCACTTCAAGAAAGGCACTGAGATCTGTAATTACAGCTACTCCAGCAACATTTTGTCCATACGGCTGAACCGGCAGGTGAGGAGGTGGGACCCCCCAGGTTTCTAGGCTTCTGCAAATTGGAGTGTCTTTGGGCTAGCTAGATGGCTCAGCAGGTAAAAGCACTTGTCACCAAGCCTGGTGAGCTGAGCTCGGTCCCAGCCACCCTCATAGTAGAACAAAACTGACTCCTGCAAGTTGTCCTCTGACCTCCGCATACATGCAGTACATGTGCATGCATACACAGACAGATATAAATAAATGTAATAAAAAAATTTAAGATGAATGTCTTTGAGGTATATCTCAGAATGCTTGCTTGGCATGTGCAAGACCCTGGATTTGATCCCCAGCTCCCCGTAGACAGAGCAGCATGGTGGTGTGAATCTGTGATACCAACTCAGGAGGGAACCTGTGATGTCAGCACTCAGTAGGTGGAGGCAGGAGAATCAGAAGATCAAAGCCATCCTTCTTGGCAATATAGCAAGTTTGAGCCTGGCGTGGGCTACATGAGTCAGTATCTCAAAAGCAGGTATCAAATGCTGTAGATAACAGAACTTTTAACAGCAGACTTGGGCTCATGGGTGAAGTATAAAGAGCATCTACTTCATGCATCTTCCCCAGTCATACTGGCTCATATTGTCTCTCTGGCAACATGATGGAATGCCCATTGCCTGGCCAAGCTCACCATCTCCTCTTGGTGCAGGCTGGGCACCAGCACAGATAGGTTGGAGCTCTGACCCAGGTCTGTTGTATGAGCTGCCTTAGGACATCTACAATGAGAGGAAGACCTCTTTCTGTCTTGGCCCTAGACAGTAAGATTTATTGTGCACAGTGGTCCTGCCTCTGAGAATGGCATACCTGAGACTAGGGTGTGGTGTCGTGTGTGTGTCGTCCCCCCCCCCCCCCCCAGTCAGCTATGACATTCTGGTCTATCCTTGGCCTTTTCTGCTTGGTCAGCTACACAGTCTTGTGTTTCTGCTTTTGCAGCTAATACCCACTCCTTCCCTGCCATGCAGGGGATTGAACCTAGGATATCTCTCATTTTAGTGAGAGCTACAGCACTGAGCTAGAGCTACAGCTCCTTCAGCTAACCCTTAAGGATATATTCTTGTAGTGTTTTTATTGTTGAAAGGAAAATTACTCTCATCTCAAATACACAGTATGCCTTTAAACACACACACACACACACACACACACACACACACACACACACACACACACACACTCTAGCACTTAGGAGGTATTTAGTGTGTTAGCATACCCTTCCTGGGTGACTGGGTTTTACATCCTGTAAAAGCAGGGACTAGGGCAGTTCTGTTCATTACTATGAGACCTGACGGGAGAGAGCTCTTGAACACTTTCCTGCCTAACTGTTAAATAAGTGGATAAATCAAGAGTCTCTTCCTGGGATATGCAGAGTTATTATCTTGATTCAGTATTCCTAGGAACAGGGAATCCGAAGCATTCCTTGAGGATAGTGGTTTCTTCTTCTTCTTCTTCTTCTTCTTCTTCTTCTTCTTCTTCTTCTTCTTCTTCTTCTTCTTCTTCTCCTCCTCCTCCTCCTCCTCCTCCTCCTCCTCCTCCTCCTCTTCCTCCTCCTCCTCCTCCCCTCCTCCTCCTTCCTCTTCTTCTCTTCTTCCTCCTTCTCCTCTTCTTTCTTTCCTTTTCCTCTTCCCCTTCTCCTTCTTCTTGAATCTGAACCATTAAATGCTGATTAATATTTTTTAAGACATTTTTATTTTATGTATATGAGTAGTTTGCCTACATGTATGTATACCACATGCATGCAGTGCCTGATGAGGCCAGAAGAGGGTGGTGAATCCCTTGCAACTGGAGTCACAACTGGAGTTACAGGCTGTTGTGGTTGCTGGGAACTGAACTCAAAATCCTCTGCAAGAGAAGCCACTCCTCTTAACTGCCAATCTATCTCCAGTCCTATGGGTTTTTTGTTTTGTTTTATTTTTGTTTTTAAATAATGAGATCAAGTATTTTTTTAAGTTTCTGAGAAGGAAAAGATTGTTACTTTGAGTTTTTTGTTTTGTTTCATTGAGATAGTAGCCTCATTCAGTAGCCTAGGCTAGCCTGATCCTCCTGCTTCAGCCCCCACTCCCCCAAATGCTGGGAATATAAGAGTGAACACCACACCTGGCTTGTTGCTTTGCGTCCATCGGCTATTTTGACGGAGTATCCACTAAATTCGTAGAAAACAGCCACAGAAGCAGAAGATGGAAAACTTCAGTGACACAGAGCAGGCAAGAGACAGAAAAGAAGCCTGAGGTCTCAGTAAGAGAAGGGAGGGCAGCTTTGGAGTTTCCTACCTGAGAGATTTCAAGTAGGTTCTTGGCTCAAGCGTGCCCTCGGACCTGTTGCAAGTTTTGTTGCAGAACCTTCCATTTTGCGCACAGTAGCCCACATATGACAGCTAAATGTCTGTTTGGTACCTGGCCACCTTCTAAACACCACTTAGTAAATGTTATCCCAACCAGAGCTCTCAAGTAATACTCATGGAATTTGCTGGTATGATTTCTCAGGTAGTCTCATTAGCAAACGAGGCAAGTAAGAGCTACTTAAGTGTCTGAGTCTGTCAGACTGTAGGCACCAGCCTCCACTCCACAGAGCACTCACTGACTTCAGGTTCTCGTTCCCCACCTTCTGGAGAACACAGTTGTAGGCAGCCCCACCCTACAGTTAGTGCCGGAGCGGAAGCAAGCCAGAGCTAATGGCCGTGCCTTTAGCCTTTTTGTCTTCCAAGATGACTTGACGCAGATCTGGAAGGGGTTCTGGTTTTCTTTTCTTAAAGTTGCCAGGCTTTGGACTTAATTTTTGGTTTAGGCAATTCATCTGCTGAAAGGAAGTCTTGCAATGCCTGCAGAGCTGCCTGCCCAGGGGAACGGTAAAGGGCTCAGGGTGGACATGTATTGCCCTATAGCAATCACCCTGCATCTGTCAATTCTTCAGACATATGGCTCCTTTTTAAATACAGGAGAAATGGCAGATTTATGTAAGAAGTTACAAAGAAACAAAAATCCATGTTTTCAAATAGGGCCTATAGTGCACTCCGGGAATCCTAGCACTTAGGAGGACAAGGCAGGAGAATGGCACATCAAAGGCTAGCCTGGGCTATGCAGAATAGGACTCTGCCTCAAAACAGAAGCTTGTTTTCAAGGCCAGGAATGAAGCCCAACTGGTATAGTGAGTGCTTGCCTACCATGCACAAAGCCCTGGGTTCACCACATAAAACCAGGTGTGATGATGCATGCCTATAATCCAGCACTGGTGAGGTAGAGGAAGATGAGAAATTCAAAGCCATCTTCTGCTGTATAGCAAATTACAGGGAAGCCTGGGCTGCAATGAGACCCTGTCTCAAAAAACCAAATATGCCCATTCACAAAATAAATAGGTAAATAAATAGAAAAACAAGGGCTGGGAGATGGCTTCTTGGGTAGGCATGCTTGCTGTACTTAGCAAGAGGACCTGAGTTGAACTCCCAGTCAACCATGTAAAAAGCTAAATGTGGATGCGCGTGCATTCGCGCACGCGCACGCACGCTCGCATGCACACACACACACACACACACACACACACACACACACACACACACACCTGTAACTCTAGTGCTGTGGGAAGTTGAGGTCCGCTCACCTCCAGCCTCGATGGAAAATTCCAGCTCCAGATGCAGTGAGAGACCCTGCCTCAAAAGAACAAAGCAGAGAGTCGGGGGGGGGGGGGGGGGGGGGAGGACACCTGACTTCCTCCTTTGGCTCTGCATGTTCACGTGACCTCACATACATATGTGCATGTGTAGCTCACATATACCCCGTTCACAAATCCCTCTAAATATGCAGAAAGCAAAGGGGCTCAGAGATCCTGATATGTTCCATTTTCAGTGTCATTCCCATGTGGTTAATGCAGACATGTGTTTTCTTAGATGACAGCCATACACTGGATGTTGTTAGCTAAGGAAGCTTTCATAATTATTTAACCCTCTGCTTCCTGTTAGCCCACTGCAGGTTGATTGAGGCAGATGCTTAAGGCAGATGTCTAATTCTTTAACTGATGAAAAGGATTAACTACCTATGAAACATAAGATGAAAGTCAAAATTGGCTGGGGATGTAGTTTAGTTGGCAGTGTTTGCCTAGCATGCTTGAAGCCCTGGGTTCAATTCCCAGCACCACATAAAACCAGAATTGGTGAGGCATGCCTGCAACCCCAGCACTTGGGAAGTGGGGATGGGAAAACCAGAAATTCAAAGTCAGTCTGGGCTACATAGTGGGTTTGAGGTCAGCCTGGGCTGCATGGGGAGCTTGTGGTCGGCCTGGGCTGCATAGGGAGCTTGTGGTCGACCTGGGCTACAAGATGAATCACAGTGGTGAGCTGAAGGCAGGTGTGGCTGGAGCTGTAGCCCAGCTGGTAACAGCAATCGCTAGCTTGTGCCTGTTCCGAAAGCCAGCTCTGTGTGACTCAGGACGAGTACTTCCTCATACCCTCCCTGCATTTCCTGGTTCCCTCCCTTTTCATTCTTGTCTCTGGCTAGCATGGTGGTGACCCAGTGGGGTCCAGATGAGTGGTCCACTGAGCTGACAGCACTGTAATGATGCTGACCAGGTCAGATGAGCCTAAAGATGATGTTCCTTCAAGAAGAACCTGTCAGGGCCACCCTCTCCTGAGAACTGGGTGCAGGGCTGGAAGGGGATACCAGAGACTATTAGAAACTCAGAACAGAAACAAACATAGAAAAAGATAAAAACAAACCCTGGTGTGGCTGGCAGAAGGCAAAGTGATCAGGTGACCACTTCACAGAGAAGTGGCAATATTTTGAAAAATTTTTAAAGTATCTTTTGGTAAGTTTTTGTTTGTTTATTTGTTTGTTTTTGTTTTTTGCTTTTTTTGAGACAGGGTTTCTCTGTGTAGTTTTGGTGCCTGTGCTGGAACTCACTCTGTAGACCAGACTGGCCTCGAACTCACAGAGATCTACCTGGCTCTGCCTCCGCAGACCACCCCCCTCCCTACCCCCCCACCTCCCCACCCCCTGCCGAGTGCTGGTATTAAAGGCATGTGCCACTGCTGCCCGACTGGTAAGTTTTTAAAAATCTTTTCTGAGGGGCTGGAGAGATGGCTCTATGGTTAAGAGCACTGGCTGCTCTTCCAGAGGGCCCAGGTTCAATTCCCAGCACCCACATGGCAGTTCACAACTGTCTGTAACTCCAGTTCCAGGGAACCTTCACACCAATGCACATAAAATAAAGTTATTCTGTGTATGAGTGTTCTACCCACACTTACGTATGTGTGCCACATTCATGCAGTGACCAGGGTGACAGAAGAGGGCATAAGATCCCCTAGAACTGGAGTTACAAATGACAGTGTGCCATGTGGGTGCTGGGAACTGAACCCAGGTCCTCTGCAAGAGCAACAAGTGCTCTGAACTGTTGAGCCATCTCCCCAACACCCCCTTTTAAGCTTTAAAGTTCATTTATGTGTGTGGGTTTGTGTGTAATGGGGGTGGGTTGTGCATGTGCCACAGAGAACATGTGAAGATCAGAGGACAACTTTGTGTGGAGTTGATTCTCTCCTTCCATCTTTATGGGGGATCCAGGGATTAAATGTGAGTCCTCAAACTTGAGCAAGTTCATTTTCCCACTGAGCCATCTCACTAATCCCAACTTGGAGATCTTGCTAGAATTTTCTTTCCTTCTCATACACAGTTTTAACACTGTGGCTAGAATGCTAATTAAAAGAGAGAAGAGTGCCTGAAGGTGCGGTTGGGGTGGGACAAGGTGTCTCAGCCCTGTCATCCCAACTACTTGGGCATCTGAGGCAGTAAGACCATGAGTTCAAAACATGCCTGGGCTATAGAGAGAGTCCGGGGCCAGCCTCGGCAACTTAGTGAAACGCTGTGTCAGAAAACACAGAGAAAGGGATAAAATCCAGGTTTCAGCCATGCAGAGAATCTAAAGAAGCCTGCATTTGTGTAAGAGGAGAACTCAGTCACCAGCATGGAATGTGGGAACAGAACAAGAGGTTCCCTGAACCATCTTGTTCTAGGGATGGGGAGGGAAAGGGGGGAAGGAAAGAGGGAGACGGACGGGCGGGGGGGGGGGCGGAATCTCTAAGTAAAGTAAAATTTAGGATCTTGTGTTTTAAGCATCTGCCCAAGTGGGCAATGCTGTGTCTGTTTATGTTCATAAACATGACCTTCAAAAGGCTTCATTAGCATTCCTCCCCCTTTAGGAGTGGAATCAAGTTAGAACTCACAGGCAAGACCAGCAAGGACTTGGCGGGTCCCTTTTCGAAAGCTCTGTGGGGGAGGCTGATGGTTCTGTCTGATTTACAGAGGCTGCTGGTCTGCCTGGAAGAATCCATCTATATCCACAACATTAAAGATATGAAGCTATTGAAGACCCTCCTGGACATCCCCTCAAACCCAACAGGTGAGTGCCAGCAAGAGTACCGAGCCCTCCCCTCCACAATGTGAAGGTGCTTCATTCCCAAGCTGCATTTTCACATCGGCTGAAAAACCTGAGCCCAGGCTATGCTTTGGGAGTCTTAATGGTGTCTGAGTTGAAGATGCATTTGAATGGTGACAGATTCGAATTATGAAAACCTGTGGTCCCTGTGGAAAGGCTGTGCAGCCTGCCTAGTAGCCCAAGAGAAGCATCCTTCTTCAGGGACCCATGTAAGCAAATGGGCCGGGGCATGTCGGATAGATGCGTGGGAGATTTGATGCATCCGATGTTGAAAGGTGTTTACCCCTAATGCATTTTTGTGACTGTTCATTACAGAGTAGGTGTGATAATTAGAAGCAAGTTTTAACTTGGTATGTCTGCACGGTTAGTTAGCCAGACCATCTGAACTACAAAGAAGGTGTTTTCTTATGTGAGTTTTAAAAATACATTTCTCAATGTGGGTAATATTCTAGAATTGAATTTGGTTACATTCTCAGAATTTACCATTGTACGTTAAGCTTCTGTTGTCTAAGATTGGAAGAGTTTGGATGGGTTAGGATGAAGTTGCAGATGATGGGCATCTTCTGAACTCGTTGAGCTGAAAGTGAGGGAGCATGAATCTCTTCATCATGGTGTGGGGAGTCGTCCCCCAAGGCAGTCTGAGTATCTAACAACCCAGGCTAATACTTATGGGTCATGGGGCTGGAGAGATGGCTCAGCAGTTAGAGCGCTTGTTGCCCAGCACCCACATGGAGGTTCACAGCTATCAGTGACTCCAGTTCCAGGACGTAGATACCTTCTTCTGAGACCTACAGGCACTAGGCACATACAAATACATAGGTACACATACAAACATACACACATACATGGTGCACAAACATACATGCAGGCAAAATATTCACACATGAAATTTTTAAATCTAGAAATATTTCAGTGAAAAAATTAATAGTTTTTAAGAATCTGTGTTCTAACTTAGTGTCACTAGATGACTACTTCATTTTCTGTAAGTTTCCCAATTCCATGACTTTCAATGCAATTTCAGAATCTGTGTTGCCCCACACAACTGGGTGGGGCTTTTTGAGCCCGGGGTTCCTAGTTTGCCGTAAGAATGATGAGCAAGCCATCTCACAGCCTAGGCTGAGCACTAAACTGGATAAAGCTTATGAAGGTGACCAGGACAGGGCTAGCCACTAAATCCTCCCCTTGACTGGTTTCCCTCTCTTCTCAATGATTTCAATGTCCTTTGCTGTTGATATCTGTGTGTGCATGTGTGTGGTCCTGGGGATTAAGCCCAGGATCTCAGACATGCTTGTTGGCACATTCACTAGCACCAAACTACTCCTGTCCCCTCTAAGATGCGGAGACTGGGCTGGAGAGATTGCTCAGTGGTTAGAACTTACTGCCCTTGTTCAGTTCCCAACACCCACATGGTCACATACAACCCTCCATATAACTCCAGTTCCAGAGTATCCAATGCCTTCTTCTGATTTCCAGGGACACCAGACATACATGTAGTATACATATATGCAAACAAAATACTCGTGACATAAAAATAAATAAGTAAAAGTAATGTTTGAAAAAGATGCAAAGGCCATTAGGAAGTTCTGAGGGAGGCTGAAATGGTGGTGGTCAAGTGCTTGGCTAGCTGCCCAAGACTGTGTGCTCCATCCCTAACACTCAAGAAGAGAAGCATAAAACTTCAAGAGTTAATGACTTTGAAGCACATTTCACAAGTATCTTAGTTAGGGTTTCTGTTGCTGTGAAGATTCTTATAAAGGAAAACACTTCATTGAGGCTGGCTTACAGTTCAGAGATTCAATCCATTATCATCATGGAGATAATCATGGCTACATGCAGACTGTCATGGTGCTGGAAAAGGAGCTGAGAGTTCTACACCTTGATCTACAGGCAACAGGAAGTGAACTGTCACACTGGGTATGGCTTTAGCATATATAAGACCTCCTCAAAACCCACCTCTACCATAACACACTTCCTCCAACAAGGCTACACCTACTCCAACAGGGCCACACCTCCTAGTAGTGCCACTCCCTGTGGGCCAAACATTCAAACACAGGAGTCGATGGGGGCCGCGACCAGGAAGGGATTCATAGTGGTAAGTTTACCATTTTAGGAGTAAGGGTTGAACCAGTCTAGAAGAGCATTTATTGTAACATTTCTATGTGCCCAGTGGCAGTAGGCCCCAACAGGGACAGACCGAAAGGTTTCCGCACCCAGATATTGGTTTCTCCACCAGTGCAATAAATCAGATTACACCGAATTAATAAAACCAAGTTTAATCTGAGCAAAGCAATTCCCAGGTGACTGTTGGGGGAAGGAAGCAGGAGAGAAAGCAGGTTTGGAGACAGTGTCTTAAATACTCTGTAGACTGGTCCTGTGCATCTCCAGGGGAGGAGCTGACCCTTGGTGGGCTTTCTGAGGAGCGGGGCCTGGAATGGGAGGAGTGGGCTCTTGAGCAGAGATTCCCAACACAGACCAACCCTCTGCTTACCTGGAACTGTGATCCCAGCTTTTCTGGGTCAGTGGAGGGCAGAGGCCCTAGCACCCTGTGGCAGGGGTGAAATGCCCTCACCATGGGCTGTGGACAATGTAAGAGAAGACGTGCTTTTATGATGGGCATGTGAAATGCTGGGATCTGAGCAGAGGTCCCAGAGGAGAGAGCCTGAGCCCTGCTTTGCTGGATTTTGGAAGAGATGATCAGTACATAGAAAAGTACACTCTAAAGAGAGTGCATTTGGGGTACAGTTAGCCCATTTCCTGCCTCGCACTCATCTCTCACTTGGCCACTGGGGCTGTGTGTTGGAGCAGCTTCAGCACGGAGGCATGCCCCACTATAGGAAAAAGGAAATGACTCCTTCTTACTCTTAATCTTAATCTAATATACACGCATGTGTCCCGTAATGACAGGAGTTCCAAGAACTGTGTCGTCAGGTGGTTTCCTCATTGGCAAACCTCACAGTATCCTTGTGCAAACCTAGATAGTGTAGCATAGTAAACTTGGGCTGTATGGTGAATACTATTGTGTGTATGGTCTATCCTTGGCTAGAATAGTGGTTTACAATGTATGACTGTATTTGTTTCTCTGCAGCCAAGAAAACTCATTGGTTGCCTAATTTTTGCAGTGAGGGCAGAGCAAGGAGAAAAATAAAATTAGGAGGTTGTTTGTTCCCTTGATGAAAGGGAGTAAGTCTCTTTTCATCTGTTTGTTGAGATAGGGTCTTACCGTATAGCCCAGGCTAGCCTCAAACCCTCAATCTTCCAGCCTCTGTCTCCTGAATGCTGGGATTAGAGATGTGCATCCCCATCCCTGCCAACACTAAATCACTTTTATCTCAAGAAAATTTAGAGCCAGGAGTTGTGATGCACACACCCATAACCCAGCTTTCAGGAGCCTGAAGCAGAAGGCTTCCATGAGTTGGAGGCCAGTCTGAGCTACATAGTGAGTTCCAGGATAAGTAAGAGCCACATAGTTGAGACCCTGCTCCTTGCTCCCTGCTCCCTTGCAAAAAAACATGAAAAACATTTTATTGGTCTCAGATAAATATTACAACAGATTTAGGGATGTGTTGATTAATTCATCTAAGAGACAGGCAAGTTAATCACAGCACATCCATTTAGATGCCTAATGCTCTCTTAGAGCAGTAGCCCCAAATAGTCTCAAATCCCAAATTCACAGTTCCCACCGCTGCCTCCTCTGAACTGCCTTTTCCTGGCAGTGAGCTGGGGTGATGGGTTCCAGCTTGTGGAGCTGCACGGAGTGGAGGGACTGACTAAATGTGTGAAGAAGCCAGGGTCCATCTGTGTTTGTGTCAACAGCCAGCCTCTCTCTCTAGTCCCCCTTCATCCCGAGGGCAGCTCCCAGGTCAGCACATCAGTTCGTCACTCTGTACTGTAAGGAACATAACTCCTCAGATGCCCAGAGCTTCCTCGTGTGAGCTCTGTCTTGTTTGTTTTCTTTGGAAACACTGCCTTCTGGTTTTAGAAATCCTTCCTTGGAACACAAGGAAGACAGAATGCCTTGTCAACTGGCCTTGCCACCCAAGTTTAGTGGCTGGGGGTCAGCTGGCTCTAAGGTGCTCCCTTCTTTGGTGCTCAGTGTCTAAGGTGACTGTAAATGTCCTTCCTTCTCTGTCTAGGTCAAAGATTACAGGCTGTTTCCATTAAAGACTTGGCCAGCCTGAGCTGAGAGTTCATTTCCCGCCAGCCAGAAGTCTGTGCCCTGAGCAGTGAAGGGTGGAAATCTCCACAAAAGCCTTGCCAGTCCTAGGACAGCTGGATGGGGTGGAGGGTCACAGCTGACTACCTCTGACAGACGAGGGAATGTTCTGGATAACACGTCAGTGTGTTCATAGGAGAGCCGAGGGTCATTGCCCAACATACCACCTTTCTGCAGATGGAAGTCGTGGGGGCCATAAACAATCCCCCACCATCAGGGTAGCAAAAGTACTTACAGTACATGGGTCAGTTCTCTCTCTTTGCTTTTCTTTTTTCTTCTTTTCTTTTGAGATAAGGTCTTGTTCACCCAGGCTAGATTCAAACTTGCAATCCTCCTGCCTCAGCCTCCCAAGTGCTGGACTGACAAATGTGCACCACCATACCACACCACACTCAGTGGATTTCTTGACTTTTTTTTTCTTCTGGAAATTGTAAAGCATCTTGAGTGAATGGTGCTGAGGCTGGAACCCAGGGGCTCGTACATGCTGCACACACACCGTACCACTGAGCTGCATCCTCTAGCCCTGGAAAGTGTCCCTTGAGGCATTAATCAACCACATTTGATAAGCCAGTTTCAGTGAGCTGCCCAAAGTTGGGAGGAGGATCGAAGGACTTCCTTACAATTCCAGCCACACAGTGTTGTTGCTTCTTGAGTTAATAACAGCCTCGGCTTTTCAGATGTGGGAGAATTGTAGGCAAAGAATCTCGATGAAATAGCAGCTGTTTATGAACATGTGCATCAGTTATAAAACAAGGCCAGAAGCCACATTAAAACCCCATGCCTGGGCCAGTGGGGTGCTCAGGGGGTGAAGCCACTTACTGCTAAGCCTAGCGACATGAGCTGGATCCCTGGGACCCCATGTACTAGAAAGAGAACTGATTTCCCACATTATCTGTTGTCTGACCTCCACATGCATAGCATGGCACATTCGTGTCTCCCCTACTCCTCTCCCGGCCCCGCCCCCCCCCCGATAATTAAATGTAAAAACTTTAAAACCCCATGCCTACAGTGGAAAAACGGCTTAAAGACATGTTTAAATGCTGGAAGGCGAGAAAAACCCCGAGTTTCAAAATTGGCCGCCTTTTCTCCTCCTCCTCCTCCTCCTCCTTCTCCTCCTCCTCCTTTTTATTTTTTCTGTATTTTCTGGGCTTTGCCACCCTGCACTTTTATACAGAAAATAATATCAAAGAAAGAGTCCACTTTGTTCCTAAAAAATGACCAATGAGTGAGGCACCAATGGCAGAAACACAAGGCTCTGGGGTGGGCGTGGCTACGCCGGAAGCGGGTCTTCCGGCTTCCTCCTTTGCCTTAAGGTCAGAGAGCGCGTCCTTGGGGTGTGGGATGTGAGATGTGGGATGATCGACTTAGACGGGGGAGGGAAGGGGCTCCAGTGAGCATGGCTGGGGCGCCTCCTAAGTCTGCACAGGTCTGCTCCAGATCCCTCTCTGGAGTCACGTGAGCTGGCAGAGGTGCGAGCCCAGAAACACAGCTACTGTAATAAGGGGTGCGCGTCACAGGCCACCTGTCCTTGCCAGTATCCTTTGTCCCCTACTGTTAGAATCCAGTGTCATCTACTTCTACAGTGGGTGTGACAGAAAGTTCAGTTAGCCTGAAGTGTTCAAGCCTTTCCTCCTCCCTGGGATATTTATATCTTGACCTAAAATTCCGAAAGACAGCTGTGAGTGCTTGCCCAAGGTTCTGCTTTAGGCCTCCTGGCTCGCTGGCTCAGCCACAAGGATGCTCTCTATAGGTTGGGGGGGCGGGGGGTAGCCAATTGAAGGCCATCATGGGAACCCTCTTCATTTCAGATGGGAAACAGGCCTAACAGAGCCAAGGGGTACAGGGCAGGTGCCTGTCCCTGTCACACAAAGCCTCCCGAAATTCTGACTTCCTTGAGAAGGAGACAGAAAAAAAGAGAGGCACGGCACGGGGAGGGGGGGGGGGGTAAGGGGTAAACAGAAAAGCAGGGGAGGATAAAAAGGGCAATAGCGAGGTGGAGATAATTAGATGTTACATGTTTACATGAGATGGTCATAATCACTGTGTAATTAACACACGTTGATAAAAATGATTTCTGCCACTCCCCCCAAAAGCCGTTTTGATATGTAATCCACATATCGTAGAATCCACTCATTTAAAGTGCACAGTTTGTGGCTGGAGAGATGACTCGGCAGTAAGAGCACTTGTTGTTCTTCCAAAGGACCGAGTTTGGTTCCCAACCCCACTTCTGAAGACTTGACAACTGTCCATAACTCCAGCTCCAGGACCTCCAATGCCCTCTGTTGGCTGCCTCAGGTACCTGTGCATACCTTCCTTAGGTATGCATGCGCTCATACACACCTCCCCCACCCACTCCCCCACCCACTCCCCCACCCACCCCCACCCCCACACACATATAAAAATTAAAAGTAAATAGAGTGCATAATTTAATAGACTTTAGTGTGTTCACAGAAGGTGTAGATGTAACCAACTGTCTTATTAAATAAGAAACACAGAACCAATGTAAAAGAGAAAGCCGAGAGGTCAGAGCTCAGAGCTAAAATCTCACCCTTCCTCCTGTGGTGGTCCTAGCTCTCCGAAAGAGACCTACTTCCTGTGTGTATGTCTTTTCATAGTCTTTTTGTTCTGCCTTCTCATTGGTTGTAAATCCAAACACGTGACTGCCTCGTCACTGTATGTACAGCCCTCTAGGTCTTAAAGGAGTATGTCTCCAATGCTGGCTGTATCCCTGAACACACAGAGATCTATGGGATTAAAGGCGTGTGCCACCACCGCCATGCTCTGTCTATGGCTCTAATAGCTCTGACCCCCGGGCAACTTTATTTATTAACACACAATTAAAATCACATTTCAGTACAATTAGAATACCACCACAAGAAGGTATAGCCATTATCACAATTTTATTAATAAATGTTTTATTATGTTCATTCATGTGTATTTTATTACATCTACTTATACATACATGTGGAAGTCAGAGGGCAGCTTTCACGGGTCACTTCTCCTCTTCTACCGTGAGGGTCCAGGGATCGAACTCAGGCTGTCAGGCTTGGCAGCAAGCCCCTTACCCACTGAGCCATCTCGCCAGCCCTACATTTAATTTTAGAGCATTTTCAACACCCTCCCCTCAAAGACATCCTGTGCCTCTTAGCTGTCCCCTCATATTCCCCTAGCTCTCTGTAAGCCCTGATGTACTTTCTGTCACTATAAATTTACCTGTGCTGACCATTCATGTAGTCTTCTGGACTGGCTTCTGCCACTTAGTGCTCTCAGGGCTCATCTGTATTGCAGCATGTATCCCACTTCATTCCTGTTTATTGCCAAATAATATCCTGTTAGAAGGACATGGCATATCTTATCTATCCATCCACCAATTGGTTCACATGGGTTGTTTCCACCTTTTAAAAAATAAAATATCTTTTTTTTTTTTTTTTGAGACAGTGTTTCTCTGTGTAGTTTTGGTGCCTGTCCTGGATTCCTGGATCTCGCTCTGTAGACCAGGCTGGCCTCGAACTCACAAAGATTTGCCTGGCTCTGCCTCCCGAGTGCTGGGATTAAAGGCGTGCGCCACCACTGCCCGGCTAGAATATTATTATTATTATTATTCAGCAATTTCATCTCCCAATCCCAGCTTCATGTCCTGTCCTTTTCTTTTCTTCCTTTCTTTCTTCCTTTTCTTCCCTTTCTTTCTTCCTTTTCTTCCCTTTCTTTCTTTCTTTCTTTCTTTCTTTCTTTCTTTCTTTCTTTCTTTCTTTCTTTCTTTCTTTCTTTCTTTCTTTCTTTCTTTCTTTCTTTCTTTCTTTCTTTCTTTCTTCCTGTGTGTATAACCTACTGAGCCCGTCAGTGCTGCCTATGGGAATGCTGACGAGGCGGTGGGCTTGATCTTGTGTGGGTCTTGTGCAGGTCCCCACAGCCGTGATGAGTGCAATGGTCATGTCATGTCCAGTAGACGCATCTTACAGCACTCCTCCCTGTCCTCCAGCTCTTCCGTTCTTTCTGCCTCTTCTTCTGCGATGTCCTCTGAGCCTTAGGGTAGGGGAGTGTTCTTATAGATGCCCCAGTTTGGGCTGAGTACTCAAAGCTACTTGTTCTCAGCACTTTGACCGGTTATAAGTCTGCCGTGTCTGATGATAACTGCGGAGAGATGCTTTTACGGCTAAGGTTGAAGGCAGCACTAACTTATGTATATAAACATAAATATTTAGAAAGTGGGTTGGCAACACGTCCATTCAGCAAGACCACGGTAGAATGTTCCCTCCAGGGCCTGTGACATCCTGAGCTATGGGTATTTATACCAGGCATAACTTCCCTCTGATAGAGTAGGCCTCAAATTCAACCCAAAGCTGTTGGCTGCCCCCATAACCTGTGTACCACTTTTGCATTGATAGGCGCATCTTGTCTGGTAGGTTGGTATTATAGCATGTAGAGGTTCCCACAGGGTAATACTGCTGATGACTTTTCTCCTCCAGAGGCCTACAGAGTACCTTCTGGCACTATAAAAGCTAGGAGGAAGTTTCCAGGTCAGTTCCAACTGGATTTCTCTGTGTCCTGCAACCAATATGTGTTGTGTCATTAGTAATTGGATCTAACCATCTAGTTATGGTGGGCAACTAAGAGTCTGTGTGTTGGGGTGGAGGACCTCAGGGGCCTCCTAACCCATTACTCATAGGGAGATGTCCCATGCCCAACCCTGAGATTCTTATTTAATGGCATGTCTTCTGGGAGAATTATCATCCACCCTGCAGGGTAGCTGTATTCAAACTCCTCCTTTAAAAATGTTTTCAATTAGTTCACAAAGCTGTGGGTCTCCATACATTCTTAGTTTTGTCTAGCTAACCCTAACTCACCCTTCCCCTGTATTTCCAGTTTTTGATTATAATGGATATTGTTGATGTAACCATTCATATGTAAGTTTTTGTGTGGATGTTGATTTTATTTCTTTCTGGTGTATGCATGACAGTAGAATTTCCAGGTCACATGATAACTGTTTAACTTCTAAGGACCTCCCAGGCTGCTCTCCAACACACTGCCCCAATTCATATCCCTGTATACATCCTTCCAATTTTTCCATCTCTTCATTAATATTTGTTAGCTTTCTCTAAAAATGTTTTTATGCATATGGGTGTTTTGCCTGTATATATGTATGTATGTGCACCATGTGTGCCTGGTGCCAGTGGAGGCCAGAAGGAGGTACCAGATTGCCCTGGACCTGGAGTTAGAGACGATGCGAACATGTGGGTACTCTAAATCAAACCTGGGTCCTCTAGGAGAGCAGCCAGTGACCTTAACTGCCAAGCTGTCTCTCTAGTCCCTAGGTGCCTTTTAAATTGTAGCTATCCTAGTGATTATGAAGTGACTACTGTGTGTGTGTGTGTGTGTGTGTGTGTGTGTGTGTGTGTGTGTGTGTGGCAGAGGGGGGAGGGTAATGGTGGGTGTGGAGGTCAGAAGACAGCATCGGGTGGCCTGCTCTGTCACTCCCCGCCTTACTCCTTGAGATAGGAGGGTCTTTCACTGAAACTGGAGGTCGGCGGGTGGCCAGAAAGCCCAGTGATCCTCGTGTCTCTGCACTCCACAGAACTGGTGCTAGGGTTTTTGTTTTGTTTAGTTCTCTTGTTTGTTTGTTTGTTTGTTTTATATGTATCTTGGCTCTGGATCCAGGTCCTCATGCTTATAAGGCAAACATTCCGTCCAGCCTCCCCCCCCCCATTATGATTTAAGACTGCTTTTTTCAAGCCCATGTACTCAGAAACCCTCATAGACATCCCCTTATTTGTAAGATCTTTGCTTGGTCCTCAAGTTTACATCCAATATATCCCAATGCAAAAGTCTCTGTCAAAGGCCAAGCTCACTGTCTCAACCAAGATGCAGACCTCTGCCACAGGAGGCTCTGCTCTCCCGGTCAGAGCAGACTCTGCTGAGAAACCGGGTCATTTGCCTTTCCTGTTGTCCATCTTGAAGTTCCTGGCTGACTGTATTTATTCACTCTCAGCTGAGGCTAAAGCACACTGACCTCCCACTGGGAAGTCCTGTTTCAGTTCTGAGTACATGCTCACGGAGTTCTAGGGGGTAATGGGATTGGAAGAGAAGTAGATGCTGTTTCAGGGCCTTGGGGTGAAAAACGTGGAGATGAATATTCTTTGTATTCTGAGTTCTGATTGCTTAGCAGTGAAGGGATCACTGCCAGGGTTAAGTTGGGAAGTCTCCTGCAAGTTTCCTTGACTCAAATCCTGTGACCAGAACAGGGTTTCTTAAACTTTTCTCATTAGCAACCCGTTTTGGCCTCAAAACTCAAGTAAGAAGTTTTGCTTTTTTCTTTTTTTGGTTTTTCAAGACAGGGTTTCTCTGTGTATCCCTGGTTGTCCTGGAACTCGCTCTGTACACCAGGCTGGCCTTGAACTCACAGAGATCCACCTGCCTTTGCCTCCCAAGTGCTGGGATTAAAGGAGTGCACACCACAGCCTGACTGGCCCAAGAAATTTTTACATGACCTCAAGCATATATGTGTATAAAATATGTATGCATATCAAGCATTTACAGATAATATATTGTACATTTGTTTTAAAATAATTCATGGGTATAATCTTAACATTTATTGAAAACAATAAAAATTTCACATTAATGACATGGACGGGCTTGTTTCTTTTTACATAAGTAATTAAATCTCAGCTGAATATGTGATATTGCAGGACATAGATCATCTTAAATGTTTTTCAGAATTCATCAATAATTTGATTTTATAATTGTTGGTGCCAAAATACTACTTCATATAAATGTGTAATACAAACTGGCAGAGTATGTTAAGACCATTGTTTTGTTCAAATCCCAAACCAAAGTTCATTTAACCATTTTTAAAAGAAATTCAAATCAGCAACCCAGACAGCAATTTCTAAAATCAACAGTTCTAACACAAGACAGTGTCAAGGAATACCAATTTGATACTAACATGAGGAATGTAGGAAGATAGTAAACGTTTCTGTTTCCTGTTAACTGTTACTTTTCTGTAAGAGCGGGAAAGTGTGTACCGGAAGAACCCTGCCGTTCATGGCATACGGTACTGAGCCAAGGTGCTCAAAGGCTGTGTGTGTTGGTGCTGTGTGGCATGATAGCATGCATGGTAAAGTGTGTGTGTGTGTGTGTGTGTGTTGTGTGTTCAAATCAAGGCTGCAGTCACCTCAGAGTCCTTAAGTGCTTCACTTAGAATTGATATTTGCCTGTTGTGAACTCAGAAACTTTATATTGTTGCCAACTTTTTGTGACCCCTATTCAGTTACATGATTCCCTGTGTGGGTGACAACATACAGTTTAAGAAACTGCGATTAGAATAAGCTACAGAAATACTCAAAGATGTTCCTCCCCTTACCAGCAGGTGGCGCCCTAGACACATGGTTTTCAGGCGCCCTTTCTAGCCAAGCTCCTTTCTCCTCATCCTCTGTTCTTTGCCAGGTCTATGTGCCCTCTCTATCAACCATTCCAACTCCTACCTGGCATATCCTGGAAGCCAGACTACAGGAGAGATTGTTCTCTATGATGGAAACTCCCTGGTAAGTTCACCGCGATCCCTGGTGCACCACCCCGCCCGCCCTGGCCAGCTGGTGAATAGACTTAGATAAGGAGTCCCTGTTGCAGTGGGGTGAGCTGGGGGGGGGGGGGGGCGAGTTCTCTGGTCACAGCAGTTGGATGAGGAGAACAAAATGTTTGTGTTGAGGCTCACAGTATCAGTCAACATCACTGTGAGGCAGGTGCCGGAACAAGGCCAAACACCTGCCCAAGGTGGGATCAATGAGACAGTCTTGTATTCCCTCCCTCCACTCCCTGCAACTTCCTAGAGCATCACCCAGCAGGGCAGAGGCACTCTGGGAAACCCCTGAAGAAGAAAGCACAAAGAGCCCCTAACAGCCTGACTCTGTATCAGGCACATGGCTGCTCATCCACCTTCCCTAAGGCAGGGAAAGGAACAGACATAAGTTAACCCTCTTCTTCGCCCCCCCCACACACACACACGCAAGCAAGCACACACGCATGCACGCACACACGCACGCACGCACGTACCCATGCACGCGCACACACAGAGCTCAGGGAATGTCACAGAGGATGGGACAGGAAGGACATGAGGCCTAGAAGAAAGGGTGGATTGCTGTAGAACGCTGTCTTGGCGTCATAACGTGGCTGTCACACCCCCAGGCTCTCTGTGCCTTGCACCTGCCCTGACTGAGCCTGTCAGCACTCTGTCATGGAAGGTAGCTTCAAGAGAGCCAGCCCCATATAGGCTATTAATTTGCTGGGGGGGAGGGGGGTGGATATGTGAACATTTTCTTTAGTCGGATAGCCACTGCTGGGTTGTCCGTGCCCCTGTATGTGGCCGTGATTAAATTCATTGGTGACCCAAAACAGAGGGAGTTGGAGGCCAGAATACGACTAGCCAAGCTCGGTAGAAAAGGGCTTTCGGCTTACAGGCAAGGGGCCCCTGGAGAGCAGGCAGACAAGGCAGAGAGCGAGGAGGGGGGAATTCCTCCCCCCGCTTCACCAGCACCGATCTCCACTTCTCCCCACACCAACAGAAAACAGTGTGCACCATCGCTGCCCACGAGGGAACACTGGCCGCCATCACCTTCAACTCCTCGGGCTCCAAACTAGCAAGCGCGTCTGAGAAAGTGAGTGTGCTCTGGCTTCTCCTCCTGTGGGGGCTTGCAGGACTCCCGCTGAAGTGCCCACATTGCGGCCGGAACACGGTGATGGCCGTGTGGAGACTGACTGGTCTCTAGGCCTGCTCAGAAGTGGTTTCTGAGCAAGACTATCTGGGCCCTGCCTGTTGTGGTCTGTCAGTGAATTTGTCGTATCAAATGGTGACATTATTCAAGATGCAAGACACTTTGCATAAAAACTTGTGGTCTTATTGAGAAACGCATGTGCCTGTTGTCCCCAGATAAGGATTGATGTTACATGTGCCTGTTGTCCATAGATAGGGAGAGAGATTGGACTCTGTTGACCAGAATAAATAAAGTGACTAGGTTATATTCCAAATGCCATGCAAAGCAGATATATTTTGATAAGCAGAGATAGAATAGTCTAGAAAATCAGAACAGTTTGTGACACCCCCCCCCCATACACACAACCATGCACACACTGAAAGAGACTTGGACAAGGATAGGAAGGGAAAGACAGTATTTAACACATGTTCCAAGAATTCTTATTTGGTACATATACAGATAAAAATGCCCTTGTGCCCAGTGATTTGTGCTTCCTCCTCAGAGACAGGTGTTCAAAGCCAGTAAAGCAAACTGCCCTGAAAAGAGACATTTCTGTGTGAAGCATTTGTGGTTGGAAAAAGTCCACCCGCTTTCTCTTCCAGGGCACCGTCATCCGAGTGTTCTCTGTACCTGATGGGCAAAAGCTCTATGAGTTTCGTCGAGGAATGAAAAGGTCTGTGCTCAGCGTCGGTCCCGTTTTAAAATCATTCCTGGCAGCCATCTAGGGAGAGGAGAGAGGCAGGCTCTGTGGCCTCCTCTTCTAGAGATTAAGGTGCTTTCCGCGTAATTAACTCAGGGCTACACTGGGGGCTTTCTAAAACCTGAAGTCAGAGCAGACTTAATGCAGGATCCGGCAGATTTGTCCATGGGAGGCCAGCATGGAGAAGGCAGAGAGCCAGTGAATCACAATCCGGAAGCAATTTCTGCTTCTTTCCACAAATGAGAAATAAAGGCCCACATCAAATGTCAGTGGCTGGGACCTTTTTGGCTATGGGTTTTGTAGCTGCATCTGTTGAGAGCAGCTGGGAGATGTCTCATGCTAAGAAAGCAGATTTCCCATCCACTGGCTGGGAGAAAGGGCCAGGCCCTGTGTGTGTTCGTACCTAAGACCATGACTCTCCCCGAATCTCTCCTGCATTGCTTTTTAAATATGAATAGCATGACGTTGAAGGGGTTGTAAGCCTTGTCAAGGCACATCTTCATTTCCTCATGTAGCTGCTCTTAGAATCTCTGTAAAGAGATGACCCTCGCTGTTCCAGCTTATTGGCCTGTGTGTTGCTGTCTCTAGGTATGTGACAATCAGCTCTCTAGTGTTCAGTATGGACTCGCAGTTCCTGTGTGCCTCCAGCAACACGGAGACCGTGCACATCTTCAAGCTGGAGCACCTGACTGACAGGCAAGTGCAGCACCGTGTGCAGAATACCTGCCAGCCTGAAGGGACAGGTCCCCGGTTATGCTGCAGGCACTGGCGCTCACTCTAAACCTGCTGCTCTGCTGCTCTCAGTGTGGGAGAGTGTGCGCCCGCAGAACGTCCTGGGGTGTCTGTCCCTCACAAAAGCAAAAATCTGGGTCTACAGTCCCCACTTTACATCTCAACTCGGCCCCTTTGGAGCTCTGAGACTCTGGGAAGCTTGTTCAGTCTCCCAGAATCTCACTTTCCTCACCGGTAAAAACAAGCATAATAATTGTGTTTGCACCTTAAGCTTGATGTGCGGACTCAGTAAGTTCGTTGTTGATCTAAAGTGTTTTGTGGAGAGCCAGATGCCAGCATGCTTAAGCTGGTGTAGCTGTTAACCAGTGGAATGGCAGCGTGTTTAGTGTCCATGTGGCCCCCAGCAGGGACTGCTCTGCAAGCATGTTCCCTCCGTGGAGAACCCTGACATTCTTTGTCTTAGTTCCCGCCTCATCTCTGTGGCCATCAGACCTTCCAGAAGTGTGATGAGAGGAAAGGTTCCATCAGGTATCAACCCATCGTGGGAGTGGGTTTGGGGTAGCAGGAGCTTCTGGCTGTGGCTCTTCTCATCTTTGCAGACCAGGGACAGAGAGGACCTTCAAAGACCCACTCCCCTGGGACCTACTTCCCCTAGCCCAGTCCTCCCCTCCTAAAGGCACTGCTGCCATGTCAAAACAGGGCCACCAGCTTCAAAACATGACCCCAGGGAGACTTTTTTTTCTTTAAGCCTGAGAGTCTTATTCTGCACATTTCCTCCTATTTCATCTGCCTTCCGGACTCTGCTTCACAGTCTCCAATCTTCAGTGGCTTGTGAAGCTTCTGCCTGTGGTGGCAGCCTGGGCCCTAGAGGCCCACCCAGCCCTTACCTTTACCACTGAGGCGCAGCAGCCGGGCAGGTGCTCCCAAGACCCCTCCCCCCAACCTCCCAGCCCGTCAGTCACCAGTGTTTAAGACAGGAAACTCATCACCCTCTCCCAGCTCTGCTCTGTGTGAGTGGCCAGCAGTGGCCAGGGGCAGAACCTTGAGTTCTCACCTTGTCTGTGAAGTGTGGGTGTGTCTTGGGCAGTATGGCTTCCATTTGGAGCTTAGTCCTGCCTCACTGGCTGCTGCCCTTGTCCACATCTTCAACTTCCTTATGTTTCTATGTAACCTCACTCTTCCCAGCTCTCTCTTTAACCAGTTGTGGTGTGAGATAGTACACACACACACACACACACACACACACACACACACGTCTGCTCAGCTCCAGAAAGGGAAACCACGACAGCTGAAGTAACAAACGCACTAAGAGCCAGCTTGGTGAACCAGTGAGTTTTTTACTGGGATGCTAACAGGAGCAGAGATGACTCAAATGCTGCAGCCACATTATGAAAAGGCCACCAAGCAGGTCTGATGGTTTACACAGTGGTAGCCCCAGAGAGATCTCCTTGGGGCAGCTGGGCCGGCCACAGTCCCTTCCCCCAGCAGTTCAGTGCTTCTGTAAGGCCTTCAAAAATTGTGCAAGTCTCCACCTTCCCAAAGGTGAGGGTTTATTCACCCCTGAGTCTAATTCCCCTCTTTCCCTCCTGGGGAGAATGTTTCAATGCAGAGGGATCCACCACACAGCACTGCCCATTGGTGTGTTCTTGCGGGATCAGTCTTCTGGAAGTGCTCCTTTGAACATGGTTCCTCCTTCTCAGACTCCTTTATTCTCTTTTCCTCTCAATAACAAAATCTCAGCTCCCCCTTACCTGCAGAGTCCCGCAGTCACTGCCCCACAACCCCCAAAACCCCTCCACCTAAGAGACACCATCATTAAAGAAACCATACACATCTCATATGCTTGTCTGTCAACTTCAGTTCTGAGGAAGCAGGCCAGAGGATTCATGATTGTTCCTGCCTTCCAAATGAGGAAACAGAAAACAGGATGCTGAGGACCCTCATCTGCCTCTCTCTGCTCTGTGGTCCTCTGTGGCTCCTGTCTGAACTGTGTGCTTAGCCACTCAGGTTCCTTTGCTTTGTATACATCAGCACTGTGCCCGACCTTAATGTTATTCCTCTCGCTAGATCCTAACTCTGGGTCCATCAGTACAGATATGTCTGAGAGTGTCCCTTTCAGTCAGGAATATCAAGGCCCAGAGAGGTTAGTCTGAAGACCACGTGGCCAGTTGGTAACAGTATCCCACCAGGATCAGGTCCCACCTACAAGTGGCCTCATAGCAGATGCTCCCTGATATAGGACACTAAGATGGCAGTGTTGCTCATTCATGGACCTCCTTGGAGACCTTGAGATGAAGTTCAGTGAGTGCAGGGTACCTCGCAGATTCCTGTGGTGCACCTGAGCATTGTGAATGCTGGGTACCACAGGGCTCCAGACCCATAATGAGACACCACCTCGAGTGTCTTGCCTGGAGGCTTGCTTCCTACTCAGTCTGGCTCAGGAAGCCTTCACAGGGTTCTGTCTGTTCTTCCCTGAACCCCATTTGGGCTTGTGAGCTCCTTTTACAGGGTGCAGATATCTCTTCCATCTGAATCTCTACCTTTGCCCTCTTTTGGAAATCTAGGAATCGGACTAATGGTCAGAAACACTCTCTACTGAAAGAAAGCAGTAGCACAGGGTACCTCTTACCAGGCTTACAGGCTTCTGAAGGACATGCAGGTCCCGATGCTCTTTAGTTGTTATTGCTGGAATAATGTGTCTCTGGCTGGAACACTGTGCTCAGGCACCAGCCTCTGCCTGCTGAGGCCACAGCCCAGGCCCACCCTTGCCTCTGCATTGCCTCCCCTAGCCGCCCAGAAGAGCCTTCCACCTGGAGTGGCTACATGGGAAAGATGTTCATGGCAGCTACCAACTACCTCCCCGCCCAGGTGTCGGACATGATGAACCAGGACAGGGCTTTCGCCACAGGACGCCTGAACTTCTCTGGGCAGAAGAACATCTGTACCCTGTCCACGTATGTACAGTGCCACCAAACTCACAGATGTATTTTCCCAGGATGTGGAAGCCCTAAATGTATGAAAAGAAAAAAGGCAGGGCTGGGAAGGTGGCTCAGCGCTTATGAGCCCTTACTGCTCTTGCAGAGGATCCAGGTTCAGTTCCCAGCACACTCATCGGGTGGCCCACAGCTGCCTATAACTCCAGTTGGAGGGATCTGCCGCCCTCTTCTGGCCTCTGCATGCACTGCATGGGTGTGGTACACATACAGACACGCAAGCACACACATACACACATAAATAAAAGAAAAGCAAAACAGCCCCAAGAAAGGGCGAGCAGACTCTGTTTGCTGGTTTTAATGTGGATTCTCAGGGAGCAGCTGGGAGTTGGCATGTAAATATCAAATCTTGGTCCCAATGACAGTGCCTTACAAACAATCTTTGTTTATGTAAGACAAAATAATGGAGCCAGGCGGTGGTGGCACATGCCTTTAATCACAGAACTTGGGAGGTAGAGGCCAGCCTGGGCTACAGAGTGAGTTCCAGGAAAGGCGCAAAGCTACACAGAAACCCTGACTCAAAATGATGATGATGATGATGATGATGATGATGATGATGATGATAGAGTTCCAGCTTAATAGCCTATGTGGCTGACAGGTGTCTTAATTTAATAAGCTTAGGGCATTTGTTAGAAAATCAAAACCAACAAAAACTGAGCTGGGCATGGCAGTCCACATCTGTAATCCCAGCACTCAGGAGACCCGGCCAGGGGCTTTGCAAATACAGTGCCAGCCCAGAATATGCATCAAAATCCTGTCTCAACAGACAAGAAAAAGAATAATTTTAGGGGCTAGGGAGATAACTCAGTCAATAAAATGCTTGCCCCAGAAGCGAAAAGACTGGAGTTGGAGCCCCAGACCCCACATGAAACAGCTGGATGTGGAAGCATGTGCTTGTCATCCCACCACAGAATGGTGGAAGCAGGTGGGTCCTTGGGGCCCTCTGGCCTAATCAGTGAGTACCAGGCCAGTAAGAAACTCTGTCTCAAGAGAAGGGGGCCCTCTGGCCTCTGCATGCATGCTCACTTGCATACATGTAAACACATGTTTATAAACCTAGATGGTAAGCCAGCTGTATTCTGTTCCACTTTCCATCACTGTTGAAGTCAGAGACACAAAATATAGAGACCACATTCCATCTAGGGACACCAATATGCTGGCCGTAGCCATCCGCGGTGCTGTTGTCTATGTACATTACCTTTGTCCCATCCCATACAAAACCCAGAAACAGTCCTGAGAGTAGATGATCAGTTAGGGATGTAAAGGCATGTCCAGAAGTCCCAACTCTGGACCACTGGGCTAAGGGTTTCTCAAAGGCAGAAGTGCTGGAGACAGGGACAGGAGAGTGAGGCTTTGCCAGCCGACACCACATCTGTAGCAATCCATCACTTGTCTCTTAGGATCCAAAAACTGCCGCGACTGCTAGTGGCCTCCTCCGATGGACACCTTTACATCTACAATCTGGACCCTCAGGATGGAGGAGAGTGTGTCTTAATCAAAACCCACAGGTGAAGATTCTAATTGCCAAACAGCTGTTCAGGAACAGGTGTGCAGAGCTGTCTCTGTGTTGGGGACAGTGACCTGCTCCAGGGTTCTTGCTGCTCCTGCTCCCTCCTGGTGTCTCTATAGCAAGCCCCCAGCAGGCTTTGCTTCAGCCCAGTCTCACTGTCAGGTACCCCCCCCACCCCACCTACTGTCTGTCCCCTTTGGAACAGAGCCCAGACACAAAACATACCCCAAATGAGTTGCCCCCCTGCTCAGCCCTTAAGAACACAGTGAATAGTCAAAAATGTTCACAGAATCAGATTTCAAAGTTCCTAGAATTCTGTGACATGTGTAGGCTGACCAGTGGTGGACTGGATTCTGTGAGCTGGATTCGTCTCGGCACCCCACCCACAACCTGGTGAGCATGTCTTGGCGTTCTTGCCTGAATGATCCAGAAGAGCAGAGGGCAGGGCTTTGCTTACTCGTGTAAGGGATGGGTCATGTTGAAGGTGCATGGCTGACCTGCTTGGGTACATGCTGGTCTTACAGTGCCCTGGCCAGTCTGTAATTTACCCTCAAATAGCAGAGCGAGAGCCACCTCGCCCTTTTCCGTGTGAAGGTGTTCTGGAGATGCGCTGCTGATTCTTTTGTTCTTCCTCTCCCTAACTGCTGCAAGTAGTTTGCTCAGCTCAGGAACAACAGAAGACAACAAAGAGAACGACCTCAGGCCTTCCTTACCTCCGTCCTATGCAGCAACTGTAGCAAGGCCCAGCACGTCCACAGCCTCCACTGTGCCAGGTGAGTGCCAGGCGGCCGGCTACAGGCTGCTGTTTATCTCAGGGTGACTCTCCGAGGTTGTTTCCTTGCTGTGAGACCTGGTAATAGTCTTCAGCCTTGGGTCCCTAACAGGTTTCCTTCCTTTCTTCCTTCCCTCCTTCCTTCCCTCCCTCCCTTTATCCTTCTCTCCCTCCTTCCTTCCTTTTTTCTTTTTTTGTTTTCTTTCTTTCTTTTAGACAGAGTCTCACTGTGTAGACCAGGCTGGCCTGGAACTCACTGTGTAGGCCAGGCTGGCCTCAAACTCATAAAAATCTGCCTGCCTCTGCCTCTGGGACTAAAGGCTTCAATTAATAAACAATAACCCTTCACTTCTTGAAGAATTCCAAAGAGCTGGAGTTTCAGATGGGAGGTGGGTGAGACCTGCCTGTCTCTTGGGGCTTAGGGACAAGCTAGTGAGAGGATTTAGACTCCCTCTGAGCTGTCCCTCTATCTGGGAGGCAGAGATGCGTCCACCCATTGCCTTCAGTCTCCCTTTTCCTCAGGTCCTGACCCTCCAGCACTCACCATGGGGTGCCACCTCTTTCATTTCTAACTCTTGCCCCCAGGTTACTCTGAGGACGGTGGGGCACTCCGAGGAGAAGTTATTCCGGAACACGAATTTGCAACGGGACCAGTGTGTCTTGACGATGAGAATGAGTTTCCCCCTGTGAGCATTCGGAACCCTTAACAGAGTTACTCCATCTGTATGCCTGGAAGAAAGCTTTGCCTCCCACAAGAGGCAAAGTCACTGGCCCGTACTCTAGCTCCTAACCACTAATCCTCTTTCAAATGCAGAGTTCTAGGGTACCCACTTTGCAGTTTCAGATCCCACGGGCTACCCAGTTGGTGTGGTGCTTGAAGCCTGACAGCATTACCATAACCAAATACTAACCTGGGTCACCAGAGACCCAGACTCCTTGCCTCTGCCTCTGTACATCCACTGCCTTTGCCGCTTGTGAGGTCGGGGTTTACGCCTGTGTCTGGTTTTCCGGAAGCACCTAGGAATGCCCTTGTAGAATGCTGCCTGTTACTTGTTATAGTGAGTGAGAGGGGCATGTTTGGGACTCTGAGCCGGCTGCAGGAACTGACCTGCACCCTGCCTGCAGCTCTGGCACTGCACTCTCGAGCATCCCCAGGAGCTGCGGGCACTCACCAGGAAACAGCATGTACAAAGCCAGTGTGGGTGGCATGGGCTCACCTGGACACCTTCGGCAAGGCTTCCTTCCCAGCATCCTACTTAAGCTGGCTGGCAGGGAGAGATGCCAGAGGTGGCTGAGCACCTGACTTGGCCTCTACCGACAGCTGGAGGAAGGACCCTCTCCTGACACCCTGGAGACTGTCAGGGCTCCTTAGCTGCTCCATCTTCAAGCAGTATGCACCCCTCCTGGGAACTTCAGTTAGAAAACACACTAGTGACTAGGGTGTGGCTCAGTTGGTCGAATGCTTGCCCGTGCATGAAGCCCTGGGTTCAGTTCCTAGCATCACATAAAACTGAACGTGGTAGTGCACACTTGTAATTCTAGTAGTTGGGAGGTAGAGGAGGGAGTATCAGACATTCAGAGTCATCTCAGCTACACAGTGAGCTCAAGGCCAGCCTGGGCTACCTGAGGCCTTGCCTCAAAAAGAAAAAAAAAAAAAAAAGTCCTAATAGGTAACTTGAAATCATTTCAGGTGGATACAATGCCATCAGGACTTAGGGAATAGAAAGGAGTGGTCCTGTGGACCCTGAAGTGGGTGAGGCCCCTTCTCATGTGAATAGGAGGTATTTATGACTTCCATATTGGCTTTGTAGATGGCAGTTTGAAATTTACACTTTTGGACTTTCATGGACAAATTGCCAAATATATTGCCGCCAAGCAACAGTTATATATTAATGATGGAAAGGAGTAGTTCTTTAAAAAAACCTAATTATGTATTTTAAGACAGCCATTGGCTGCTGCCTAACAGTTGCTGTCAAAACCAGTGGTGCCATTGGGCTCGATGCCCAACTTAGATGCCACCTAGAACTCTAAAAGTTTCTCTGAAAGTTCGTGGGTATTTAACTATTTAACTGGCATCACCTTCTCCAGGAGCCAGAGCACCCTAGGTCAAACTCTAGGAGACAAACATAACCAGAACGTCCTATTCTGCCAAGGTCTGATGCTCGCTTAGTTCTGTGTCGGCAGTCTTGGTAAAAATCTGAGACGGCTCTAGAAGATTGACACATCCTGGATCAGTCTTCGCTGCAGTCAGAGCAGAGCCTGCAGCCTCCTGTGTTTACAGAGTTAGAGTAACTTGAACATTGGCGTGTAGGCGGTAGTCCCTTGCTGGAAGAGTAAAACAATAACCCCGAGTAAGCTATTTCCTGGAGAGGAGGAGAATCAGAGACGCTTAATTTAAGAACTAGTGTTGAGGGGTATGGATTAATGATGTCCTATATGCCTAGCATGTAAGAGGCTCTGAGTTCCATGCTCAGCCCCCCATACATATGCACATGCATGTGCATGTACATGTGCACACATACACACATCCAAAACTACTAATGTTCAGGTGTGTCGTAGGCATGCTCACCTAAACACTGCCAGGTCATCAGGTACAAACCAGCTGTCCTATCTCCCTCTTAAGGAGCAAATTTGTGAAAGTTTAAACTTAAACTGCATTTCGAATTCTTGTCTAGGCTAGGGATGTGACTAGCTCAGTAGGCAATGGACTCTGGGTCCATCCCCAGCCTCAAAAAAAAAAAAAAAAAAAAAAAAAAGTTTATACACAAGAAATTCTCCCTGCCAGTAAGTGTTCATGAGAAAACAAGTTCCCAGAACTGTTAGAGTCCAGCTAAGCTGGCACAGTTTCTGGGTACCTGCAGGTGCTGGGCGTCACGGTGGCCACCAGGCCCAGCCCAACCCACAGCCTGCAGGAAGATGGAGAAGAGGAGCCAATGTTCTGACTGGGTCAGCAGCAGGCAGGCTTCTCGGTCTCCAGGCACAGGAGCAGAGGCGAGAGCGCTGCTGGGTTGCTGCTTGGTGCAGCCATTTCAGTCATGCCCCTGTAGCCTAAGTGTTGGACTGGGCTTGCTAGGAAAGCCTCTATCCCTGCCTGAATTCTGAATTGCATGCCTCTTGCAAATACTTTCCCAGAATCCATATCTTTACTCACAATTCTTTACAAGTTTCTGAGACTACAAAAGAATCTTGGGAGTCTCAGCTTAGCCAAAATCACTTCCCCTCTGGGTAAGAATACTGAGCTCACTGGTGGAGTCAGCCTCAGGCCCCTGGGCCTCTGCCTTAAGCCCATGAGTTGCCACTAGCTTCCTTTATAAAGTAGACTGCCACTCCCCTGCCCGCCCCAAACACCACTTTCCTCTTTGGGATTGACTTCGCTTCAAGACCAGCAAGAGAAAAGCAAGCTCATCATCTCATGCCCTGGGAAGAGGCTTCGAGACCAGCTTTTGCTTCGTTAGCAAGCCAGCATGCAGTCTGTTGATTCTGTGACACTAATATTAACCTTGTGAGCAAAAGAACAGCAACGCGGACCAAGAACCCATGCTGACATTTTGTGTTCTTTTTACAGTCATTTAGCAGTCAATGTTTACAGTAAGATGAGCCTTTTAAAAAAAAAAAGCACATGTACACAAGCACACGTGCACACATACAGTTTTTAAACAGTATTGTTGGAATCTGTGCCACCACTGTCCACACCTACATAAGGTGGGTGGACTTTCCCATGGCCATGAGTGCGGGTCAGTCTGTGGTCATATATAAACGTTTCAAAAGGCCCAGCCTCCCCTGCTGACCCGAATAGCACAGTCCCGTGGGTAACCCAGCCTCTTCCCTGAGTAAGAGTAAGGCCGTTCTGTTTTGATTTTGGTAGATAATCTTGTGCCGCGGAAGTCAGAAGGGCAAAACGAAGCAGTCCTGACAAGAAGCGCACCCCAGAAGTCAGGACACCCTTTCGGGTGGTTCTGGAGAGAACAAGGACAGTGGAAGAAACGGAGTGCAATCACTTGTGTGAGCAGAGAGGGAAGGGAGGCAGGAATCCTGGGTGCCTCGCTGCCTGAGCCATAGACCATGGTTAGCCCCCCACCCAGCCCCCTCAGCCTTGGCTGCCAGTGGGTGAGGAGAATGTTGGAGTCACATCATGCTATTTAAAATACCTTCAAGCCAGTGTAAATGCTAACTAACCATATTGGTATATAACCGGAATTTTATATTAAAAAGGGCGTCCTTGTCAAATATATGCTGTGTAAAAAAAAAATGTACTTAGTGGGAAATCCCTTTGAATTGTGTTTCTTGTATATTACAGACATAGAGAGAGAAACTATTTTAACCAGGCAAAGTATTTTTGCAGTGATTGGAATAAATCGTTTATTACCCTTGAGTCCCATTCAGGACACTAATTAAATAAAATCATGGCAATGCATTTGTGAGTTATTTACATTTTTTTGTTTGTTTGTTTTATTTCTTGGAAGTTTTAGGGGCTGGGAAGAAATCTTAAATGTTATTTTAAAAGTGTTGCCTACATGTATGTATGTATGTATGTATGTATGTATGTATGTATGTATGTGTACCACGTGAATGTCTGGCATCCTCAGAGGCCAGGGGAGAGTGGTGGGTCCCCTAGACCTAGTGTTATACACAGTTTAAGCCACCATGTAGGTGTTGGAAACTGACCCCAGATCCAATGCTCTTAACGGATGGGCCATTTCTTCAGCCCCAAACCCCTGAATCTTTATAGTATAGCCATGTAACATTTACATGAGAGAAGGACCATGAGTTCTTCTGCTCCAAGGCCTGGGAAGACCTAACTTTGGTTTAGCCCTGCGCTGCTCAAGGCATCTCAAAGGAACCCAGCAATGGTGTAGTCTCCCAGACCCTCCTCTACATCTCCTGAGCCAGATTCTGCATTTTGCAAGATTCCCTGGTGATCTGTATGTGTATTGAAGATGGCCAAGCTCTACATACCAGCCAGAATGAGTTTGTGAATGGTATGTTTCACAGTGACCAGTGAAACTGGGGACACAAGACAGAAACTAAAACATTAAGGACCTGCTTTGGGATCTGCTTGGTGCTGGGGATGCACAGGTGACTCCATATGTCACGTTAACCTTCAAAATCAACTTAAAATTAAGTCATTGCCCAAGCTTAAAACCTAGGACTTGGACCTGTGCCGTGACTCCATAGCCCACTAGTACTCAATCATGCCATGCCCACTGTATCAGCGCTTGATGCTTCTCAAACCTGCCTGTGGAGGGGGGGGGGGCGCAGTCTACACAGGGAGAGGGGAAGTGACAGCTTCCAAACCAGATTCTGCAACTTCCTTCCCAAAGTAGACATCCACGTCCAAAATGAAGTTTGGAAGTGAACCTAACCTGTCTGCAATTTCCAGATCACCTTTCTCACGGGAAAAAGAACGACCCGTCACACGGTTTGGCAGCGGCAGGCAATTTGGTAGGGGTCACAGCAGGGGGTCACTGAGGGATCCTGAGTGTAGTCCGCCTGGGAGCTGTTGTCATGAGCAATGTCAAGAAGGACATCGGCAAGAACCCTGGTGACCTTCGGCAGCACCACCTGGTACTCGGGGCTCCCTCTCTGTAGAGGCACAGCTTCTGCGGCATCATCTTCTAGGTTGAAAATGAGAGGGGACGCGTGGTGCTGCTCAGGACCCGTGCTCCCGTCACACGCTTTGGCTCCGCCTACAGGAAGGATGACCACAATTGTTAAACCCAACCTTTACCCTGAGCTGCAAAGGGGGATATCCATGGTTAACACACTAGCCCTGGATATTCAAATGACTGCTCTTCCTGCCAAATAAATTACCTTAAGATTCACGTCTGTCTTTCCAGTGATGATCGTCTGTCCAGATTAGGTCTGCCCCCTTGGATTTGCCTTCCGAACCAGTGGACATCTGTTTCAAATACCTTTCATCTCTGGCCTTTGAGAGTAAATCTCATTGGATTTTTAAAAATGTAACTGGAGAGGGGGAGTTGTGCCATGGCACACACACTGAGCTCAGAAGATGGCTTCGTGGAGTCGGTTCTCTCCTTCCACTGAGTTCAGGCAATCAAATTCAAGTTTTCAGGTTTGTGTGGCAAGAGCTTTTTGTCTACCAAGTCATCTTGTTGGCCCCTAAATCTGACATTTTTGAACACTAATTTCGCCAATGGCAATTGTTGAGTTTGGTGGATGTCAAGATGGTTCATTTCCCTGAGCTGAAGATGATGTTGTTACAGCCTCTCAAGTGCCAGGATGGCAGGTGTTCACAACCATGCCAGTCTGAGGACATTCTTACAACAGAAAAATACAGCTGTGATTACAAGGGTCCAGCTGTGGTGTGCTCTCACCTCAGGATGACAGCACAATGCCACAGCTCAACTCAGCAAAAACACATATGGAGGGACCAAGGCCAGCACTCCAGACACAGCTTTCTGGTCCAGTATGGATGGAAATGACATGGGAACTCTCAAGAGGAATGAGAAGATCCCGTCAACAGATCAAAGCCTCCATGAGAGGTTTCCCCCCATAACACACACTTGGGTCCAGCAGAGACTAGGTATTACCATCTCTGCCTAGAGTTGATAAAAATTTGACTCTCCATCACCAGCAAGGAGCACTTGAAGTTACATAAGCTCTGACAGTCAATCAAGGGAAAGCTGGGAGTGACTCATCGAAGTTAAATAACCATTGAGTATGGCGATGCAAGCCTTTACCAGCAGCATGTGGGAGCCAGAGGCAGGCAGGTCTCTGTGAGTTTGAAGGTTTGAAGCCACCTGGATACACACACACACATACACAATTTTTTTTTCCCAAGCTAGAGCAATGTCATGGGGCATGGTGGAGCATGTCTGGAATCCAGAAGTGGAGACAGGAAATCAGGCATTCAAGACCAGCCTCGGCTACAAAGTGAATTGAGGCCAGCCTGAACTCCATGAGACCTAATCTTAAAAACAATTTAAAAAACAATAACACCAGGCACATGATGGATGGCTCAGCAGAGAAAAATGCTTACTACATGAGCCAAACAAACAAACAAAAAGTCAGATCCCCAGAACCCACACCAAGAATGGTACAGAGGCCACACATGTAGTTAGCCTCTACATGTATACCATGACACACACAGACCTGCAAACATACATCACACACAGCAATAATAAATCTCTCTTAAGGCAAGAGTACACTAGTGTGCTTCGAGCTACCATCCTCTAGCTGGCAAAATGAATTCTAGGCAACGTATTTGAGCAAATCAATAAAAGCACTAGAGTGGAATAAGCAAGATAGACAGAGGCTGGAAGGGACTCAACCCTGCAAAGAAGAACCCCACAGTATTGGACCTGGTTCAAAGTCATGTCCACCCCACCCCTGCCCCCCCCCAGGAGTGTGGAGCAGCCATAATTCCAGAGGAAAGCTGAGGCAGCTTAAGGTGTCAGAGTTTATGGTCACTATGAATGATGAAAACTGACAGGTGAAATCCCAAGAGTAAGACAGGCATAGAGTACAAGCCTCGAAATCTCTATAAACTCCTGTGAATCCCTGGATGACCCCTGAAAGAATGCCTGCCCAGAGAAAGAGAGCCCATCAGCAGAACTGGACGACCAAAATAGCAGGCGCTTCTGGGGCCACAGGGAAGCGGAATCTGGAGTACTGTTCTATGACAGAAATGAGCCAGGCATAGTGGGGCAAGCCTGTAATCTCAACATTCAAGGGACAGAGACAGGAGGACCAAGAGTTCCAGGCCAGCCTGGCCTATATAGTTCAAGACCATCCTAAACTCAAAGTGAGACCCTCTTTTAAGAGGAAAAAAAAAAAAAAGCAAGATGTGGAAAAGAAAAAGAAAAACAAAAATCCCCTTCTTGTCTGCTACTGATATCCCCACAAAGTTCAGGTGAGGCCTAGAAATCAGAGCCCGGGGGCTAGGGACTTTTCTAAACTCCTAAGGACGTGAAACAAACCCTTCCCAAGTTCAAGGGAATGGACTGTCATTGACGTCCCATGATAATAAAAGCCAACACGCAGTAGTCGGTCTCTACCGTGTTTCACCAACAAGGCCCAAGGCACAGGTTTTAAACAACTACACAGGAGGCTCCACTGCCACTGTGGCCCGGAAGCAGTGTGGAGGCCACCACTCCCTGCAGAAGGCGGAGGGGACACAACGTACTGAAAAATGAACAGTTTCCATCGGCTCTGAGACGTGCACGGATGGAGCAAACCCCTGCCCAGGGCTGAAGAGGTGGTGGGCAGAGAGAGCTGTGACCGACCACCGCAGAGACCTCTATTGGAACAGTGCGAGCGGGGCAAGGAACTCTTTGACGGACAAATCCCCGGGGATCTCGTCACTGGTACTCCATGCTTTCTGGATGTTGTCATTCTCTCTCCGCCACTGGGTCTAGAGAATCAAGCCCAGGCAAAAGCACCGTCCCCCTAAGCTGCATCCCTACCCTGGACGCCTCCTGCTTTCTGTGAATTTTAACTCCAGGAGCTCAGGCAGGTCTCATAATAAATGCTATAATAAATTCCATTGTTCCTGGTGCAGGAAAAGAAAACCATCATTTAAAAATACAATGGGGGGCGGGGGTTGTAAGAGAGATGCCTCCATAGTTTAAGAGCCCATACTGCTCTTGTAGGAGACTCAAGTTCAGTTCCCAGCACCCACATCGGGTGGCTCAAAATTGCCCGTAGCTCTACCTCCACAGGGATCTGCCCCTCAGGCTCCCATGAGCACCTGCACTCACACACACATCTCCACACACAGCACGCGCGCGTGCGCGCGCGCGCACACACACACACACACACACACACACACACACACACTTAAAACTAATAAAAATAGCCAGACTGTGGTGGTGCACACCTTTAATCCCAGCCCTCAAGAGGCAGAGGCAGGAGGATCTCTGTGAGTTCTGGGCTAGCCTGGTTGGTATATAGAACAAATTACAGAACAGCCAGAGCTGTTACACAGAGAAACAATATCTCAAAAAAAAAAAAAAAGCAAATAAATATGATAATGATAAAAAAAAGTCTCACCTCTCTACACTGCTTACACTGAGGACCAAGCTCAACATGAGCTTTTGGGAGGACACACTTTGTATCCATGACATCAATTCACAGCATTATGCAGTGTGTACACAGGTATACACATTTAGATGTGCATCTATCACTGTGTGTAAAATCTGCCCTACTTTTACATTATCATTTATTTATGCGTGTGTGTACATACCTCTGCGTATGTGCATGCATGTGTGTGCCTGTGTGTGAGTGTGTGTGTGTGTATGTGTGTGTGTGTGTGATCATTCGTGGGAGGTGGTGTGGGGATACAAATGTGCCACAGAGCATATGTGGAGGTCAGAGGACACCTTCCATCATGTAGTCTTTCCAAATTGAACTCAGGACATCAGTCCTGCCAGCAAGTGCCGCTACCCAGTCATCTCTGGACTGGCCTCTAACTACTTTAAAAGCAGCAAAGAATAGCTATGGAGATGTATGAGCAGGCACAAGGCTTGCCGTGCAAGTGTGAGGACCAGAGTTCAGATCCCCAGTGCCCATAAAAACCATGGGTGGTTGTGGAAGCCCAACTCTAACCTCAGCCCTCAGGAGGCAAAGATGGTATCTCCAAAGCAAGCTGGCCAAGCTGGCAGAATCAGTGAGGTCTGGGTTCAAGTGAGAAATCCTGCCTCACTGTCTGAGATGGAGAGTAATCAAGGAAGATGCCTGATGTAAAAACTCGAGTGCGTACACACACACACACACACACACACACACACACACACACACACGCTAAAAGAAAAAAGAAAGAAAAGAGGTGATTTTTGAAAAGAGGGGCAGGGAGGAAAACCAGTGAGGTTCCCCAGTTCTAGGCTGAACACCAAAAGACTGGTGATCCTCCAAGGCCACTCCGAGTTCATGGCCCAACATCACCTCCCCAACGTGGAACACAGTGTTCTCCATCCTAATGGAGTAGATGCCCATTCACCTGCCTTTCCCAAATGCAGTTTTAAGTAATCAGGATACAAATTTTTAAAAAGTGTGGGGAGGACCCAGAACATGGCAGCATCTCACCCTGTTAGCAGTTTCCCTCAGATGTGTGGAGCTCTCTCTCAGTGGCCCCATCCCTGGCTCTCCTTCAGTCTGGGCTGTCATTCCTCTCTGATTGTGATCACTTTACACAGCCCTGTTACTTCGTGGCAAGGTTTACGATTCCAGTACCATGGTGCCAAGGGCTGTCTGGCAGGGTTCTCTCTGCATGAGGTCAGTTCAGCCTGGAGGGCCCGTGCCTCTTAGATAATGTAATGTAAGGATTCTGATCCCTGCACTGTCCCTCAGAGACCATAGCAAAGAGCTGACTATTTTGTCTGAGGTTTAGGAACCAAAGATTCTTGAAGCATTTCTAAGATCCCTGGAGCTGTGAACTCAAAGGGCTTGTTCTGGTTTTGCAACCACATTTTACACTCAGAAAATAAATTCTGTGTTTCTTTTTTTTTTTAATGATATAGTTCTTTGAAAATCTCCAACATGAAATAACTAAATCAAACTGAAATCTCCATCGAGTTCTAGCCAGAGTTTCTCATCTATTTTTATTTTGTTTTGTTTTCCTCTGATTAACTTCAAAATGTTAGAGCTCCAACTAAATGAAAAATACTAGGACAACCATTTCAAGACCATAAAGAGTTTAATTTTTTTTAATATTATTTGTGTGCATGTGTGTGCATACATGCCTATGTGTATGCATGGATGTGGGGGGGAGGGTGTGTGTGTGTGTGTGTGTGTGAATATATGTGTATGTGTTATGTGTGTGGTGTGTGTGTGTGTATGTATGTGTATGTATGTGTGATGTGGTGTGTGTGTATGTATGTGTGATGTGTGGTGTGTGTATGTGTGTGGTATGTATGTGTATGTATGTGTGATGTGGTGTGTGTGTATGTGTGGTGTGTGTATGTGTGTGATGTGTGGTATGTGTGTGTGTGTGGTATGTGTGTGTTTGTATGTGTGTGTATGTGTGGTGTGTGTATGTGTGTGTTATGTGTGTGTATGTGTGTATGTGTTATGTGTGTGTATGTGTGATGTGTGGTGTGTGTATGTGTGTGGTATGTGTGTGTATGTATGTGTGTGTTTGTATGTGCGTGTGTGTATGTATCTACACCACAGCAAATGTGTAGAGGTCAAAGAACAACCTAAAGAATGACTCTTTCCTTCCACCATGTGGATGCCTGGGATCAAACTCATGTCGGCGGGCTTGGAAGCAAGTACCTTCACCCACCGTGGATGTCAATTTGACACAAACTGAAGTTTGGAAAAGAAAAAGTCCCCTCATTGGGAAAGAGGGAACCTCAACTGGAGAAAAAGAAAGAAAAAATACCTCCATAAGACTGGCCTGTTGGCCAATCTGCAGGGCATTTTCTTGACTAAGGACTGCCATGTGAGGGCCCATCCCATTGGGGGTGGTGCCAGCCCTGGGCAGGTGGACCTGGGAGGTATAAGGGAGCAAACTGAGCAGGGCCCAGAGAGTAAGCCAATAAACAACAATCTCCATGTCCTCTGCCTCAGTTCCTGCCTTGAGTTCCTGTCCTGACTTCCCTCTGTGATGAACTGTGACCTAGGATGTGGAAAGCAAATAAACCATAAACCCTTTTCTCCCCACGCTGCTTTGGGTCATGGTTCTCATCACAGCAGCAGAAAGCAGACTGGAACACCCACTAAGCCACCTCACCAGCCCCAGGTGACGTTTCTAAAATAGACACACAGGACAGTCACTGAGTGGACCAAGGAGCAGGGAAACGTCTGGCAGTCTGCTGTGTAGACGCTTAGTGTCTACCTTCCGAAACAGTTTATTGCCAAGCAAATGACACTTTTGGGGGTCTCTGAGTTCATCAGCAGCCAAAGTGGCATCTAAAGCCTAACTTGGAGCAAACTGTTCTCTGGGTGAAAGGGGCTGAAGAAGAGGCCAGAGCCCTGAGCCTTGTTTCCATTTTGATGGGTCCTCCTGCCAAACTCAGGTTCAGTCGGCAGTCAGAGGAGCATGCTGTAAGCTCCTCAAAAAAGAGAGCCGTACCCCCTCTCACAGGGCACCCCTAAGGTGTGCACATGGGAGGTAGGGTGAGAGCCTCGACTTACCAGTAATGTAGAAGGCCTTGTGATGGTCCAGGCGAACAGTCTGCAGGGCTCCATACTCTCCAGCGGCCCCACTATTGGGATGGAATAGGACCTGAGAAAGAGATGGTAGCTGTGTCTAAGAGAACCATGCTAGGCCAGCAAGATGGCGCCACAGGAAAATGTGTTTGATACACACGTCTGATGACCTGAGCTCGATCCCAGGAACCCAAATAAAAAGCCAGACGCGGTGGTGCACATCTGTAATCTCAGTGCTCCTTCTGCAAGATGGGAAGCAGAGAGAGAACCAGCTAGAAGCTCGAGGGCCAACTGTGCTTGAGTATGACACAGTGTAGCAACAGGACCAGCAAGAGAGAGACCTCATCTCGGCAAAGTGGAAGGTCAGAACCGACTCTCAAAAGGTGTCCTCTGACCTCCACAGGCAGATGTGGCACATCTGCCTCCCCAAGACACATACTACATATATACCTATGTACACATGAAAGGAAATCATGTCATGGTCTGCTCCATCCCCCATGCCCCTACCCATATCCCTAAATACTCACCGTCAAGCTAGGTGCTTAGGAGGGATGGTCTACAACGGTGTGCAGCTGAAAGATCTCACAGGCCCAACGCCAGCACTGTAATCTTCAGGGTTCTGAGTGCCGGGGGCCGGTGCTTTTTAATTTCACAAATTAAAATTTCTAACACAGCCACAACAGCACTTTAAACACCCCTCAGTGCCCTTCTCCGAGAGGAACTTCTTATAGCTGCTTGGGTCACACACAGGAGTCCCATCTGCAGCCACCACTTAGGTGCAGAAGGCAGCCTGGACATAAAGATGGTTTACAAATATCCCAGGGCTTATGATGAAGTCCTGGCTCCTTCAGCCTCAGGTTGCCTTTCTAACTCTCTTCGGCAAGAATGGCATAAGAACAGTTTCCACCTCTGGACCTTTTATTACAGTACTGGGGATTGAACCCAGGCCCCCACACAGACTAGGCACACACTCTGCCCTGAGCTATGGCTCCACCCCAAGCCTAGCCTGAACACAGACACCTATGACTCAGTCCTACTGTACTGCTGCGGAAATCTTTCCTGATTCAGTCAGACATGGAAGAATTACCCTGAAGAGCGGAAACACCTAATTCAGAGGTCCCAAGGGAAGGACTTTGGTAGGAAATAAAAGGCCAGCATCGTTGGTAGGTTGGTGGGTTTGGGCTGGAGGCATGAGACTGCCCTGGTATGAATCATGTCCATATATATTGCTGGGAAGGCACTTACGTGATTCAAAGTTTCCGTGGGGCTTGGGGAAAAAATAATGAGAAACAGCTGTTTGAGAGGGAAACAGCTGCCCCCCCCTCGAGTTTCAATACCCTGAGAGAATGCTGCCCTGGGCAGGGCTCCCCAACACCTGCTGCTTCCCCCCCCCCCATCAACCCTACAAACACCCCCCAGCAGGCTTCCTCCAAAGAAGAAACAAAGTCATTACTGAAAACCTCACTTCTTCCATCCCCAGAAAGCCACGCCTGTCACGGCAGGACACTGCTTTGTTTCCTTAGGGGGGGGGGAGGGACATGGGACATGACACCCTGGACAGACACGGGACATGGACCATCTGTGATATGCTTAGACCCCCAGAAGACACAGTCAAGGTCGGTCTCTTCAAACCATGGTATCTTTTGGAGCTCAGTAACAGAACCTCCCGAAGGAGAGGCTGCCACATTCAAAAGGTATAAGTAGCACTAGCAGAAACTTCCAAAACCTAAGAAACAAAACTGAAATGGCCTATTCTTAGAGATGGGGGTGGATTTTGAGACACTCATATAAGCCACCCCACTTGGAGCTGACTGTTGACGGCTTTCTTGTTTACATCAACATAGGAAGAAGATTGTAAGCTTACACGCCATCATGGCTGAAAATATTTCCTCTCCAGATGTCTGTTCCACAGTTCAAAGCCAACTGACTTTATCTTCTGAAACCTGTACAGACTTCTTGGTTCCTTTTCTTTCATGTGTGCTGCTCTGCTTTGCTACGTTTTTGTTGTTTTGTTAAGCATGAGAGTGTCACCCTGCACAGTATTAACTCCTGGGGTGTTCTCCTGCACCCCATCAGGCCCGGGTGTACACAGCTTCAAGTCTCCAAAAGCAGGGGTAGGGGAGAGGGATGTCAATCATCTGCATGTCACGCTCGGTGACACATTTCGCCACTAGGGGCCTCCCTAAGAGAAGTGATGGCTGTTCACATTTCCTCGATGTATGGCTTCTGGGTGTGCCCAACTATTTATAGCCCACAGCTGGCCTATATTGGAGTGGACTACATAGATGCAAAGGTATGGAGGAAACTTTCCCTTCATTGACAATATTTGGACCTGGTCATGAAAGATGTGACTTGATCACTCATGACGTCACCACCTCCAGCTTCCATCTTGGAGTCAGGACACTAGAAAGTGGGTCACTAGGTTCTGAAATGTGTACCCCTCCCCTCTCAGGCTCTCGGCCCACTCTTTTGGTTGCTCTCCCTGCCTATTCACAGACCCATCAGTGTCGGAGGCAAAGGGTTAAATATGCAGAGCATGCAGCCAGCTGTCAGCTACTGTGGGTTTGGAACATTACAGAGACAACCTTCCTAGAGGGAATGAGGTAGGTCATGAGGTCATGGGTATGAAAACTAGCAGCCACTGTTTGCCTTATGCCTCTCATTCCATGGCCCTGCTAAATGAGAGAATATGTCTACACTGTTTCTCTCTTCAGCTCTGGGCTACCCTCGAAATGCAGAGAAGCCAACCGCTGAGACACATCTGTGTAATGTTTTGAGCTGACTGTCTAGGAAGTTCTTTGGACTTCTAGAAACTGGAATAGTTTTCTAAACCAACCCATATTAGAATCCTTCTAAATGAAGGCCAGAGCTGTGAGTGGATACAAATTGCATTTATTAAGAGGTACAAGGGGCTGGACAGATGGCCCAGTGGTTAAGAACAATTCCTGCTATTGCAGAGGACCTGGGTTTGGTTCCCAGCACCCATATTGAGGCTCACAACTGTCTGTAACTCCACTTACAGGGGATCTGATGTCTTCTTCTGATGACTGTGGGCACTATATACAAGTAGTGCACCCACATAAGCGCAGGCACACATGATGTACATAAAATAAATATTTTTAGAGGTACATACTATGTATATGGATGATAGATGGGTGGATGGATGGATGGATGGATAGATGGATAGATGGGTAGATGGATGGATGAATGGATAGATGGATGGATAGGTGGGTGGGTGGGTGGGTGGGTGGGTGGATGTATGGATGCATGGATGCATGGATGTATGGATGGATGGATGGATGGATGGATGGATGGATGGATGAAGAGGTGGGTGGGTGGATGGATGGATGGATGGATGGATGGATGGATGGATGGGGATGGATGGGTAGATGGGTGGGTGGGTGGATAGATGGATAGATGAGTGGGTGGATGGATGGGTGGATATATACAAGATCATTTGCTTTGATCTGCTGGCCTCCTCTAAAACTATTACAAATCCAAGACAATTTCGTCTCTTCATTTCAACAGATTAGGCTGACCAGAAAAAAAACAAAACAAAACAAAAAAAAAAACCAAATTCATGGCCATCAACTAGCCCTGTTCTTACATTCCAAAGTGGTCTTCTCTAGAGTGTCTACATGCACACTGGAAGAAGCTGGTGCCCTGGGAGGCTGGGCACTGGACCCACGTCAAGATACCATCAGAAGCTCCCTGTAGGCAGTAGGCTGCTGCCTACTGCTAGGCCATAGGTGTGGTAAGAAAATAAACACGCCCCCACCTGGGCTAGTTACCAATACAATGTAGGTCCCTTGATGGTGTCAAGACTTGTACGTGTTTCTGCAGTGAGAGGGCACAAATCTGATGCTAAAGGAAGACACAGCTCTGTCTGGGAACAGAAGCAAGCACGAGAAGGAGTTGGCGTCCACAGGTAGCCTGACCACATCAAGAAGACCACTTCCTGGTGACCCCAATTATTCTACTAGTAGCCATGGCCATAGACACTCAGGAGCACCTCTCCACGGAAGTCTCGGCTAATGCTGCTAGGGTCACACAGTACTTCCGGCTTAAGGCGGAAACTGTCTTCCTGTGTCATGCTGTTCCAGAGGGCCAGACCCGGAGACTCTCTTGCTCTACAGAGGCAGACATTCAAGAGTGACCCAGACTCCTTCAGAGGACTGCTCGGGTCTAATCTGCCAATCGCTAAGAATTACATCAATGTGTGCAGAAGTGTGGTGGTCCACTCAAGACCCGGGTTCTGGTTGACGTGGGAAGGTACCTCAGCGCCCACAAGCACATCTGAACCACTCCCATGTGACCCCCCTCAAAGACATAAATGGACCCTTTGAAGCATGGATTTCCACCTGGTTTGCTGGTGCTCACTGGACCTTACTCAGGGGTCTCCAAGCTCCTCCAGCCCCCACCTCCCCCCACACTCTCTCTTCTTTTTAGTAAATGGAAGACACACGGACGTGACAGGAAAAGCCTATCAGGACGGACATTTCCAGGCTGCTATTTGGTGCCTCAGAGCACTTTTAGGAGGGGAAAGCAAGGATGGGATCCTGGAAAGTAGAAGGCCAGAGTCACTGCCAGGGGCTGTTAATTCAAGAACAGGCAGATAACTATGGTGGCACAGTCCTGTAGGCCCAGCACACAAAAGACTGAGGCAGAAGGATTGCAAGTTCCAGGTCAGCCTGTTGCAAGGGGGTCTTTCAAAAGTAAACAAGTAAACAACAACACAACAACAGGATGCAAAGTGTGTGTTGAGCCTTCCCAGAGTGCGGAAAATGGTGGGAACGTAGAGACCTTGCTGACTTCCATTCGTTCACTCATTCATTCATTCATTCATTCATTATTTGTTTATCCATTTTGCATGTACTGGATGCTGGCTGGGTACAGATGCTGTTAGTTACATGAATACTGAAATCTAGACCCAACAGATGGGACTCTTGCCCCCAGAGAGCTTCCATTCTAGCTGAGCCGAGAACTGCACAGGCATCTTGTCCAACAAAAATGTGCCGAGTATCCAAGTTATGTCAGAAAATTGAATGCATATGCAGAAAAAGAAAATTAAGCCTTAGAGATAATACTATAATTCTACACTAAACCAAAATGTTAAATATAAATACAAATCTGGATTAGCAAACTGAATTATTGGAGGCAGTTCGTCTCTGAAATTCATCCCTGGGAATTTTTGCAGAGGGTTTGCACCAGCCATTGGCATGCACCTTCTGAGGTGGTCATTTGTATCAAGGTAGCGGGTGTGAGATGAGAGACACAGCCCAGACACAAGCTTCCCCAACTTACCCTGTGCCCCGCCTGTGACCTGCCAAAGAGCACCTCAGAGGCATCAAGGCCGTCGAAGTTCCGGTTTGGCGGCAAGCTGGCTCCTGCCAGGGCTATCGCCGTGGGGAAGACGTCCAGCACGCTGCAGGAAGAAGAAGACACAGTTTGTCTCAACTCCTCCAACTCTCCCTGGCTCTCCTGTGATCAAACCTCACCCGAAGCAGCCCAGAGCACAAGCAGACAGCTTCTCCTACAGCCCACGTTGTCTGTTACTCTTTGGGGTTCTACCTGGATTTCTGCTACAAGAGGCAGGTGACAGCCAGGTGTGGCACAGACTCAAAGTCAGCTTAACCACCCATCTAACTTCCAATTCTGCAGTTTCCTATTCCGTAAAATGTGTGGTTTACTAACAGTAGCTGCTTCATAGCGGGGAAGTGTGGGTCCAACACTCAGGGAAAAGACACAGGAGGAGCCTGGCACTTGCCGGCTGTTTTTCTTATCATCACTAACAGGGTCACACCTTTGAACCCAAGGACTAAGAGTTGGCTGCTACCTTATCAGGAGTAGCGTGTGAGGTGGCAGGTGTCTGCGAGAAAACACACGCTTCATTTTTCATTGCCTGAGTCTCTCACAGGAATATTTCGTCTTTAGCTGAAGTATGTGAAATTTTAGTTACGACCTGTGAAATACTCCACTTCTAGGACTTGGCTTTAACTCTTTTTTTTTTTTTTTTTTTTTTTTTGCTCATGACAAAATAGTGAATGCTTTATGAGAAAAAAAAACTTAGAACATACAGAAATACAAAATTAAAACAACACATAACTAGTCTATCATTTGATGGTAACTACTGTTAATATTCATTATTTTAAGAATTCAAATTTAGGGGCTGAAGAGATGACTTAGCAGTTAAGAGAACAGACTGTCCTTCCAGAGGACCTGGGTTCAATTTCCAACATCCACATGGCAGTTCACAACTGTCTGTAACTCCAATTCCAGGCGATCTGATGCCCTCACACAGGCATACATGCAGGCAAAATGCCAATGCACATAAAATATAAATAAATAAACAAACAAGTAGAATTCAAATTCTTGTGTGCATGTAGTACACGCATGTGTGTATGCTTGCCCACATGTACATGTGTGAGGTCAGAGGTTAACATCAAATGTCTTCCTCTATCATTCAACATTTGGTTTCTGAGACAGACTCTCTTGATATTTCAGCTTGACTGGCCAGTGAGGCTCCAGGATCCTTTTCCCTCCAGCACTGGAGTCCCGGATGTGCCTTGATGTCCAGCTTGGACATGGGTGCTGGGGATCCGAACCCAGCGAGAGTTTTAGCCCCTGAGCCATGGTCCCAGCCCCACCCACTATTTTAACCGGTGGTCTTGTTAATGTGATTTTATTCCTTTCTGTTTTGTTTGTTTGTTTAAGACGGTGGTTCATATACCCAGACCAGCCTTGAACTCCTGACCCTCTTGCCTCTACTTTATGAGGGCTGAGATTACAGGTTTGTGTCATGTGATTTTTTTTTAAGTCATGTGGAACTTTATCACACTGCATCTCTCGAAAAAGCCTACTGTGCTCACCTCAGGAGGTGGGGGTGGGTCATCAAAGAAAGCAGAGGGGCTGCCCTTTCAACAGAGCAGCTTGTAGAAGAGTCAGGGGAACTGAGAGAGCCAATGGCATTTGCCAGAACCAGGGGGCTGGGCCAACATCAATTCTGTCAGAGACTTTCCCAGAAAAGAGGTCCTGGTACCTAGAGGCTGGGACAGCATCAAAACTCAGGATCAGGGATGGGACAGCTCTCAGGGCCATGTCTTATCAATTTATCCACCCTAAGTTCTAGGAAGTGGCTCTCTGCCTTCCACGGAGGCTACAGAGACGACACACCACACATGTGGCATCTCCAATCTGCCCACCTGCTTCTCCTCTCCAGGGCTCTGCCTATGACCTGCGGCGGAATCTCTCTCGTTGACTGTGGGACAAAGTGTTTCTATTTGCCCGCAGCCTTCACAGTTCACAAAACTGGTGGCTTATTTCCTGAGATAGGCACACCAGGAACTGGCATCCCACACTGGTGCGCAGTCAAGGCATGCAGAGTCAGCACTCAACAGAGTACAGAACAGTCTGGAAACCTGAGCAGAGTCCAAGGTTCCTGCCACAGACCAGGAAGCAAAGAGGTCTACAGTGTGGTCTGAAAAGTTTGAGATGGTTTAGGGCTGTTTGTTAGAGCTCATGATCTCTCTCTCTCTCTCTCTCTCTCTCTCTCTCTCTCTCTCTCTCTCTCTCTCTCTCTCTCACACACACACACACACACACACACACACACACACCACTAAGAGAGATCAGTATCAAACCCATAGGCAAGAAAAACAGGATCTACAATCTACAGTAGATAGTTTTAATTTGTGTGCATATGAACACCTGTGTGGGGGTTTGCACACCTGTGTGGAGGTGTCTACACACCTGTATGTAAAGTGTGTTGGATGTCCTCCTCTATCACTATCTATCTATTCCTTTGAGGCAGTGTCTCTCCCTGAACCTGGGCTTGTGTTTTCCCTGCTAGTCTGGAAGCCAGGACGCCCTACTGATTCCCCTCACTGTCTCACCCTGCCCGTCTTGGGGCTGGGGTTATAGGCATTCGTGGGGCATCCAGCTTGTTATGGGGGTGCTGGGATCTAAAGCCCAGTCTTCTTGATTGCTCAGCAAATGTTCTTGACCAACACACACACACACACACACACACACACACACACACACACACACACGTTAGATTTTGAAGTGGACTGGGGAAATAGCTCAGCCTTTAAAGTGCTTGCCTTGCAAGTGTGAAGACCTGTGTTTAGTTCCCAGAACCCATGTTACAAAAATCAGGGCAGCAGGATCTTCCTAGCACTGGGGAGGTGGAGATGGGTGGATCCCTGGGTCTCACTGGCCAGTCAGTCCAGCCTAAGTGTTGAGTTTCAGGCCAGTGCCTGAGGAACAACAGCGGAGGTTGTCCTCTGGCCTCCATACACATGTGCACATGCACGTGCATGCGCGCACACACACGCACACTCATACACGCACATATGCTCTCACACACATACACTCACTCACACACACACTAACACACACACTCATACACTCACACATATGCTCACACATATGCTCACACACATACACTCACACACTTATAAACTCACAAACACACACTCATACACTCATATGCTCACACACACATATACTCAACACACTCACACACATACACTCACATACATACACACATACACTCACAAACACGCACACTCATACACGCACATATGCTCTCACACACACTCACACACACACTTGCACACGCACATTCATACATTCACACATATGCTCTCACACACATACACTCACTCACACACAGACTTACACACGCACATTCATACACTCACATATGCTCACACACTCACTCATACACACATACACTCATACACTCATATGCTCATACACACATACTCAACACACTCACACACATACACTCACAAACACACACACTCATACACTCACATATGCTCACACACACACTCACACACACTTACACACACATACACTCATACACTCAAACATATGCTCACACACATACTCTCACACACACTTATACATAATATACTCACAAACACACATAAACATGTGGTGGTATTGTGTTCCCCAAAATATTGTGTACCCTAATAAACCTATCTGGGGTCAGAGAACAGAAAAGCCACTAGATACTTAGGATAGGCAGTGATAGCACACGCCTTTAATCCTAGCATTCCAGAGGCAGAAATCCATGTGTTCAAGGATACAGACAGGCATGGTAACTCATCACGCCTTTAATCCCAGGGAGTGGTGGTAGAAAGCAGAAAGGTATATAAGGCGTGAGGACCAGAAACTAGAAGCATTTGGCTGGTTAAGCTTTCAGGCTTTTGAGCAGCAGTTCAGCTGAGAGCCATTCTGGATGAGGACACAGAGGCTTCCAGTCTGAGGAGACAAGATCAGCTGAGAAGTTGGCCAGGTGGTTATTGTTCACCCCAATACCTGGCTCAGGTTTGATTTTATTAATAAGACCCTTTAAGATTCATGCTACATACACACTCATACACTCACATATGCTCTCACACACATACTCTCTCTCACACACACTCATACACTCAAACATATGCTCACACACATATACTCACACACACTTATACATATACACTCACAAACACACACTCATACATTCACATATGCTCACACACACATACACTCACATAAATTTGAAGTGGACTGTAGGCTTTCTTTTTCATCTTAAGAGACATCAGCGTCACAGACAGGTCAAACCAGCAAGCCAGGGACACAGACTCTGAATTAAACTTTCAGAATGAATTACACACTTTCTTTTTTTCTGTCTTTTTCCTCCTCTGTATCATGAGGTTTGGCATCCTGACTACACAGCACTAATCTAAATCTAACACGCAAGGAATCCCAGAGTGTCTGGCATGTCCTTCGGAGGTTTCTAGTCTACCCAGAACTCAAAGAGAACTTTCACCCACAAAGAAAACTTCTTCAACAGGTCTGGTGACTCACACTGCTGAAGGTAGCCCAGTCCAGCCTGGGCATGCCTGGGCTGTCAGAAAGTCGTTCATCTAAGAACGGCAGAAGCCCAGCCCCGAGATTGGCAGTGGGAGAGTAAATGCCCCCTGGAACACACAGACCCAAGACTGGGCTTTCCTGTGTGTGAACCTGGAGGCCAGGTCTGTCTTACTGAGGCTGCTGGTGGCCCTCCAGATCTCAGTCTTAATCCAAGAAACAGGTTCTGGAAGTCTTTGAAATCTTGAAGAAATAGAAAAAAAAAAAAAAAAGTCGAACTCCAAACCTGCCAAACCCAATACTGCACGTCCAGCATGTTCATTCTGGTGCTGGGTTTCCTGTCAGAGCTGTGTTCTGACCTGGGTGGGCATTTTGGCTTTCATGGGTTTCTTCCTCTATTACAAAAGACGGGCTAGAAAGGTGGCTTAGTTCCTGCAGAGGGCCTGAGTTCGATTCCCAGCACCCACATCAGGCAGCCCACAATTTCCTGTAACTCCAGCCTCTGTGAGCACCTGCACTCAGGTGCACACCCCCCCCCCATACACACACAGAATTTTAAAAAGTCTAAAGAAAGAAAGAAATGACATTTTACAACTATTGCTATAAAGACAAACAGATACAAACCATTTTATTCCACTTCAAAGTATTTTTCTTTTCCTTTCTTCTTTGTTTTGCACGTGTGCGAGAGTGGGCATGTATATATGTACATTTATGTGCAGGTGTGCATTCGGCACATGCACCAGGATGCAGAAGAGGATGTCATGTGTCCTGCTCTGTCACTCTCCACCTTATTCACCTGAGACAGGGTCTGTTGCTGAATCTGGACATGGGCTGGCAGCCGACAAGCCTCAGGGATACTGCTATCTCCATCCCCTAGAACATTGGGATTATAGGCATGCATTCGGCTATTTCAGGGTTTTTATGTGGGTTCTGGGGGCTCAAACTCAGGTCCTGTGCTGTATAAATATTCCTACCCACCGAGAAATCTCCCTAGCCCCGAGTAATTTTTCTTTTTTTAAGACAAGACCGCCGTTTGTCCAAGGCTGACCTCTAGAGTGCTGGGGTTACAGGCATGTGTTTCCACATCCTGTGTGTTGGGGATCAAACCCTGGGCTTTGTGCATGCTAGGCAAGCACTCTACCAACTGAGCTGCATCATGTAAACATTTCATGGGCTCTGGCACTGTGCTTCATGGGCCTGGTGTATAAGTGGGTTTCTGCCCCCCCCCCCAAAGCAACACTTCCATAGACCCTCTGATAGTCAGAAAGGAAGGCAGTGCCCACTCGTGAAAGGAGAGGGCTGAGACAGACAGCTTTGCACACTGAGCAAAGGGCTAGCCTGGGGGCAGGCAGGGTGACACCTTCCACATTCTTCCATTGTGACAAAACTATTTTCTTTTCCATATTTCTCGAAAGCTTGTTCATGGGAGAGACATGTGTTCCTGTACATTGATTTTAAGATAAGATCTCTCTCTGTGTTGTCCAGGCTGCTTTGGATTTCTAAGTTCAAGCAACTGTTCTCGCTCCTCCCAAGTAGCTAGGACCATAGGCTCGCACTATCCCATCCAACCAGTTGGTGTTCTTATCCAAGCGAGGTATCAAAGGGAGTAGAGACTGGGTGGTGATGATGAGGGTATGGAAGGGCTCTGTCTGCTGGACCCCAAGCTATGCCAGCAGGGAGGGAGCTGAAGGGTCACACGGGGTGGGGGTGGGGGTTTCTTCTGGTAGAATAGCCCTGGGCACTAAGGTCGGGTGGGTGGGAACTGAGAGAGGGCAGGAAGGAGGGTTCCCTAGAAGCTGAGGGCAACTGAACTGGGGGAAATCTGACCCAAAGATGGAAACAGAGAAGCGGGGTGTCAGGGAAGGCCTGGGGATACTTGGACCAGGATAAAGGAGTCACTCTCATCTCCTCTCTCCCCGGGAGTGAAGGAGGCAAGTACGGAAAGGCGCCAAGAATAGAAGAGATGAGAACAGAACCACCTCCAGTGGAGGGTGAACCGTCCCTAGGACACAGAAACAGGCTCTTTTTTAGCATTTAATTGTAATTTTCTTTCAGCATTGTTATTCCCTCTCATTATCCCTGGAAAAGCTGGGTCTCCACCCCTTCCTGGACTTAGTCACCCTGCAGAGACTTCGGGGGCTAGCCTGTGTTCACATTTGACTGGCAGCCCGTCCCAGGATCTCCCCACTCTTGAGTCTCTCTTAGAGGCAAGCCTGGCCCCAAAAGCACCTACTTCAGAGAAAGCCGGGGTCCTAGAGCATCAGAGGATATCAACAAATGACAAGTGTCTCTTCTGGACAGCATCTCAGGGGGCAGGAGAGAGACCTTGGCCCATCTCCCTAAACTCTCACCACTGCCAGACCCAGGAGAGAGCAGATGGCCTTGAGAGGGGATGCATGGCTGGGTACCACCCAGGATGTATCATACAGACCACAGGACATGCTGTAAACAAGGACTTCACAGCTTCTGCATCTGGACCCAATTCTATGCCTACAGACAAGACGGGATCTGCTGAGCTTCCCTTCTTCCTTAGAACCACTGTCTTACTAGTATCAGCAGGGCCCCCTGGGGTAGCTTGGGCCTTCTCTGCAGCTCCAGCCGATTTCCCAATGAGATTGTTGCAAGAACTTCTTATCAGTCCAGCCAACTCTTGCTTGCCCTTGTTCTTGACAGGAGTGGTCCTCCATCCAGAACAGGGATGGAGATGCCCATCTCAGGCACAGAAGCAGGTGTGGTCCTCCATCCAGAACAGGGATGGAGATGCCCATCTCAGGCACAGAGCAGAACCTTCACTTTATTCCATAAGACTAAGAGAAATTTTACTAAAGTTGTGGTTCTCAACTAGTGTTTTTTGTTTGTTTGTTTGTTTTGTTTGTTTGTTTGTTTTTGTCCTTCCAGGGGACATGTGGTACTGCCTGGAGACACTTTGGTTGTCACAAACAGTTACCAGGAAGAGGCCTGGCATTCTGCTGAACATCCCACCACGCACAGGACAGACCCCACCCCCCACTTTGAGCAAAGAATTATCTGGCTCAAAATATACGCAATGTTAAATTTGAGAAGCACTTCACTAGAATTGTAGGGTAAAATTATCACAACTTTTCGACTTTGTCCACAAAGCCATTCTTCTGAAGGTAAGTTGACCTCTCAAAATCAATACCTTCCAAGCTGATTTGTTCATGACTACCTCCCTAATATCCAGAGCAATGTTTCACCCATAGTTGGAACCAGCAATAAAAAGTTTGTTAAATAATGGATTGTCTCTATTTGGTAATAATGGTTTCAGGCTTTGAGGGGCAGTCATGTGCAAGATCTTTCTTAAATAATTTTATACCAGTAAGGCATACATCCAACTATTAACACTGGGTTTCTCTAAAAAATAGCCAATGAGCTTCATGCTAAATGCCTCCAGCCCATTCTTTTCCTTCCTTCCTTCCTTCCTTCCTTCCTTCCTTCCTTCCTTCCTTCCTTCCTTCCTTCCTTCCTTCCTTCCTTCCTTCCTTTCTTTTAATGTGTATGAGTGCTCTGTCTGCATGTACAATCTTATGCCAGAAGAGGGCATCAGATCCTACTATAGGTGGCTGTGAGCAGCCATGTGGTGGCTGGGAATTGAACTCAGGACCACACTGGAAGAGCAGCCAATGCTCTTAACCTCTGAGCCATCTCTCCAGCACCCCTCCCCGCAGCATATTCTTTTTAAATTGAATTTTATTATGTCTGTTTGTTTATTGTGTGTATGGGGGGGCACACTGGTGCTGCGTGCACATGTGGAGGTCAGAAGACAACTTCCAGGAGTCAGCTCTCTCTTACCACCCTGTGAGAACCGGGATGGAACTCAGTTCACCAGGCTTAGCAGCAGGCACCTCTGTAAGCAACGCCATCTTGGCACTTCCCACACATATCTCCCAGAATGCTCTTTTTAAAACTTCTGTCTTTATGTACATTATGTACATATGTACATTAACTTGACTACTTTAAGATGCCCTAATCTTTTGGGGCATTTGAATAGAAGCTGAAGGAACTCTGGCCACAAAGAAGTTACCGATGCTGTAGAAGGCCCCTCTCCTCCAAGCATAAAGTACTAACATGGGTAACAAGCCGGGGCTACCACGAAATGAAGTGCGAGCACTCCGTTCTAGAACATGGATCAAAATCATGTTCCCCTGGGTCCTGACTTGAGGGAGCCCCAGGAAAAAGGCAGTAAGAAGCCCCACCCAGTCCCCTGCGTGGATTGACATGGGAGAAGAAGAGGAGAAACCCTGGCTGCCATTCAGACTAACTTCACACCAAAGACATCCCAAGAGGGGCTGACATGCTCTACTTTCTTCTGATAAAAAGGCCCTCAGGAAAATGCTCTCTACACCAAGAACTCTCTTTAGTCACCCAACTATGCCCTCGGTCATTGTCTGACTATCAATGAGACAATAGCTTATTGTGGTGCCATCGCTGATGGCAGGTACAAACACAGTCCTCAGAGAAGAGGCCACTGCTTATGCTTCAGCAGGGAAAAGCCAAGCCTTGAAGAGTCTATGGAGCTATTTGCACATGGGCAGCCCAGCACTCGCCCCCACCCCTTGATAAGCAACCTGGGTCCACCCAAGCCACATCTATAAAAGCAGACCTCCTGGCCTTCATCCAGCCAGCCTGACATCATGGATTCCAAACAGTGTGGTTGTTGTCACGCCTGCTGGTTCCCTCAAACTGCACAATGCCCCCTCCTGATAGCACAGGGATGACCCACAGCCCCTGAGGGATCTGAGGGCTGGCAGGGGTGATGCCTACTCGCCCATTTCTGTGGCTGTCAGAACTGCCCACCCCTCCTGCCCTTGGCTTCGGTTTCAGCCCTTCCTCTCCGCTGGGTCTGGAGATGTTGGAGGGTGCTGGTAATGTCTGCTTTCCTCTGGCTGGCTCTGTTCTCCTGCCAGAGCCTATCAGGTTGGTGCCAAAGAACCTTTCAGCTAGGCAAACAGTATTGTCCCGAGCACATGAGTAAGAACTTCGGTGGTGCCTCTGCTGTGTTGGTGAATACAGGGTAGAACCAGACGGGAATGACCCATCTGAATTAGCAAGGAGTTGGGCTTGGGAGATAGTTCAGTTGGTAAAGTGCTTGCCACACAAGCGTGAAGACCCGGGTTCGATCCCCAGGACCCATGTAGAAAGTTGGGTATGGCAGCATGCACTGTCATCTCAGTGATGGGTTAAGGCAAAGACAGAAGCGTCCCTGGGGCGTGCTGGCCAGGTAGCCTAACCAAATCACTGAAACCCCAGATCATAGTGAGACTCTGTCTTAAAGAGAAAGGTGAGGACCTGTGTTTGGTTCCCAGCACCCACACAATGGGTCACAACTGTCCGTAACTCTAGTTCCAGTTCTGGCCTCCACAACACCGTATGTAGATGGCAAACATAAAATGTATGTAGTCAGAGGACTCTCACACATGCAAATCTTAAAAATTAAATAAAGTCATAGAATAAAACACAAGGTGGATGGTTACAGAAAAACAATTCCAGTGATGACCTCTGGCCTCTCTACACGCATGCATGTATAACACACACACACACACACACACACACACACACACACACACACACACACCACATGCACACATACCCTAAATATATAAATAAACAAATACTTTTTAAATGACTTAGTGAGGGGTACCAGCTATAAGTCAGGGTTCCTTAGTTCCCATGGCAACATTTCCAGAGATCATCACAGCCAGATTTTCTGCCAAGAAACCGGCCTTGTCTATTTGCTTTAACACCTGGGAGAGATGTCGTATATACAGTGCTCCTGACAAGAGATGTTCCTAGAGACTCTGCCACTGGAGGCTGCATTGCCCAAGGCTGGATGACATCCTCATCCAAGGATTCTTTCCCTCTTCATCCACTGGGGCCATCTGTCTCTTTCCTGGCCTCCAGGGCATTCAGAAGTCTGTACTTCTTTCTTAGGGCCATTTGATCACCAGTGATATGCAGGTTTCTCCCAGACACCTAGGACATCTACCCTAATGCCAGGGATGAATAATTAGAGTTTCCTGGCACTTCACTCTGGCTGCCATTTTTTGCCTGCTCTTCTCTGTAGTACACACTGCCAAGAACTAATGCCGAGGGTTAGGGACCAGCAAGGTCCCTTGTTTACTCAAGTATTGTCCCCCGTCCCCCGTCCCCCCCCCACCCCCGGGCAGGGGAGTTCAGGACCTCTGCAGCCTTCTTTGCCATATGGAATTGCTTTATAGGCAAATCCACACTGCTGCCATCAGAGCTCGGGCATATGTAGAATTCCTGGCTAGTGCAGGTAACCAAAGAGCAATGAGTTTGCCAAGATCTCCAGCCTCCCGTGTATCCACATTAACTCCGGCTCCGAACCCCCACAGCCAAAGGTCATTCAGATCTCCTACCTTAACAAGGCAGTGCTCGTGACATTGGCTGGGACTCTGCCAGGCCAGTAAGCCAGTGCTGGGACACGATGGCCCCCTTCCCAGGTGGTCTGCTTGGCTGCACTTCCGCCTGTGAGAAGAAGCAGTTGCTTCATGAACATCAGTGACTCCGACCTTCTTTTTCAGCTAAGAGCTGGCCTGTGGGAGAACAGTTCCTCTCTAGGAGTGTCCAATATTTCAACAAAGAAATGACTTTCTTTTAAAAAAAAATATTTTACTACCCAGTCCCCCAACTGTTAACAGCTTTCGGTACATGCTTTGATTTCACCGGACTTAACATACATAAACAGAGCCCTCTGTTAATTTTATCAATTCCTCTCGTGACATCCCCACTTTAAACTGTTTTATTCTTTACTTCTCATGTGTCTGTCCCTGCACTATGAGACTCAAGACATCCTAGGTGCTTAAAGAATCTTTGTGGAATAAATGAATTTGTGCCTCAGTTGATTATGTGCCTGTCTGATGAAAAGAGAGAGAGAACAGACCCCTCCAAGTTGTTCACATCTACCCAGTACAAATGGAGCCCTCGGTTTAATCTCTAGTACCAAAAGATAATGAAATTAAAAACTACAATTCTTTGGAAGAGGGGGCTTCCTCAGATGTTCAATCTACCCAGTGCCTGACTGATCTCGCATGGATTTATTTTGTTTTGCTTTGTTTTTCCTCGAATTAATGAGTCGTTCTGATGAGGCGGTATCGGTCATCTTTCCGAGTGCTTGCCTCTTGGGGGGAGGTAAGAATATCCTGTGTGCAATCTATGAACTTTCACATTAGTAATGGGAGGCATTATTTTTGTAGCCAAGTCAAAAGTGACCACCAATATAATGACAGCCCGTGGGCTGGAAGAGATGAGGTCATGTTTTAAGAAAACATCCTGAATACACATGCTGCGTTGAATTAACCATGACGGACTCCGCCACTCCTACACACACACACACACACACACACACACACACACACCCCACCCTCATCCCCAGTTGAGCCAGAGGCCAGGGATTCCACAAGGTTCGCGTGTAAGAAGTTCTTCCAAGGCAAATGCTGTATGTGGCTCACACACACTGTGGTCATGCAACTTCCCCAAGTTTGGCTGGTGTAAATAATAAAAGCAATCATGGGTGGGGAGGCAAGGCGACCAAGATGAAGGCTTCCTCCCTCTGTACTCTCACGGCGGCCACAAACAGAACCTTTGATGTCCCTGGCTCAGTGCACCAGCCCGGAAGTGCTCCAAATTCCTGGGACCAGCACACAAGGAGCTCTGGAGTCCCCCAAGTGCTGAGAGAAGAAACGGTACACAAAAGAGCTCCTACCCTATGGGCTGTTTACATTTAATGTGTTGCGATCGAGAAACCAACTAAATTCAGTCCCTACAGACTGAAAAGTTCTTTGATCTCATCCAGTATTCCTCCAGTGCACACTTTCCACCAAAGTCTTCTCTCCCCAAAACACAGAAAGGACAAGGCCATTCCAATTATTCACGCACGTGGAATAGAAAACCCAGAACTGGGGCAGAGCACAGAACGTGTTTCCACGTGGGTTCAGGATGCACGGCACGCTTAGCTTAAGGCCAAACAGGAAAGAGTCTGAGCACAGACATGTGCTGGGAAATCTGCGGGTCTTTCCAGCCCTGGAAGGAGCATTTGCACGGACACTTTTGGTATGAGTGGGTGGAAAGATGGGGCCCTTTTATTTACAGCCCATGATGCATGACATTCAAAGGGCCCTACTTAACCTTTGAGGCCAGATGCTCAAACAAGGCCAAGGCGTTGGATCCAAGAAGTAAATCATTATCTCCAACCAGAAGGCAGGAGCTGTTGCTCAGCTCTGTGGTAAACAAAGGGACACCTGTTTGCGGGGATCCCGTGGGCAGCTCTTCTGAGGGTGGCTGACCTTCTCCAGAGGTTTCTCAGTGGAAACACTCATCATGCCTGTCCTCTTTCAGCAAAGGGTCAGAAGCTGGAGGGCTTAGAAGGAACTGTGCCGGCAGTAAACGTGTCTGTCAACACAGAGGACAACCCACGTGCAAAGTACAGCAACTGGGAGAGAGGACTGGCCCATAAAGGCCCCTCAACATGACCATGTGGGTGGGGGTGCTCAGCTAATCCAGCTGTTCCTGAGGTTCTAATTTTACCTGAGAGTCATGATCACTTATTCCAGCCATGTATAGGATCCCAGTTCCACAGTCCTTGTTTGCAAAGGGACTTAGCTTGAATCCTGTGTTTGGGCAAACACTTACAAAACTAAATATTTACCACCCCACAACATGGACATAACTCTGCTCCAAACCCCAGTTTCTCACCAGCCCTGCTAGGAGTGGAGAAAGGTCTCCCCAGCATCTTCCTTTGGCCTTCCGAGGGGTGGGGTGCAATTGTCAGCCATGTGTGCTTATCAGACTGGTTTTTTTGTGGTTTATCTGTACTAGCAAGGACAGAGTCCAGAATAACTGCCTCTAGGCAGCTATCTTATTCCTCATTACAAGTTAATAATAACATGCGGACAATAACATTGTCTATTAATGGAGCCTTTACCTAGTAACAAACTAAGTTTCATAAGCATGTGGCTAAGTGCTTTCCTACATTATTTCATTGAATTTGGATGACAATTTTTGCACATGTATTTGTGTGTGTATGTGTGTATGCTCACACCAAGGTATGCATGTGGAGGCCAAAGGACCACTTTTGGGAGTTGGTTCTATTTTTAAACCATGTGTGTCCTGAGGATGAAGCTAAGTGTTTAGGCTTGGCTACAAACATCTTTGTCTGTTGAGCCATCCTACCAGCCATTGTATGAAAATCTTTTGCACTACACACTGTGATCCCCATTTTTTTCTATGGAAAAAAAGGGAAAAGCTCAAAGAGATTAAGCAATATTTCCAGGACCGAGGTCTGAATTCGGGGCCTTCCCTATGCTAGGGAAATGTTCTACCTCTGAGTTTGAGCTATATCTGCAACTCCTACCCCTTCTTTTAATTTTTATTTTTGAAACAAGGTCTCACAAAACTGCCTGGACTAGCCTTGAATTCACTACGCTGCCCAGGCTACCCTCAATTTGTCAAATCTCCTGCCTCAGCTTCCTGAGTGGCTAGGATAACAGGAATGTGCCACCAGCCCTGGCTTAGTTTAAGTAGTTAGAAAATCCAGATCCAGTTACACAGTCAGGACCCTCACTGATGAAATCTTCTAGCGTAGCAGTCCTCATCCTGAATGTATGTCAGAGTCACAGGCGGGTAAAAACACCATGGTGAAACCCTTCCCTAGAGGCCGTGATTAGCTGGCCTGACGGGGGTGTGGGGGGATGGGGAGGTGGCACATCAATTATTTATATAGAAAGCTCTCCCAGTAACGTAACGTGGACAGGACTCATTCCCAGACTAGACAGAGTCAGACACAACGCCCTTCGAAGTCAAATGCAGCTTGTGTGCTCTTTTGTGTCTGTATGTCAGTGTTCATGTGGCGGGGTGGGTGTGGGGGTATAGGTGCCCGTACTCAAGTATGGGCGTGAGGCCAGAGATCAACTTTTGGTTTTGGTTTGTTTTTTTGAAGCCCACGGAAGCTAAGCAGCCGTCTCTCCTTTAGAAGATGTAATTTCAAAATAAAGGAGAGAGAGTATACCAGGCACAATGGACCGTGCCTGTAAGCCTAGCATTTGGGAATCTGAGACATGGGGATCACTTCTAGTTTGAGGCCAGCCTGGGAATGGTGGATTCGAGCCCAGACTGGGCTACAGAGTGAAACACTTTCTCAAAAAAAAAAAAAAAAAAAAAAAATTAATTAATCCTTCAGTAGACTTGACCTATGACCCATTTCTCCCCTTTGCACATCCGACTAATTAGTAACACCTGGACCGTTTCCTGATCACCCTGGGGACCTGGGAATTGTCAGGAAGCTAAGACTGTTAGGCTGTGGCAGAAGCACAGGAGGCCGAGCTGCTGGCTTTGATTGGCCTAAGATTATGGCCAGGAAGAGAGGAAGCCCTAGCTGGGACTTCACTCTGCTTACCTAATTTAATCTTCCAGGAGTCAGAAGGTACGGTCACCGTCCAGGCTTTGCCTCTGTCTGCAAACCCTCCACTCTTTGAGACATCTTCCTTTCTCTGTTGTGGTTTCCAGGACAGGGCCACCCTGGCACGTGATCTGTGACCAGTCAGCTGGCTTGACCATGTGGAAGAGGGGGCACCATGTTCTGCATCAGCCCCTCGCACCTGCTCCTCATGCCCAGAGGCCTCCGTGTTCTGAGTGAGTCATAGCCTCACACTTCCCTGCCGCTTCTGGAAGAGCTGGCTGGCTTTCTGGTTCCCACACCCCATCCAATAGCCACATGCCCAGCTTAGAAATGATGGAAGGGAATGCCGGAAGACCTCCGATTCTCCCAGAACAGCCTTTGTTTTAACCACACAGCAGCCAACTCATTAGGTTTGAAGACCCAGGTCAGATGACCTCCCTCTGCCTCCCCACTGGCTCAATCATAAAGCCTTTAAGAGGTGATTAGCAGCTAAAGGTCAACCTTGGGTACTTTCCTCGGACCCTGTCAACCTGAGACAGGGTCTCTCGCTTGACCTGGAACTCCGTTATTAGGTAACATGGAGGGGCAACAAGCTTCAGGGGTCCACTTGTCTCTGCCTCCCGAGCTCTGGGATTCCAAGCGTGAAGCATCACACACAGCGTTCTAGAGATCACCCAGGTCTTTGTTTGCAAGGCAAGCACCTTGCTACCCGAGCCGTCTCCCCAACCTGTGTGCTTTTTAATCACAGGCTCTCAGCTGACCACACCTTTACCCCTTCTGCCATAGCATCACAGATATCACCCGAGAAGTCACAGCAAGAAAAACAGCCAAGTCCCTAGCTTAAACTTCTACATACTTTTCGATTTGCAAAGCTATTTGTTCATTTCGGTAAGCTTTCCCACTTTGATCCATGGCCCTGGTACATTAAAAGTCTGAGCTGTATTTGGCTTCCTGTCCAGAGATGCTTGTCTACGGCCCCGACGATGCATGTCGATGCATTTGTGGTTAGTTACGACTCTAATTAAAGCAGAACCTCTTACTTAAAGCAATAAATATTTAGCCTCAGCAACCAAAACATAAACAGAACCATGATTCATAAATTTGCTTTCTTGTTCTTTCCTCCCTGGCCTCAGAAGTGAAGTGGCATTCCGAGATGTATCACGGCAGGGGCAAGTCGACCAATACCACCCCCTGCACCCACCCCCCACCCCGAGGCCTACGCCTGGAAATAGCAACAAGCAGGCTTTCTCGGCAAAGGGCCCAAGTGCCATGTCTCACTGAGTCAGAGAGGGAAGCGGCTCGGCGAGAGGTGTGCCAACCTCTTTATACAAGAGCATCGCCAGACAGGAGGAGCTCATGGACAACTGGATTCCTGAACCAGGGAGGTGGCTCAGTGGTTAGGGGTGCATGCCCACAATCCTGATGGCCCGAGTCCTATCCCTGGGACCCACATGGTGGAAGGAAAGAACCAACTCCTGAAGGCTGACACTGACACGCATGTGCTGTGCCAGCTCAGAAGATTTCCACACAGAGGCTGGAGAGCTGGCTCAATGGCTAAAGGCGTTTGCAGCCAAGTCTAAGGACCTGAGTTCAATCCCCATATGGTGGAAGGCAAGAACTGCCTCCTGCAAGTTATGACTTCTACCTGTGCACCATAGTACTACAGGCATATGCATGCGCGCGCGCGTACACACACACACACACACACACACACACACTTGAAATATAAAAGTTTTTTTTTTCCCCCAAAAATTTCGATTCCTGGGTCTTTCCCCAGAAAATCAAATGGAGGATTCTAATGCCAGCAATGGTCTGAGAAGCAGAGTTTGAGAAGTATGAACAGGGGGACTGGAAGGAAGGACACCTTCAGAACCCAACAGATCCAGGTCCTAATTCCAGAACCACTCCTTTAACCAGACAGTCTTGGGCAGAATTCATAACCTCCCTCAGTCTCCATCTCTCAGCCATGAAGTGGAAAATGGCTGTCCTTCCCTGACAGGGCCGTGGGAACAGTGACATAAGATCATGAATATGAAGTTCAAAGTGAGGTACTTGGGCCCAGCACCCGCCACAGATGTGGGCGACCGAAAGACTCATGGAAAACACCACCAGGGGCCCTGCCTGGTGCCTGGTACACGAACGCAGCAGTCCTCCGAGGGGCCGGGACAGCTGACAGTCTCCTCCTGAAATAATTTTGAGCGGCATGGACAAGGCCAGTTTGCCAGATCTCTGCCTGCAGCCGACAGCTGTGTGTGTACACTCCTTTATCTGACTTGCTTCTCCTACACTGGCATTTCCATGTGAAATCCTGGAAAAGTCCACTGAAGGACATCCTATATAACCTTCGGGAGAAGCAAGCTTCCTTCCTAAATATAAATACACACCCTTGCCAAGAATAGCCACAGACTACTAGTTTCCTAAAAGCACAGAGAAGCCAGGCTTCGGTGGGACCCAGAACTGTGGCTGGCCTGGGGTGGCTTGAAGTGTGGTGACAGGAACATTCTACCAAGCCAGTGTCCAAAGGCTGGAAAAAGACAGACTTCAACTTCCACGGAGTTCTTACCGCAAGCCCTGTCCTAGCCAGCCCCAGCCGCTACCAAACGCTATCAACTTGCACGCAGCATCTCTGACCTTCCCCCCACCTTCTCTTTATTCCCACAACTGGACAGGAGGCCCAAGATGCCGAGAGATCTGTGTCCCAGTGGAGAGGTTATGCAACAGCCTGATAGGGTCAGATTACAGAAAGGAAGGTCTCTTAGAAGTGCAGATGATGCCAAGTTCACAGAATGTTTTCTCATCACCAAGGGAGAGAAAGGAACACTTCTGCTCTTCAAATAAAACAAGGGAAGATTTTCCAGACAGAGGAGCAGTCAGATGGGGTGGGGGAGACAAGGTGTAGATTCTGACCCTGGTGTGAGCCAGGTCCAGAGTGGGGAAAGAGATGTGATAGGCTGGCTAGGAGGCAGACTTCTTGCACAGGCAGGTGGCTGGAGCCTGGGGACAGGAGGGACTTGCAATCATGTTCTATTTCTTTGGAAGAAGGTGAGCCTGATTTGTACACACGCAATAACCCTGTTCAGTTTCTCCTCATCCCAAGATGGCAGGAACCATGCCAAGTAGAGCATCCTCACTCTAGCACAGGGTGAAAAGATGACTCCAGGAGACGCTGCCTCATCCCATCAGCTGAGCTGGATGGACCGGCCAAGAAAGGAGAGGGAAGATGAGGAGGGGGGCTCTGGGAGAGAGCACGTGGTTTGACGTAGCAAGCTGGCTTGGGGAGAAAGGAGCAGGGCTCCCAGGACTGTTTGTCCTACTCCGTTGCGAAAACATTGTCTTCTCTCTTTTGTGGGCTCTTGAGACTGGCCTTACAGGGGGAATGTGTGGGCTTCCTAAGACAGAAACCTAGGTCAGGAGGAGCAGGTGGTCCAGAAGGACCCAGCCCTCTTCACTCACAGACCCAGCTCCCTTCCAGCCGCAGTAGGGCTTCGACCTGGCTTCCTAGAGTCAGGCCCCTGCAGCGTTCCAGGTGGCAAGAAGAAGGATTGCTGTGGGATGGAGGATGGAAAGCTGGGGTGGGGCAGTTACTTTTACATCATTTTCAGGCCAAGTTTACTTTGAGACTTTTGAAAACAAAAGAGTGGCACCCAGCCCCGACCCCATCACCAGTTCAAGCTTTGTGCCCATAGATCCCACAGTTAGTCATCAAATTGACCGGAAAGCCTTGCCCCGCACGGTGTAACAAGAAGGTAGCTGGCCCCAGCTCTGAGCAGTTTCCCAAGACAAGACACTCTGAGAGGTCAGCCATGGGTTGTCTGTCTGTCTGGCACTTCTGTAAGCAAGTCCTTCCCAGGGCTTGTTTCAGCCTAAATCTAGTTCTCCTTTTGGAGAAGGATGCCCAGGTTGTTTCTGCTATGAATGAAGAAGCTGGGTCTCACGGGGGTTACTGGTAGGAGTCATATGCACCAGGCTGGGTGTCTGTTAAATGCCTCCGTGTGATCCTCCGCTCATTGTGTAATGAAGGGGGCCATCACCTTCCAACACAGAAGAACTAAGCTTCTATTCCTTACTACACAGTTGAGACTCAAGCCCCAGCAAAGCTTCCAAGCCCATAGGCCTCTTTATCTTCCCTCCTCCCACTGACTTAGAACGATTCTGATGGTCACGGGGGCTAACCATGTTTACCTTGACAACCACGGAGTTCAAAGAAACAACACAGGATTTTCCAGACAGCTAAGCAACGATCAGGTTTTGAAAGGTGGGGGCAACCACGGTCACATGAGCTGTGGTACGAACTCAGATCATTGACCCTCTTCCATCATCTGACCAGCTGGCCTGGGGGAAACCTTCCATCCTCCTCAGCCTCTATGTCCTACCAGGAAGTGAGTTCAAGTTCTCTCCCAACTCTGGCATGCTTTGAATGCTGAAGATCCTAATTCTACTTCTCTTGTGAATAATGCTTGGCTTACTGGATATGGTAGCACATGCCTGTGATCTCAGCATTCATGGGGCTAAGCAGGAGGAGCCTGAGTTCAAGGTCATACACACACACACACACACACACACACACACACACACACACACACACACACTACTATGACTCATCTTCCTATGAGGAAGTCACACAGCTAACAATCAGGAAACCACAGGGGTTTGTTTTGTTTTGTCTTTGATGCTGTAGTTATTGTTATTGTTGTTACTTGTTTTGGCTTTTTGAGACAGTCCCCTTACATAGCCCAGGCTGACTCTGAACTCACTGTGGAGCCCAGCTTGGTCTCGAACTGGTGGAAATCCTTCTGCCTCAGTCTCCTGAGTACTAAAATTACGAACATTGCACCACCACACCCAACTCGGGGGACCACAGGTCCAGAGACATAAGCGGCAGATTCAGGTTTCACAGACAACAATGTTCTAGGCTGGTGGTTCTCAAAGTGACCAGTGATGTCAGCTTTGTCCTGGAGTACCACAAAAAAACGCAAAACCACCACCATCAACTGATGACCCCGTGGGTGGAAACTTCGTTTTAGCAAGATCCCCACAGGATCTTGCTGTGTCTACACAACACAGCCTGAGAAGTGCTATTAAAGACCATGATTCCTTCAGGTCAGAAGCCTTGCTTGTCTTTGTATCCCTGGAAAAAGTACTGCTCCTGGCATATAATAGATTCTCAACAAATAGGAAGAGCAGGAAACAGCAGGTGCTCAACACATGCTCGGACAAGGAAGGAAGGGAAGGACGGGACTTGTTTCTAATGTTGTTTTGACAGTGTTTCAAATATCCCAGCCGACTTAGAACTTACAACACAGTCAAGGGTGACCAGGAACTTCTGATTCCACTTACCTCCACTTCCGAGTGCTCAGATTACAGGCATGTGCCACCACACTTGGTTTATGGGATGTTGGGGATTGAACAAAGGACCGAGCTACACCCTAGGCAAGCACCCTACTGACTGAGTTACATCCTAGGCAAGCACCCTACTGACTGAGCTAACTCCCCATTCCACTTTCTACAGGGTTAAAATGTTTTTAGTGCTATATGTCAAACTCACTCATGCTGAGCAAGCGCTCTACCACTCAACTACACCTCTGATCCCTCTTTTACACCTTTACGAAACAGCAGCAGTTTGCCATGGGAGGCAGGGATTGGGAATCACATGTAAACTCCCTCTCAAACCCAGAGTAACCACTGCTAAGCTTCTGTAGCTTTCCTACCTCCTTCAAGATTTTTCTAAGACATAAGCTTACTTTTATGTAATAAAGCTATACTTTGAACAATGCATAGTTACATAAAGTACATGCATAGATGTTGCATATTATTTTATAACTTGTTTCATTCACTGAAAAATACTGAATGTAAATATTCCCAAGTCAATAAATGTCCATCAGGTTACTGATTCTTTGATGTCCCTTTAAATGGTTAAGTCCGTCAAACACTCCCCTCGCTGAGTATTTGAACTGGATCCCGCTGGCTCTTTAACCTACTGCAACGTGCATCACGCATCCGCACCGTGCCCTTGGCTGAAATAACTCCCTAAAACAAATGCTTCCAGGAGGAGTCTGCGCATCAAAGGCGCATGGAACTTTTCAAACCTTTGCCCTGCACACTTGTCCCCAGTGTGGATGCTCCCTCAGAACATAAGGTCCTTCCTTGTTGGGAACTTTTCCAGACCAGATGGGAAGTGAGCATCTGACTCAAGTACATTTGCACAGAGCCAGAAATGGCCATAGGAGGCCGCCGGGTATGTGCGGAGAGCACCTACTTTGGCTGTAGTGGCAAACCTGGTGTCTTCTCACCAACTGTGTGACCTTGGGCAAGTGACTCAATTCCTTTGGGGTTCTATCTTCATCTCTAAGTGAAGTCATGGCTAGTTACCTTCCACTATTACAAGGCTTACAGACGACATATATAACAGCCTTGCAGAGGGCCAGGCGTGGTGGCAAACACCTTCAACCCCAGCACTCCAGAAGCAGAGGCAGAAGGATCTCTGTAAATTTAAGGCCAGCCTGGTCTACATAGTGAGTTCTAGGCTAGCCAGGGTTACATAGGGAGACCCTGTCACACAAAACAACCCAATCCCAACCTCGCAGACTTATGCACTAAATATTTCTTGGTTGAATGGTTGAATGGAGCAGTGTGGGGAAGAGAAGAAAAGGGGCAAAGGAAGAAAAGAGAGGCAGCAAAGTGAATGAAGGCAAAGCATACTGACTGCACAGTTTATGGGCTGGTTTGTCAGGATTAAGGGAAGAAAAGAAAGGACAGAAAGAGATGGTCCATGACGAACACACAATTTCTCTCCACCCCAATCTGTTTCTTCTCTGAGAGTTGGTGGCTGGTGAACCACTACATCCCTGCTTCATAACGGGCCAGGACACAAGATAGCTGTCCCCAAGACAAAACCCCACACCAGCACTCAGCTTCCCGAGCGGGATCTGATGCCACTGGATAAACTTCTCCAATACCTTGGCGGGTTTGCCACAGTCCAAAGAAGGGACCCGTGCTGCCTGCCAGCTCACACTTCTGAGCCCATGGGCCGTTGTCACCTAGAAAGCAGAAAAAGAAACGGGAGATGGTCAGTGGGTCTCTTTTTCTGACCCTCCTCTCTGGCCAGAACCCTGCGCTCATCAGGGACTGGACAGAAAGACAAGCATGATCCCTATATTTGAAGTGTTCCTTGTAGGAGTGGATGTCAGTGCCCGGCTACCCCATGCAGCATGGACCTCCTCCTTCCTATGCTTCCCAAGTGCTGGGCTTGCATATCACACTCAGCTAAAACTCTGTCTCAGTGATTCCATCTCTACTAGGCTCTAAGGGGGGGGGGGGTTGGTTGCCCTGACCCAGTGAGCCCCACCCTTAACTTCCACGCTCACATCCCATTCAGGTGGTGTTAGCAATCCATGACTACCATCATTTGTGTCAGCCCAGCCACTGTTCACTAAGCATCCTTGACACACCTGGAACTCCAGTACATTGTCTTTCTACCTTACAGTACACAGTGGGCTAGATCCTACTCTCCCATTAGCATATATTGAGAACCAGGTTTCAACTTGACCCAAAGCAGCTGCCACTTCAACATAGAGACCTGAGACATAAAATATCGGTGTAACAACCCCCCACATACACACACCTTTGGATTTTTCTGAGACAGTCTTGTTGTATATACCCCAGACTGTCCTCCTCAAATTCACTCTACAGCCCACCCTAGTCTTAAACTAGAGATCTTCTTGCCTTAGACTCTGAAGTGCTAGAATTCTTTTGTTGTTGTTGTTTTAAAGATTTATTTCTTTAATGCACATCGGTGTTTTGCCTGTACATAGTCTGTATGAGGGTGTCAGATCCCCTGGAATTGGGGTTACAGACAGTTGTGAGCTACCATGTGGGTGCTGGGAATTGAACCTGGGTTCTCTGGTAGAGCAGCCAGTGCTCTTAACCACTGAGCCATCTCTCCAGTCCGAAGTGCTAGAACTCTATGGAGTGCTGTGTATTACCATGCCTGGCTATATGTGAGCCCTTTAAAGGGGTCGTTAATTCAGTTCTGGAGCCACCTGACTAAAGATTCAGCCGGTAGTAACCACTATCACTGGGACCAGGGAGGAGATGGTAAAGGACTACGCAAGTTCACAATGTCAAAGTCACTCTTAAACAAGTAAGAGTAAATAGTCAGCAGACCCTAGTCAACATCTACAGGACCAGGAAAGTGCATGCTCTGTCAGTACAAATCTTCCTCCATGACTCAATCATGGAGAACTCAATAGACAACACGCTCAGCCCCTTCCCTGTTAAAGACGTCACATGACCAGACTCTGCTCTCCACAGACCCTGTGCGGTTGTCTACTAGACCCCAGCCAGGTGGACATTTCTACTTTACCTGTAAACCAGAGGAGCGTGTTTTCTTTTGCCACGTGGTCCACCTTGTCCTTGATCCGCCCTACCAGACTGTCCATCTCGCGGAGACTTGCGTGGTACAGCCGTTGGCTCCGTGGGTTTTCCAACGGTGGCGTCGCAGACAAAGGCACATGCATGTGCGCCAGGCCCACATAGAGCAGGAAGGGTCTTCCACTGGTGCTGGAAGAAACAGGAAAACTCGGAGCCTCTGCAGGAGGCTGCTCTAGTCTAGGGTCTCAGCAGTCCCTCCTGACCTCAGAGAAAACCCCACCACAGGACCTGTCCTGCAGGCTCAAGGATAATGCATCTGTCTGCCATCTTCTAAGGAAATGTGGAAGTCACCTGGCTGGCCGGTCAGAAAAGTACCACACTGTAACGATGGCTCATATTCTGTGTAATAAGAGCTATTACACAGGGATGTTGTCTATGACCATCCTCAGGGTAAAATCCCATTTCCCCTTTCAGGGAATGAATCAGAAACTGAGAGGGATCTAAGGACTCCTTCCGGTTATGCAACTAGTAGAGACAGTCTGGATTTCAGCTCATCTGCCCAGAGCAGACCTATGCTCTTTGCTGCACATCAGAGGTCAAGTGTCCTGATCACCGTGTTAATTCTAGTGGTTCTCAACCGTCCCAATGCTGCGACCCTTAAGTACAGTCCCTCATGTTGTGGTGACCCCCCAACCATAAAATTATTGCATTGCTACTTCATAACTGTAATTTTACTATTGTTATGAATCGTAATGTAACTATCTGATATGCAGGATATCTGAGATGCAACCCCTGTGAAAGGGTTGTTTGACCCCCAAAGGGGTCACAACCCTAAGGTTGAGAACCGCTGTTCTAGAAGATACAGCCACAGGGATATGTGTGACCACAGGGGACATTTAGATCAAGGCTCTATTCTACACTAAACCTGGAAAACGTGTGATGAAAGGCTTGAGGGAAGTGGGGTGGCCTCCTAGCAAAGACTCCACAGGGGCAGGCCTAACTACTTGGAAAATTGAGATAAAAAGATCACAAGTTCAAGGCCTGACTGAGCTACATGGTGAGTTTAAGACCAGCCTAGGAAACTTAATGAACCCTTGTCTCAAAATAAAAAGGAGAAAATGGCCTGGGGATATAGGTAAGGGAATAGTATGCTTGCCTAATATACAACAAAGTCTGAAGTTTAACCTCTAATTCTACTACCCCATCTCATCTGGCCCTGACGCTCTCTTCTGGCCTCCCCAGGTACTGCCCATGCATGGTGCACATACATACATGCAGGCAAACACTCATACACACAATAGAAATATTTTTTTAAAAAAGCTGTTTGTTAGCCGGCGGTAGTGGCGCACGCCTTTAATCCCAGCACTCGGGAGGCAGAGCCAGGCGGATCTCTGTGAGTTCGAGGCCAGCCTGGGCTACCAAGTGAGCTCCAGGAAAGGCGCAAAGCTACGCAGAGAAACCCTGTCTCGAAAAACCAAAAAAAAAAAAAAAAAAGCTGTTTGTTGCTAACTTGAGTTTCTTTTTTCTTTTCTATATCACTCGATGAATTTTGACTTACCATCAGGACAGACTTCCCAATCACTTCTAAAATGGTGCTAAACATACTTTTGCCACTTTGTACTACATATCTGTGTGAAGCAGTATTTTCAACATGATTATAAAACTGTAACATCAATGAGCTCTGAAGAGGCTCTACACCTTGGAGGATTCAAATCTTCATGTAAAAATAAACAAGCATATTTCATCTTGAATGAATGGTAAAATTACATGTGTGTCACAGAATTGTTGGAAAATAATCTTTTTATGATTTATTATCAGTACACGTTTAGTTTATGTGCCTATTTTATATACCTGAGGTATTGTAAAATTTCTTGGGGTGGGGCTGGAGAGACGGCTCAGTGCATAAGAATGGTTAGCTCTCCTGCAGAGGACCCAGGCTCGGTCCCTAGCATGCACACTGGGCATATTACAACTACCCGAAACTCTCTCTCAGTCCATGGCACTGATAACTCTTGTAACAGACTTCCCACTCCCCAGTAATCCATTGCAGAGTCCTCTTGACTCAACACCTCCCCTAATCTAAAACTTAACAGTGGTGCAAACCTGTCATCCAGCACTCAGTGGGTGAAGGCAGGAAGACCAGAACTGCAACGTCATGCTTGATTACGTCAGGAGTTCAAGGCTAGCATATGATATATGACCCTGTCTCATAAAATCAATCAAACAAACAAACAACTAAATAAATAAATAAAGGTGAAGAGGATCGCGTGGTGACCACCCAAGGCAGGGGCATCACTCTGACTGCTAACAGGCTATTTGTTCATTTACTCGGAGATCCATCATTCATCCCAGCATTCAAACAGGAAAACAAAGAGGGATGGAGATGGGTGGACAAATGGGTCTTCAAACTGAGTCTAGAACCCTGTCTGCTGGCGCTGGTGGCATCTGGGATGGGAAGGAAGATGGGGAGGGAACAGACCACCATGGTAGGAGTGAATAGGGAGTGGCAGAGGGTGGAGAAGGTAAGGAAGGGGGCAAGTTTTTCAGAAATTCCTTCCCGGGGGAGATATAAACAACGTCTGATCCCTCCTTATGAGGTCACAACAACAAACTAAAATATGATTTCACCGAAGATCACCCTGGGGGATGCACAAGTGTATTGGGCTTACAGAACATGAGTGGAGTTGCCTAGAGCAGTGAGGGTGAACCCCAAAGTAGCTGAACTGGAAAGTCTTCACCTAACATGAAGATGGCTTCCCCACATCATTGTAGATGGTACCCATCTCAGTTTACCTCCCAAGCCTACATTCCAGCACCTTCCAAGACGTCGAGGCCACGTGTAATTGGGGCAATTCCCACATACAAACATCTGGGGAAAGCTGCTGGAATCTCAGGTGGCCTCCTCACCCCTCCTTCTAGGAGAGCATGTCAACAGTGAGCCCATTCCTGGTGGCCTCTTGCAAGCAGACACAGCTGATCTGAGGAAGACCGTGGCTACTTTGCTCAGAGCACCACATTCTGCAAAGGCAAATCAAGCAAAAGACAGGACTTGGCAAAGCTAAGGCTCCAGCTCTCAAAGGTTCGGTTTTCATCTACGCGTCGTTAAGACACTGTTATGAATGATACACATGTCCTAATTGAGGCTGCTTGAACAGAAAGACCACAGGCCGGGTGAATACAAGCAAATCTTTACTCCCACAGTTCTAGCCCATGGGAAGTCCCGTGTCTCCATTCTTGGACTCTTTCTCCCTTTCACCCCTAAGAGAGAGAGAAACTTACCATTTCCTGGTAAGGGCACTGATCCAATCACAGGGACTCCATCCTTCCAACCTGGTCTGGACCTAAACACTTTCCAAAGGTTCCCCACCTCTAATAATATCCCACCAGGTGAAGGTGTATCCAGCTTCCACCCCCTTAGGCCACATGTACACAGGGTATCTATGAATGCTGCCAAACATAAACTTATTTAAAACATAAGATTTTTATGTGCAGATGTGATTTTCTTTGGTACCTTGGTTGTGCAGTTTGCAAAAATAAACTTTGTAAATGACAAGTTGTGTCAAAAAGTTAGACATGTCTCATGTGACTGAGGGTCTTGAATCGTAGGGGACACAGATACATAATCCATAACATCTGCGTATTGACTACATACCAGATTTCCCAGAAAACTCTGGTTTCAAACACACCAAGTCAACACCTATTCTTCTGCCCAACTCACCCACTTTACTCGCCAAGCCCTCTATTCTCTATTCCCAGGCAGGTGTTGTCTTAGCCAGTTACTACTGCTGTGATGAAACACCATGACCAAAAACAACTTGGGGGGGAGGGGAGCCGGGAGGTGGTGGCCCACGCCTTTAATCCCAGCACTCGGGAGGCAGAAGCAGGTGGATCTCTGTGAGTTTGAGAACACCCTGGGCTACAGAATGAGTTCCAGGACAGGCTCCAAAGCTACATAGAGAAACACTGTCCCGAAAAACCAAAACAACAACAACAACTGTAGCTAGAGTTTTCCTGCCTTGCCCACAGTCAGGACAAATCTTTGTCACCTGCCAGTCCTACAGCCGCTCAGACCCAACCAAGTAAACACAGAGACTTATATTGCTTAAAACTGTATGGACATGGCAGGCTTCTTGCTAACTGTACTTATATCTTAAATTAATCCATTTCCATAAATCTATACCTTGCCACGTGGCTCGTGGCTTACCAGCATCTTCACATTCTGCTTGTCCTGGCGGCGGCTGGCAGTGACTCCTTCTGCCTTCCTGTTCTTTCTTTTCTCCTCTCTGTTAGTCCTGCCTATACTTCCTGCCTAGCCACTGGCCAATCAGTATTTTATTTATTGACCAATAAGGGCAATTTGACATACAGAACATCCCACAGCAAACAACAACTTGGGGATGAAAGGGTTTATTTGGCTTACACTTCCACAGCACTGTTCATCACTGGAAGAAGTCAGGACAGGAACTCAAACAGGGCAGGAACCTGGGGGCAGGAGCTGATGCAGAAGCCATGGAGGGGTGCTGCTTACTGGCTTGCTTCCCATGGCTTGCTCAGCCTGCTTTCTTACAGAACCCAGGACCACCAGCCCAGGGATGGCACCACCCACCATGGGCTGGGCCCTCCCCCATTGATCACTAATTTAAAAAATGCCCTCAAGACTTGTCTACAGCCTGATCTTATGGAGGAATTTTCATAATTGAGGTTCCTTCCTCTCAGATGACTTTAGCTTGTGTCAAGCTGACATGAAACTAGCCAGCACAGATGTGAGCAGGTCCAGGGGACTTTTCTGTTACAGTGAGGAAGTCATGGATGGATTGGCAGGTCAAATCTTAAACCTGCACGCCCTATGATTACCTTCTGAAAAGTTAAGAAGACAACCGACTCATTACCTTTAGCTTTAAGGAATTGGCCAACTCTTCACTTTCTTTGTTTGCTATGGAGAGAGCATCAGTGATGTGTCTCTTAATGAGTCCCTCAACTGATGGGTGTCAGGCTGCACCACCCCTGCAGCGCAAGCATTACACGGTCCCCAGCCCCAACCAGCTGCCATGCCTCCTGTCAGAAGGCTGAGACCGCAAAACAGCAGGAAACTGCCCTCGCCAACCACAAAGCATCTGCCTGTCTGTCATAGGACAAAGGGATCTAGAGCCATTTCAGAGCTGCAGGAAGCCGGGAGATGCTCAACCTTCCAGATCATAAAAGCTCCATCTATACCAGAAATCTGAGGAAAAAACCATTGACAGCGTTTCTCAGTAAAGTCTGGGGAATTATTCAGATGGAACCTCTAATGTCCTGGGAGGCTACGCTGAGATCTGGGCCTGAAGTAATGGCCTGTATTATGAAGAGCACATACAGACAACTGAGTCTATTTCACTGCTACTTCTGCCCTCCTTGACGGTGTCTCTAGACAAGTCCAACATGGCTGAGCACAGGCTGTAGGATGCTGCACAGTCAGGAGTTGTCTGCTCAGCCATCCACACATGAAGCCATTTGAATTCTACATGAGCAGGCAGCCACAGGGCACGTTTGTGTCTTCTTGCTACTTTAGTGACAGTTGTAAACCTAAGAGAAGCTTAGGACCTCGGGAGGGAGATTAAATCAATCACACTTCCAGTCATTCTTTCAGATGACAGGACAAGAATGGACAACGGCCACCCTCACCACAGTGGTATGGACAATGGCCACCCTCACACACAGTGGTGTGGACAACGGCCACCCTCACACACAGTAGTATGGATTTTGTTGTCATTTTTATTTTTGCTTTTTTTTTTTTATAGGAAGGTTTTTTCCTTCTTCTTCACATTTATTTTACAGTGTTCTGTCTGCATGTGTCCCTGCAGGCCAGAAGAGGGCACCAGATCTCATTATAGATGGTTGTGAGCCACCATGTGGTTGCTGGGAATTGAACTCAGGACCTCTGGAAGAGTGGCCAGTGCTCTTAACCTCTGAGCCATCTCTCCAGCCCTACTTTTTGCTTCTTTGAACATTAATTTAGTTTATTCAGAAGTGTCATGGTGTGTGGAGGTCAGAGGTCAACTTTTGTGAGTTGGTTCTCTCCTTCTATCCATACGGTCCCAGGGATTCAACTCATACTGTCAGGCTTAGCAGCAAGCAGCCTTATCCACTGAGCTATCCCTGACCCTCTTTTGGTTGTTTTTAATTAGTAGTTTCTACATTTAAAGACTGTTTCCTTTCTCTTCCAGAAACTGGAAAGATCTGATACCCCAGGCTCACATTCCAGGCTCACCTATCATCAATGGCTGGAGTTAAGTAGCTACTGTTTACAACAGATGGGGTATGTGTGCCCCATGTTCAGCCTGTTTTCCACTTTTTGAAAGATTTTTTAAGTTCTGTATTATGTGTATGGGTATTTTGCCAGCATGTGTATCTCTGCACCACATAGGTGCAGTGCCCTTGGAGGCTAGAAGAATAAGATCTCCTGGAACTGGAGTTACAAGTGGTCCTGAGCCACCATGTGGGTGCTGGATATTGAACCTGGGTCCTCTGGAAGGGTGGCCAATATGCTCAACCACTGAGCTAGCTCTTCAGACCTGCTTTGTGGGCACTGTAGATGTGCATATTTGGAACCTTGTGTGCGAGACCGGATAACACCCCCCAAACATACCTGAAGTCTAGTCTCTGGAATTGGAGAAATTCACCTTCCATGGCAAAGGGGACTTTACAGGTATAATTATGTTAAAGATCTTGAAATGAGATGTCTTGAGATTTCCTGGTTGACTTTTTTTTTTTTTTTTTGGCTAGCCATGAATTCTGCCTCCTAAGTTCCTGAGTACTGGACTTTGTCACATCTGGTTTCTGATTGACTATTAATAACTAGTGTCCTTAGAAGAAGGCTGGGCAGCATGACACATCCCAGCATTTGGAAGATCAGAAACTTAAGGACATCCTCGGTACATAGCAAGATAGAGGCCAGCTTGGGCTACATGAGTCCCTGTCTAAAAGAGGAAGGGTAAGAGTGTTTGAAATAACAAGGGATCAAAAGAAGCAGAAGTTAGAATGATGTGGCCATATAAACCAAGGAAAGCCAGCAGCCATTAGAAGCTAAAAGAAAGCCAGACAATGATGGCTCACGCCTTTAATCCCAGCACTCAGGAGGCAGAGGCAGGTGGATCTCTGAGTTCAAGGCCAGTCTGATCTACAGAGTGAGTTCCAGGACAGTGATGTCTACACAGAGAAATCCTGTCACATCAAACAAACAAAAAGAAAGAGACAATTATTTTTGGAGACTCCAGAAAGAATAAGCCCTGTTCACACTTTGATGTTAGCCCTCTAAGCCTTGCTTCAGGCATCTAGCATCCAAATCTGAGAAGAACTTACTATGGTTACTATTGGTTTCAGTCACCATTTTGGTGGTCCTTTGTTATAGCAGCAGTAAGGAACTCATACTGCCTGTTAACAAATGAATCCAATAAACACCCTGAATGCAGTGGGCAAGCCCTGCCCTCAAGGAACTTATACTCTAGCAAGAGAAGAAAAAAATGCCCACAACCATGGTGCTAATCAAGGCAGGACAGTCAAAGGCCACAGGAAGGAACATACCTGAGGAACTTCGAACCCAGGCCCAAAGAGTCCATTAGGAACATCCACGTTATTAGCATATGGGAGACATACACACACATACTTGTCGAAGCATGAAACTCTGCCTCAGCCCTGAGAGGCCTGGGGCAGGAGGACTTGGTGTGTGTGGAGGAGGGGTCAGGAGCAGGCACTGTGCCCCTTACCTTGCCTGCTCAATGAACTCCTCCGCCTTTTCTGCATACTTTCGCGCAAGGCCACTCAGATTCACCGGCTGCTCCACGATGTTGAGGTTTTCGTAGAGAGGAAGGGCCACATCTGTGTAACAGTCCCTCTCGGGGCTCCTGCGTGGAAAACACAGCGAGGGGAGCACTCATTTTCACATCCTAAATAGTCACAGAAAGCCTTAGTGCTGCGACACACACAGATGCAAAACACGAAATAGCTGGTCCCAAGGGATTTAGCAGATCAGTCATGGCTTTTCCCTTCCCTTTGAATAGACGCTTATGTTCCTTGGATGAGCCAGCCACCCTGTAAAACTTGATGAGATACTTCTGAGCCTGGGACATTACAGTTCCCATTTTGCAGAGAGAGACACTGAGGTCTGAACAGGTTAGCCCCATACATAGCCCACCAGCACTCCCACAACTGGTCCTCTCCACTGTCCCGCCTCAGTGATAGTACGTATGGTGGGCAACACTGGGTGCCGTGGGTGCCATCCCTGACCAGGATTTCATGTGGGGGTGGGGGGTGGGGGGTGGGAATCTGATAATAGGGCGGACTGTATCAGATGGCCTAGGGTGGTTTTCATTGTGAACCATGTTTGAAAAGTTTGGAGAAACTGTGTAGGACTGAGTTTAAAAAAAAAAAAAAAAAAAAAAAAAAAAAAAAAAAAAAAAAAAAAGGAAGTCAGAAGGCTACCAGTTCTTGGTGAAAGCCAATTCCACCTTAGGAGGGCAAAGTCAACCTGACCGGCTGCTGCCTTGTGGCTGTACACCTCCTCCCCTGGCCACGATCTGGAGTAAGTTACCTTCACTCCTGGACTTTACCCCTGTCTAGAATAAGGTCACCTGTGCCCCTCACAGGGGATGCCTGGAGGACAAATGGCAGCTCTCTGCCCTGGTCATCACCAAGAAGTGGGTGAAAGGACAGAAGTCCTGCAGCATCACACATGGCCTCCGGAGGACAATCGGAGAGGGCCGGGGACATAGGAAACTCCGCTCCACCTCCGAGCACATCTCCCTGCTGGAGAAGTCATCGAACTGAGGAAATCATTGCCAAACACTTTTTTTTTTTTTAGGAAGCCGCTGCAGCTAAAAAGATGGCTTAGCGGTTAAGACCACATGCTGCTCTTACAGAGGACCCAAGTTCAGTTCCCAACACCCACAGGAGGCGGCTCAAGACCACCTGTAATTCCAGCTCTAGGGATCCGACACTCTCTGGCCTCTTTGGGCACCTCCTTTCACATATACAAACCTATACACAGATGCACACACACATACACAAAAATAAATCTTTACAAAAATAAAAAGTTGTTATGATGTTGGCTTGGTTATTCTGTATTGTTGCTGGAATGTTCAGCTTTTTATTGCCTTGATAGAATTTCACTGCCATTCCAAGTCTACGCCAACCAGCCAATGCTTTCAATTCTGTTTTATTGTAATATAGATTAATGGTGAGAGAAGGAATAGGGGTGGGGAGAAAGGGAGACATTGGTTGAGATATCTCATGCCATTGTATGGCCACATGGGGTTGTGGGTGTGACCCCCCAGGCCACACACAGCTGTGTAAGAAAGGCACCAAGACACACCCCAGCCTTTCACACTGTCACCTGCCATCTTATTAAGCACAGACCTGGGAGGGGGGTCTGTTTCTTCATGTCCCATGTGTACCCAGGTGATGATATCCACAACGCTGGTCCAGCAACCATGCACTAAGAAGCAAACCTGGAGGACATGGCCCTGGACTCAGACTGGAATCCGGGTTCTTATCTCCCGCCGTCCCTGGTGTGACCCAGGCAAGGCAAACTGGTCCCGTGGATTACAGGCAAGGGTGAGGAGTGCCCAGAATGTAACAACTTCTCAATAAATAACCATCTTTATATTAACTATTCTGTGATTAATGAGGCAGTTGAGACACCTGTGGCTCGGGGAATAACTACTGGGGAGGCTCTGACAGGGAGGAGCACGGGACCAAGCTAGTTTGTTACCTCAGTAAGGCTTAGCAACTCTCTCTCTCTCTGTGTCTCTCTCTCTCTGTCTTTATCTGTGTATGTCTCTCTCTGTCTGCCTCTCTGTCTCTGTCTCCACCCATCTGTGTATGTCTTTCTCTCTCTCTCTTTCTCCCTGTCTCTCTGCCTATGTCTCCCTCTCTGTCTCTGTATCTCTCATTTTCTTTGTCTCTGTCTCTGTGTCTCCCCCCTCTATCTCTGTGTATATGTCTTTCTCTTTCACTGTCTCCCTCTCTCTCTCTGTTCCCTCTCTCTCTCTCTCTCTCTCTCTATATATATATATATATATGTGTGTGTGTGTGTATATATATGTGTGTATGTATATATATATATATATATACATATGTTTTTTTTCTTTCTGTCTCTGTGTCTCCCTCCTCTGTCTCTGTATATGTATAGCAGTCCTCTCTCTCTCTCTCTCTCTCTCTCCCAAGTCTGGGCCAGGGAAAGTCTAGGAGCAAAGCCAGCAGGCAGAGGAGGGAGACCCCACCTGTGTGAGATCTTGGCAGACACAGGCTCTCCCCAGGTGAGCTAAACAATTCAGAGATTCTGGAAAATTCCAACAGGAAAAAAATTATAATTCCCATCTTTGTATTGGGGCATAAATAAAAATTTTAAAAAACCTTTTGCTCTGAATGCATTCTTTATCTTGTGTGCTACCTCAACTGTCCACGTCAGTCTCACTCACTTATTCTAGAACTGCAGTCTCCACTTTGACATTCTTACCTCCATAGGCCATTGCTCTGGGGACATGCTGGACAAGGAGGGTGGTTGTAGCCGGGGGTGTCAGTACAGCCCATGTCATGGCTGTATGGGATTCCAAAGTAGTAATCAAAACCTGGAAGAGGGGCAACGGGTTAGCGCCCCCACTCACTGCTGCTCAGCACGCCTGCCCTCTCACACGCAAAACAAAATTTAATTTCCTGTGATTTAATATTACGGTGCTCTAGAGTGTGTAATTAAAAGAGGATTTGATTAATATCCCTTTGAAGTATGCAAAGAAAATCACTTTGCGGGGTGCTGGCTGTAAGACTAGCTTTGTGAAATGTCTTGTGATGAAAGTTAGCCTAGATTAGGAGGAAGTACCAAGAATTGCTGACCATCTAACATCCTCTAAAGTTATGAATACATGTGGTAAGTACTTGATTTAAAAAAAAAAAAAGAGATCCACTGCATACATGATAGTTTAAGGGATCAAAATTCTGCTCTTGGGAAGCTTTCTATGTGGGGCCACTGAGATGGCTCTGGGGGTAAAGATCCTGGCCAACAAGCCTAATGATGTGAGGTCAGTCTCCAGAACTGTATGGTAGAAGGAGAGACTTGAGTCCCAAGAGTCGTCTATTGTGGACTATTTGTTTAACAATGTAAAGATGTGTGATATTTATTTATGCTGCATTTGTTTAACAATATAAAGATGTGTTCCATTGCCTGCCTAAGGCATCTGATTGGTCTAATAAAAACCTGACGGGCCAATAGCCAGGCAGAAGAGGGATAGGCGGGGCTGGTGGGCAGAGAATAAGTAGGAGGAGAAAAGGGGGTGGGTGGGAGAGAGAACAAGGGAGAAAGAAAGGGAGATGCCTGGGCCAGTCAGCCAGGCAGCCACCAGTCAGACAGACACAGGGTAGGACAAACAGAATGAAAGAAAGGTAAAAAAAAAAAAAAAAAAAAAAAAAAAAAAAAAAAAAAAAAAAAAAAAAAAAAAAAAAAAAAAAAAAACCTGGAGCAAAATGTAGATGAAGAGAAACAGGTTAATTTAAGTTATAAGAGCTAGTAGGACAAACATAAGATAAGGCCGAGCATTCATAACGAATAAGAAAGCTCTGTGTCATGATTTGGGAGCTGGTTGGTAGTCCAAAAGAAAGCATGTTACAGTTGTCCTCTGACCACCCCCCACATGCACGCCACAGCACACACGTGTGTATGCACACACAAAATTAAAGTAATATAACATTTATAACAAAGAAAATAAGGTATTTTAAGCCATGAGAAGTGGATGAGTCAGGCATAATCCCAGCATAACGGAGGATGAGGTTGAAGGAGCCTGAGTTTGGGGCCAGCCTGGCCTATGTACTGAGATCTTGGCTCACCACGAGAAGGGTCAGAGGAGGAAGATATTCCCAGATGCAGTGGGTGGGGTGGACACAGCAATAATATCTCAACACGCCTCCTAAAGAATGAGTGTCTGAGCCAGGACTTCAAAGGCTGGGAGGTGGGATGGGCTGCAGGAAGAATGTGAACGCTGCAACCCAAACTCTTTGTGTCCGTGTTTTCTGTCATTGTCCCTCGGCCCGTCTCTTCTACAGCTCAAGCTCCGAACTGGGCCTGACAAGCAGGGAGGGTGCCTTGCCTCTTCAGCCCCTGCATGTGCCTCTGGCCTGCTCCATCGGCACATTTCCTATCCCGTTTCTCACGTGACTCGTACTCTGGAATGCCAGTGGCTTGCCTGGAATCGCCTGCTCTGTAGCTCTTACTAGTGAAGCTAGAGAGAAGCAGTCCCGCAGAGATCTAGTGCAGTTCCCGTAAAATGCCCCTCTCCTCACCACCTCCTGCTAGCCCCTTCCTCTTTCTTTCTCGTAGTCCATCCACAGCCTTTAGACTCTGCCAGCATGAATGACAGGCTCTTCCCCTTCGCACTGCATTCCTTAAGCTGGAACAGTAGACAGACCCTCATCGACCAGTAGGAGGTTTACATCTCATTTAGCTTTAACTGTCAACCTGACATAGCGTAGAGTGACCTGAGAAGGGGGAGGGGTCTCAATGAAGGGACCTCCCAGATCAGACTGGCTCGTGAGTATGTTGCCGAGCAACTGTCTTCTTTGCTCATGGATGTAGGAAGACCCAGCCCACTGTGGGCAGCACCATTCCCTAGGCAAGGCAGGTAGTTTCAGGCTACAGCTAACTAAACACAGGTCTGTTTAGACTTTAAGGTCCTGCTTTGACTCTCTTTGATGATGAACTATGACCTGGAAGTGTAAGCCAAATAAACCCTTTTCTCCCGGAGTTCCCTTTGGTCATGGCATTTGTCCTAACGGCAGAAAGGAATCTAGACTAGTATATATAGAATGGCTGGTAAATGTTACTAGTACTGAAGAAAACCTGATAGCTCCATGTCAACCTTATCTGTACAAATAGATTTGAATACCTCACAGGTAAACGACAGAACCCTCAGCTGTCATCATCTGTTGTCACGGTGAGTAAATGCTTCAGGTTTTGTTGGCAAGAAGTCTCTATGATGGCTTCTGAGCTCTGTCACTGTAGCATAAAACCCCCGTGGGCAATAGGCACAAAGATGAACATGACTGCTTCCAATAAAACTGTATTGACAGAAACAGCTTGCTGGATTTGGCCCATGCTGTCTGCATACCACCTCCTAGTTTAGATTATCAACCGCCCTCAGACCCCAGAGTTAGTGAGAAGCCTCCGTGTTTACTGGAGCCCTGGTCTCTGAAATAACCAAGAGTCGCAGGGGAGTATGGATGCATAAGAGGGATGGGTGATGTTTGACATGATCCATGGTGGGTTTGGAAGGGAAAAAGGGGGGTTCATGGGAACCAGGACAGTGTACATGGGAGGGAGCAGCTAAGAAACCCCACAGCGCCCAAGCAAGAAGGCTTTCAACACTATGTGATGCAAAGGCAGCAAATATGTGGATCTTTCTTCCCACTTCCCACTCCTGGGTCAGACTCACAAACCCATCATGGACCCTCTGCCTCTAAGCAGGGTACAGTCTAGTATGCCTTTCTGCTCAGGACTCCAGGAACAGTGCTCAAGATGTCACCAACAGAGCTAATCCAACCCCTCATATGTAGAGAGAGACTTCTGGAGTAATTTTTGGCCAGTGGACACAGGCTTGGTGTTCCTTCCCCCCATCGGCCATTTTTAAAAGGCACGACTCCATCTTCTGCCCTCTGTGTTCCTTTAAAAGGATCCTTCAGGCACAATGCAGCCCTTTGCACAGTTAGGGAGAGACGCTGAGGCAAGGTGAGGGAGGAGTTTGTAAAACAGAGACTGTCTCTGAAGGAAAAGGCTGCCCATTTGTGTATAAAGTGGCAGGGGAGGACAGACAGACAGGCGTGCGTCACAGGTCAAGGGCTGCATGTGCTGACGTGGTAAATGGCTTCTAAGGGACAGTCTGCGGGTTCCCACGAGCAAAGGGAAGGGCTACGGCAAGGGCAGAGGCACAAGCTACAAACTGGAAAGAACACTCATACTTTGGCAAATCTGACATTCAGAGAGTGTGTCACTGAGTGACTAGAGAATCCACTTTGACAGCCTGGTCTTGACTTTCTTCTCCAGGGGTGAGAGGTCTGAGGATGCAAACAGCTGCAGGAAGAGGCCAGGAGGCAGCTTCCTCTATCAAGGTCCATGACACAGGTCTGTGCTCCAGCAAACCATCAGACTTTTTTTTTTTTTTTTTTTTTTTACTTCTTTCTACCTGCGCCATCAGGACTTCACAGACTGTTCCCTAAGGCGCCAAGAACTGGGAGATGGAAGGAAATGGATCGGTCCACAGTGGACTGACTAGTCTTTTGGGTAGACAGACAACAAGACAGAGGACCAGAGAAGGTTCTAGAAAGAAATGTGAGGATGTGGGCACTGATACCCTGCATGTACCTAAGTGACTTTTGAAACAAAGATGTCCTAACATAGAATATCTCCAGGGATATAATGGCTTCAAATGCTCTTTTACACAGGGGTCCTTATTTTATTGTTCCCAGGGAACAAACTCCAAAAGAATTCTTACCACGAAAATTGGGGTGATAAGGGCCATGGTGCCCAAGATGCCATTTGCCTGTGGAAAGAAAGAGAGAGAGAGAGAGAGATTCAGATGGGGCTCTATGGAAACATACAGACTTTCCAAGAAGCTAATCACATACTAGGTTCCCATCAGCTTCACACTCCGTGAGGACAAAGAGAGCCTGCCAGTGCTGAGTTTTGCTCTCTGGGACCACAAGGGATCCTACAAGGAGACAGGAGGCAAGCAAGGACTGGATGACTCAGGACCACGTGGGAAAGATGAGCTGGGGCTAGTCTCTCTTCCCAGCAGCCCAGTGATGCTGCCCAGCTGGGCCTCTTCCTTCGCAGGGAGCACATGACTTGTGAGGCCCTGCGGAGCATCCTGCAAAGATGAAGACGGGTGCTGGTCCCCACCCCGCCTGGCCTCAGCATCTCTGGGCATTGTCGGCTCTTCGGCGGTGTGCAGAGGCCAGGGCACAGGCCACTTCCCCCAGCAGCTCTAGCACTGAGACACCTGCAGGGCAGCAAATGAGAAACTCGGCCACCTGCAGATCCTGCTCCACCAGCGCATTCGTTCTGAGGAGATAATTGGGTGATGTGGGGCAGAGCTCTGACGCTGTGGGAAACTCTGATCAGCTCGTTTGCTCTGCGGACGGGATCCCAGGAAACCATTGCCAAGGCAAGCCGGCCAAAGATGTAAAATCAATCCAAAGATCTAAACTGTGGCGACCTTTGACAACATGAAGGAAGGAAGGAAGCCAGCAAGCAGACACAGGCGTGTGACTAAGTAAACTGTTTGATGTGGCCTTAATAGAACACAGCCAAACTACCTTTTAAAGAAAACATGCAGAGCAAAAACTAACAGCCTGGGAATCAAGATGAGCATCTATATGAGTCCATGATCCCTGTCTGGAAACTGCAAACTGCTCTGTTTATTGAAGAAAGGGTCTTACTACGTAGCTCAGGCTGGCCTCAGGTTCCAGATCTCTTCTCTACCGCCATGCCCAGCTCTGTCCTGTGGATCTTAAAAACAAGTTTTGTTTTGTTTCCAAGGCAAGGTTACTTCTTGTAGCCTTGGTTGTCCTGGCTCTCGCTCTGTAGACCAGATTGACTTCGATCTCACAGAGATCTGCCTGTCTCTATTGGGATTAAAGGCATGTACCACCACCAAAAGCAAAACCCAGCTGAAAAGAAAGCTTTTTAAAGAAAAAAAAATTAAGGATAAGTGCAGTGGTGCAGACCTTTAGTGCCAGCACTCAAAAGACAGGGGCAGGTGGATCTCTGTGAGTTCCAGGCCAGTCAGGACTACATAGTGAGACCTTGTGTCAGAAAAGAAATAGAAGAAGAAGAAGAAGAAGAAGAAGAAGAAGAAGAAGAAGAAGAAGAAGAAGAAGAAGAAGAAGAAGAAGAAGGAAGAAAGAAAGAAAGAAAGAAAGAAAGAAAGAAAGAAAGAAAGAAAGAAAGAAAGAAAGAAAGAAAGAAAGAAAGAAAGAACTGAGGGAAGCCTGGGTGTGACTCCAATGCCCAAGATACTGAGGCTGAAAGTTCAGAAGTCAGATAAGGTTATATAAAAGTTCAAAGCCAGGCTACACAGCAAGCCTCTGTCTGAAATATATCATCATATATAAAATATATTATATATATTTTAATATATTACATTAATATATAATATAAATTAATATGAAGAAGAAATGGGTGAAAACACATGAACACATGCAAAGAGCCGTAGTGGTGCTGAGCACTGTGAACGGCCCCCAGAGGCCTCTGGTGGGTTTCATTCATAAGCAGGTAGACGCCTTATCTTCTTCAGGCTCACCAAAAGTGCAGTTTGGGGTGGGGGCGGTGGGGGAGAGTTACACAGACACCTGGGATCAGTTGCATACTTGGTGTTTAAAGGCAAAAAGGAACCACAATACCAAAGCAGGAGAGAAGAGGCCAGGCCCCCTGCTTTGTATGAGGCTCTAGCATCAGGCAGTCCAGAGCCAAAATGCATCCTGGCTCTAGGGATAACATGGATGTATCTAACAGGTCTATCTAACAGGCAACCCCCAGGGGGAGCTTCATGTGCCCTCTTGGTACTGATGACAGCGTAATTATACCTCAGGGTAGGAGCAGGGAGGAGTATCGTAGTTAGGGTTACTATTGCTGTGCTGAAACCCCAGGACCAAGAGCAATTTGGGCGGAAGGAGTTTGTTTGGCTTACACTTCCCCATCATTGTTTATCACTGAAAGAAGTCAGGACAGGAGCTCAAACAGGGACCCAAAGGCAGGAGTCAGTGCGGAGGCTTACTCATCATGGTGTGCTAAGCCTGCTTTTTTATAGAACCCAGGACCACCCGCCTAGGGCTGGCCCCGCCCACAATAGGCAGGGCCTTCCCCTACGCATCATTAATGAAGAAAATGCCATGGCTGCTGGGTGGTGGTGTTACACAACTTTAATCCCAGCACTCGGGAGGCAGAGGCAGGTGGATCCCTGTGAGTTCAAGACCAGCCTAGTCTACAGAGTGAGTTCCAGGACAGCCACGTCTGTTACATAGAGAAACCCTGTTTGGGGATGAAAAAACAAACAAACAAACAAACAAACAAAAAACCCTTATAACTTGATCTTACAAAGGCATTTTCTCAATTGAGATTCCCTCCTTTCAGATGACTTTAGCTTGTGGTCAGGTTGACATAAAACTAGCCACATAGGAAGCTAGAAAGAGAAAATATTTAATTGGTCCCATCATCCGCTAACTGGGGCTTCTCCCTCTGAGTCAATGAATGTTGTCCTCCGCCTATAAAAGAACTCTGAGTGGGGAAGGAAACGCCAGAGATGCCAGCCCTTGGTCTGTGTTAGCAACCTCCTCCAAGCGAACACAGAAGGCTCCAGAGACCAGAGTCTCATCCACAGGGACCCTCACTGTCACATGCCTGCTGGCGCACCCTCCCTTGCCTTTTCACTATGGGAGAGACACGGGAATCCCACTGGAAGCCGGTCTTTGAAAGTAAACAACAAGCACAACACAGGCTGAGGAGCCTGGAGGAAGTGCTGGGTGGTCTCAGCATCTGGGGTCAGCTCCTGTCCAGACACAGACACCACCTGTCGCAGGCAGGAATGTGAAGCCAGTGTCCTCAGGTTCAAGACATAGTTCTCTGGCTCCACAATAGGAGAATAATAATCCTATGTAAATGAACGGATCTCTGGGGCCAGAACACAGACCATGCTGAACAAGAGGTGCCTTAAAAAATGTATACAAGGAGAGGAAGCCTGGAATTCCAGCACTCTGAGGCTGCAAAGAGGACTGAATGCTTGGGGCCAGCCTGGGCTACATAGTAAGACCCTGTTTCAGACACAAACAGAGCTAGGGAGGCAGTTGGTAGAGTGCTTGCCTAGGTTCCATCCCCAGGACCACGTAAAACCGGACACAGGAGGATCAGAAGTTCCTTGTCATCCTCAGTGGCCATCTTGGAACGCATGAGACTGTTTAAAACAAAAAAAAAAAGAGGAGGGAGGGAAGGAAGCCAGGAAGGGAGAGAGGGAAAGACACAGTTGAACAATGGGAACTGCCTGCTGTTTTCCTGTCCTGTGTCCATGTCTTCATTTATCCTTCTAATAAACTTTGGCGGGGGGGGGGGGGGGGGGGGGGGGGGGGGGGGGGGGACGGGACACGGGACTGTTTGCTACAGAGACAGCACCCAGTGTAGTGTGCATTCTAGGTAGGTGCTTCACCACGGGCTCACTTCTAGCCCAGAGCCGTGAGTTTGTTCAAGATGGCCATGCCCAGGGCCAAGTCAATTATTATAATCAGTTTCCCAGCCTTCTTTGCAACCTAGCCATGTTACCCAACTCTGGATGGTTCGATTTAAGCCCAGTTGTTAGGCGGGAAGGATTCTTAAACAAAAGATTCCCTTTACTGGTAAGGATGGGTGGGTACATGCGCCTGGGACCCGTTCCTTCTCTTGCCCCTCCTTGAGCCTAATTCCAGTCACGGACCCTGAAGCTGAGGCAGGCACTCCAGCCACAGGCACAAGAACAAAGCCACATGCTCAGGATAGCAGCAGAGAGTCCGAAAAGCTCCCAACGGTATCCTTGAGCGTCTGGCCGAATAGCTGCAATCACTTACCACAAAGCTTATTATCATGGGAGGAAAGAGCTCTATACACGTTTCCAACCACTGCCAGGTCGTCCCCGTTACGGACAGCCAGCTGAGAGCATTCGTACCGTACGTACCCAGCAAGAAACCAACAAAAAAACGCAGATGCCAGCGGAAGAGGCAGCAGCTGTCCAGAGACTCTGAGATCTTGAAGCAGCTCCCCAGGGCACATTACCTATCACGGCAGTGGCATAACCAGCCCGCTGCAGCACCTCGGCCAAGGTGGTCTCGTTGAGCGGCAGCCCCCCTACAGATGTGACGGCAAAGTTGTGCGTGACTCCGTTACGTAGACCCAGACGGCCAGTCAGCAGGGAGGCTCGCGAAGGAGAGCAGGTGGAAGCGGCTGCGTGGAAGTCTACAAACCTACAAGGAAAGGGCACCAGCTCAGGACCTGGCCAGCTACAGGAAGCCAAATGAAAAGGAATAGGGGACTCACTCAGGACTGGAATGATAGCCCTGAGATAAACACTTTAGAAATCACCCGGTGGTGTGCGCAAGTTGGGAAGAAAACTAGTCCGAGGTTAACTCAGGTTGACAGGGCCAATCCTCTTTATTTACAGATTCTGTATGTCAAAGTCACTCACTTCAGGGAGTTTTTGAACCTCAAAATTAATATGTGAGCCAGTTTAGAATTATCCATGGGTGGAAACAGACATGCAGGAGAGATGAGTCAGTGATTAAAAGTACAGACTGCTCTTGCAGAGGACTAGAGTTCAGTCCCCAGCACCCATGTTGAGCAACCTGTAACCCCAGCCCCAAGAAATCCATCCAGCACCCTCTTCTGGCTTCCATGGGCAATTGCCCTCATGTGTAAATTACTCCCACAAAGACACACAGACATAAAATTTAAAAATAATAATGATGATCTAAAAAAAAGAAAAGAAAAGAAAAGAAATAGACTTAGAAAAAATATGAGTTCCAGGGCTGGGAAGACAGCTCAGTCAGTAACTGTTTGATGTCTGAGGTCAAATTCCCAGCACCCATGTAAAAACCTAGCATACCAACACACACCTATAATCCTAGTGTGAGGGAAGTGGAGACAGGAGGATTTCCTGAGTTCGATAGCCAGCCTTCTAGCCTTTCTGAAGAAGTGAGCTCCAGGTTTGGTGAGAGATCCTGTCTCAAAATATAAGTTGGAACTGGATTGATCGTCCAGTAGGTAAATGTGCTTTCGGGCAGGCCTGATGATCTGATCAATCCTCAAGACCCACACTGTGGGCAGGAGAGAACTGAGTTCCCAAAGCTGTCCTCTGACTTCCATATGCACACCATGGCATAAGTGTGTTGTGGAATATTATTTTAAGGTGTGTTACATTTGTTTATGCTCTGGAACATTTATTTAATGGTGCAAAGATGTGTTGCATTCTTTTATGTTGTATTTGTTTAACTTTGTGAAGCTGTGATACTTTGCCTGTCTAAAACACCGGATGGTCTAATAAAGAGCTGAATGGCCAATAGGAAAAAGGATAGAAGAGGCTGGCAGGCAGAGAGAATAAATAGAAGTAGAAATCTGGGAGAAGAAAGAGCAAGAGAACAAGGAGAGGAGGACACCAGGGGCCAGCCACCCAGCCACCCAGCCAGTAAGAGTGAAAGTAAGATATACAGAAATAAGAAAAGGAAAAAGCCCAGAGGCAAAAGGTAGACAGGATAATTTAAGAAAAGCTGGCAAGAAACAAGCCAAGCTATGGCCGGACATTTATAATTAAGATTAAGCCTCCATGTGTGATTTATTTGGGAGCTGGGTGGTGGGCACCCAAAAAGAGAAAAACAACCAACTATAAAAGTGTGTCCACACACATACACAAAACAAATGTAATAACTATTTTTTATTAATGTGGAAAGCAATCCAGAAAGACACTTGACATTAATTTATGGCCTCCACATGTACACATAGCTGCACATATACTTATGAATACACACAAATGCAAACAACAGAGAGAGAGAGAGAGAGAGAGAGAGAGAGAGAGAGAGAGAGAGAGAGGGACTCGCCTGCTCCAATGCACACATTCCTGTTGAGATCAGACAAACTTACTCTCTCATGGCCTGTTTCAGCTTTGAGGCTATTAGTAAGTGTCCCTTGACCCCTCTATTGAGTACCATGGCTTTTACTTTTCATATTTTTGTGGGTGATTCCACTGTGTGAAAGGGCCCCTGAGTAAAGTGCTAAGTGCTGTCTAGCGTTCCCATGCACCAGAGAGCCGTGAGGTGCCTTACAGAGATGTGCATGTTCCCCAAGCTGTTTGGGAATGAGTTACGGCGCAGCTGGCTGAGCTCAATGCTAATGACTCAGAAGTATGTATTAAACAAACACAGTGTCTTTAAACAGAACCACACATAAAACAAGGTTATGAATTGACTGACTGATAAAAATGTTGCATCCAGGGGCTTGCAAGAATGCAATGCTGTATTTCCAGGCAGAATAAGGTTGCGGTATCTGCTGCTTGCTGTGACCACACAAAATGTAAGAACTTCCTGGCTCTGTTACATATGATTGTGTGCCCATGCTTACTTTATATAGGAATAGAAAAGAATTCCAGGGCAAGCAGGGTGGCTCAGAGGATAAAAGCACATGCCATCAAGTCTGATGACTTGAGTTCAATTCCTGGGTCTCACATGGTGGAAAAGAGAATCAATTCCTATGACTTGTCCTCTGACCTCTACATGAGGTATGGCAGGCATATAACACCACCCCAAACATGCACACAAGATAAATACAACATAATATAAACATGTTCTTTAAAAATTATAGGCATGGGAGCTGGGAGATGGTGGTACACACCTTTAATCCCAGCACTCAGGAGGCAGTGGCAAGTGGATCTCTGTGAGTTCGAGGCCAACCTGTCTACAAAGTGAGTTCCAGGACAGCCAGAGTTGTTACACAGAGAAACCCTGTCTAGAAAACCAAAATAATAATAATAATAATAATAATAATAATAATCTAGGCATGGGGCCAGAGAAATGGCTCAGTGGTTAAAGGTGCTTGCCACCAAACCAAAAATCTGAGTTCGATTCCTAGGACCCACGTGGTGGAAAGAGAGAACTAACTCCCACAAGTTGTCCTATGACCTCCACACTAGTGCCATTGTATGCATGTGTTCAACTCCCCATATGAATAAATAAAATATGATAAGATTTTTTTAAAAAAAATTCTAGGCCTGTCCTCACCCATAAAGGAACATGCATCCTAGTTAGAAAACAAGACTAGGGGCTGGAGAGAAGATTCAGCAGTTAAAAGCACTTGTTCTTATAGGGGAATAGAGTTTGGTTCCCAGCACCCACGTGGTGGTTCACAACCATCTGCAGCTCCAGACCCAGAAGATATAATGCCCTCTTCTGGCCTCTGAAGGCACCAAGCACGTATGTGGTACACATACATGCATGCAGGCAAAATACTCACACACATTAAAAAATCTAAAAAGAAAAATAATGTAAAGAAAGCAAGAGTGGAATAGCTAAAGAACAACAATGGGCGAGAGTCGATAAACAAGACCCCAAGCCCATCACAGAGACAGTGGGATGCAGGCTGGCGTGTTTCAGAACTGATTGGGGGGGGGAGGACTTGATAAGGACCCAAGCTTAGCAAAAGATTCCACAGAGCGGGCAGGACTCAGGTTGGAATCTAAAAGATGGGGCTGTTGGGGACACTTTGAAAATCACAAGGGCAGGCATTCCAGTGAAGGAAGTTTGGCACTAGAAGAATTGATGGTTAAGCCTGATTGTCAACTTGGTAGCATTCGGAACCACTTAGGAGATACACCTCTGTGTGTGTCTGTGAGGGTATTTCCAGTGAAGATCCAGCCTGACTGTGGGTGGCGCCATCCCATGAACTGGTGTCCATGACAGAACTCATCTTGCTTTGCTTCTGACTTGTGAAGGCACCATGACCAGCTGCCTCATGTTCCTTCCACCATGCCTCCCCCACCATCATGGATTGCACCCTCAAACTTGTGAGACAAAAGAAACTCCTCCTTGCTAACATTGCTCATGTAACTGATACAAAAGGTAAGCCAAAAGCTAGTCTTCAATATAAAATAAGCAAGGTTTCTCACAAGGGGCGGAGAAGTGGCCTGTGGTACTACCAGAGGGTTGCGAACAAGATCCTTGGGGATATGCTGTCCTATGGATTGATTTCTGTACCATGCAAATGTCAAATCTGGGAAAAATGCAAAGTTAAACTTCAAAGGAGAACCAAGAAGACCTCATAAGAAAAAACAAAACAGAAGCAAATGAGTCCCCCTATCTGACAAATTTCAAAGAAGAACGCCCAGAGGGAAGAATCATTTCAGGTGACTTTAGCACACGGCGTTCAGGCTGTCCATCCCAATGGGATAAAAAGAAATCTAAGAACACCCAAAAAGTATATTGCAAGGCAATCTTAAACTTTATACAGTGGCTTTATTATTGGTGGAAGTGTTAATATAGGGATTTGGGGGACAATTTCATGTGTATGAGAGAGTGATGTAAATAAGTAATTATATTAATGCTCCTAACAGGGAGCCAAGATTTTCACCGTCAGAAAATACAAGAGCTATAAGATGTTAGGAAAAGCCTATACTATAAAAATTACTGGCAGCATAACAACAGGTCAGGGGCTACAGCCCAGTGGTGGAGCGCTTGTCTGGCACCCTCGGGGCTCTGGGTTCAGTTGCAACACCACAAGAAAAAAGTGAGTTAGAAAGAAAACGTCATTATGAATTCATAATTTAAAAAAAAAATCTATTGCCAACTTACTAGCAACTGACAGAAAGAAGCATTACTTTCCCCTCCCATCAAAATAGCAAGCATACCCTCACCCAGCCTTTGTTTTCAACACCATCGCACATTCAAAGAATGACATCTCTTAGGAGAAATACCTAATTCCCGGTTTGAGATAATTTGGGCATCAGAAGAATAAGTATATGCTTGGGAGACATAGTTCATTGGTACAGTGCTGGCCCAGCATGCACAACTCCCGGGGTTGGATCTCCATCAACACACTCACACTCACACTCACACACACACACACACACACACACACACACACACACACACACCCATACACACATGCATGCACACAGGCATACACACAGGTACACCAGGTCATTTCTCACCATTGAAAAAGAATTTGATACCAATTCCACATTCTAAACATTCCTAATTAAAGGCAAATAATTAAGCACATGCCCTGACCCTCTGGATGGACCCACAGCCTCGGCCAGGGAGAACACTCCTTTGCATCAACTAGCTCACACCAAAAGCACAGTAGCCTTGGGAAATGACCATGTCTACAACGTCCCCCCAAAAATAACTGGTGACCAATGGACATGGGTGGTCACTCTGTCACCCTCTGTCACCCTCTGGTCATTTATGAATTGGACAGGACTGGCAATTAGCTCCCTATGAAGGGATTAGATTTAGTGTCACTAATCATTTGCCCGTGACCTTTTATGCCTCCTGATGGGATGAAAGATGAAGTATATAAAAGAAAGGACTCTGCCAGAAACACTCAACCTGAATCTAATCAGACTTCTGAATCTAATTTCCAGGGCACAGGAAATCCAGCTACGAGGATAAGAGTCAACTAGGTCACAGGGAAACAAACAAATCAGTGCTCTGGAGCTGCGAGACAAGGGGTCCAGCCACTCCAAAGAGCCGGGGGGGGGGGGGGACTGGGACTGGGGGTGGGCAACAGTCTCCATGACAGGAAACCAAAGAGAGAAGCAGATGCAGTGATCTCACTTCAAATACATTTAATGGCACATCTGAGGAGGAAAGGAAATTCTTATGTGAAGTGGATTTCAGATGTGAGGGGATTACTGGCCATTTTTAGTGTTAATAATGGCACTATGGGCATGTGAAAGAACACTTCTTAAAAGATAGATTTATTGTATGTGTACAAGTGTTTTTGCTTGCGTGTGCATCTGTAAGTACCGCTTCTGTGATGTGCCTGCAGCAGCCAGCGGGCAACATCAGATCCCCTGGAACTGGAGTTCCAGACAGTTGTGAGTCACTTGTGGGTGCTAGAAACCAAAGCTGGGTCTCTGCAAGAACAGCAGGTGCTCTCAACCCAAGCCATCTCTCCATCCCCAACATTATTATCTAAAGAGACACAGACTGTGCTATCTGCAACGAAGGGGCGTGATGTTTTCATCCTTCAACGACTCAGAGAGTCGTTGTATTTACAGTGTTGTAAAAACACTGTATTTACAGGTAGAGCTGTGAGTGTAAACAAAACAGCAAAATGCTCCAGGTGGATCAGTATTTCGGTATTTATTTTACTCTTCTTTTGTGTTTCTGTGCTTAACATTTTTTTAATGAAAATTTGTTTTAACCTATGGAGATCTGAGTCTAGGATGACTATGGCATCAACAGAGGGTTCGTGGGGCCCTGCTGAAGGGAGGGAAAGATGGCTTAAAGGGTAGTGTCACCTCCAGGCCTCATAGCGTCCAGATTGTAAAGACCTCAGCGACCCAGCATGGAAGGGAAGCTGAGGCTGGGTGAGGTGAAGGGCTGGCCCAGAGCGGAGGCTGAAATGTGGCATTGAAACATCTCAACGTGGGGGCTGGGGAGACGATTCCATTGGTAAAATGTTTGCAGCGCCCACATCAAAGCTGGGTGTCCACATAAGTAATCCCAGTTCTCGGGAAACGTGACAAGGAGGTCCTGGGGGGGGGGGGGGTCACTGGCCTTCCAGCTTAGCCAAACCAGCAACCTCCAGGTTCCGTGACAGACTCTGCTCAAAAGCCAAAGTGTGGAGCTGTGGTTATAGATTTGAACTCACAGAGATCCAGACAGATCTCTGCCTCCCAAGTGCTAGGATTAAAGACATGTGCCACCACTGCCTGGCATCTATGTTTAATCTAGTGGCTTGTTCTGTTCTCTTATCTTCAGGCAAATTTTATTAGAGTACACAATACATCACCACATAGAGCTACAGAGGAAGACAACTGACATCAATCCACAGCTTCCCACACACACATGCATGGGTATGTGCATCCATACACATATATACACATCTGCATAACACACACACACACACACACACACACACAGAGAAACAAGATGGGCATCACTTACATAGGTAGCCTCTCTCTGGCTGCCAGGACCCCCCAAATAAGCTGAAACCTGAGTCCCTGATGTTTTCACATTCCTTGGGTATCCCCATGGAGATGCCACCTGACTAGCTAAAGCAAACAGGACTCAGCGTCCCTGCCCTTCACCATGACCTTGACATTTGGAGAGACAGAGGCCCAGGAGGGCAAATGAGTTCTTCATACCACCAGTGTGGACTCCTTTCTTCTTTTCCTTTCCTTGTTGCCTTTATTTCTTTATTGCATTTTTATTTATTACTTACTTTGCACTCAGGATGGAGCACAGGTATACCACAATGATGTGTGGAAGCCAGAAGCAGTCCTTCTGTTCCACTATGTAGGTCCTGGGATTGGGATTATTGAACTCAGGTTATCAGACTTGGTGATAAGCAACTTTATTCACTGAACCATTGAGGGGTCCCTGCAGGTATCATACAGGGAAGACAACCCCACGAAAAGGTAAGAATGAAAACCTGGTGCAGAGTGACTTTGTCAACCTGGATCAGACTTCAGGGAGTCTAATGACAGGCAGTTTATTCCCAGTGTATTTAAGCCCAGAACAATTTGGAAAAAAGTTTCCTGGTGTGATACAATCCTCATTGCACAAGAAAGCGCTAACTATATTGAAACCCAACTCCGGGTACATGTCATTTCTTCCAAGAAGATGGGTTCTAGAGATAGGTTGTCTGTACTAACTTAAGGGCCTAAGGGTCTGTCCTGATCTCAGTCATACAGATAGCACAGAGGTCATTTGAGCTATTAGCCACTTCTAGTTCTGACTGTGGGAGCTTGGGGAAGCCTCTGGCTATCAGGGTCATTTAGATGTCTAGCCAATTGTGGAATAATCTTTGACATACCTCCCACTGGGAGGTGGGATTTATGTCCCCTCCCTTGAATCTGGGGCAGGTTGGTGGTTGTATTTTTGACTGATAGAATAGCATGGAAGCGACACTGCTAATTTCTGGGTTCTAACCTTAGAAGACTGGCAGTTCCCACTTTCTCTCTTGAAACACTCAGTGAGCCACCATATAAAACATGGGAACATCATACGACCACCATACTGGAAAGGCTATCTATAGATGCTCTGGCCAATGACCTGGGCTGAGGTCATCACCATGGAGACAGCAGCCCTATGAACAAAGCCATTCCTGACCTCCATCCTAACCACCTGCTCACACACTATGAGATTGAGAGATGCCCAGCGAAGAGGGTCCTGTGCTACAACAAAATGGTTGATGTCTGAAGTTTAGTACAGGTGGGGGGAGGTGGAGGCATGTTGTATGATATTTTGTTAGTGTTCTGACAAATAAAGCTTGTCTGGAGATGAGAGGGCAGAGTTAGCCGCTAGATAGCCATAGAGGCCAGGCAGTGGTGGCACACACCTTTAACCCCAGAACTTGGAAGGCTCATGTCTTTGATCCCAGCACTTGGGAGGCTCATGCCTTTAATCTCAGCACAATCAGGAGGTGGAGACAGGAATATAAGGGGGGTGGAAACAGGATCTCGAGCCCCCTTTTGGTCTGAGGATCCAAAGAGGTAAGAAATCACTAGTGAATGCTCCTTTGCTTTAGTCTTATTGATAAGACTAAATAGATTAACACTTCAGACAGTTGGTTATTTCATTATTAGGCAATGTCTAGCTCCCTTACTTCACAATATTTGGAGACCCCCAGCAGGAGAGTTACCAAAATGGGAGCTACCAAATACATGATGATTGGACAATACCAGTTCCCTCTGGTTCTTTACACTATAATAAGGCCTTTCTTACTATAGAGACCTGGGCTCATTCCCAGAAGACAGGATAATCCTGAATCAAACTCCCTTCTAAAAATAAAAAGAGAGACAGACTCCCACTGTGTAGCCCAGGCTGGCCTGACACTCTCTATGTAGTCCAAGCTGGGCTCAGTCACAATATCCTGCCTCCCTCCTGAATCCTGGGATTACAGGCTCATGTCACCACACCCAGCCCTGAAACTGTAGACGTGTCTGGGTAGGGGGTAGAGAGTGCTGCTGTGTGCATGTGTTCAAGTATGTGCATGTTTGTATGTGTGTATGTCGGTCTGTGTGCCTGCTCCTGTCTGCATTCAAGCACGTGCAAGGTGCACATGTGTGTGGAGGCCATGGGACAATTTCAGGTGTTGCTCCTCGAGAGTCATTATCTTGTGTTTCAGACTAGGTCTTTCATCCACCTGAACTGTCAGAGTAGACCAGGCTATCCAGGAAGTACCATACATCCTCACATCTCTGCCTCCCAGAGACTAGACTAGAATTATAAACCTGGATTACCACCACATTTGGCTCTATTTAAATATATATGTATGTATACATATACATATACATATACATACATACACACACACACACACACACACACATATACAGGGTTGTTTTTTTTTTTCTGAGACAGGGTTTCTCTGTGTAGTTTTGTTGCCTGTCCTGAATCTCGCTTTGTAGACCAGGCCAGCCTCGAACTCACAGAGATCCACCTGCCTCTGCGTCCCTAGTGCTGGGATTAAAGGCATGTGCCACCACCACCACCACCACCACCACCACCACCACCACCACCACCACCCAGCATATTTTTTTAACATATATATACATATTCTAGAGATAAAACAAGGACATTATCAACTGAGTTTTATTATCTCCCCAGCCTGGAATGATTTTTTTTTTTAAGGTGACAGCAAAAAAGGGACATCCTCAGGGAGCAGGGGAACAGCGCTGTGAGATCCCAAGCCTGCTGGTCAGGAAGCACGTTCCAGTCCTAAAGCTCCGCTCTTGGCAGCAGGCCATTGATACCTCCTCTGATCCTCCCTGTGACAGACAGAATGAGGACAGGGATGGTGCCTGTGCCTATGCACACTGCCAGGTTTACACAACCTGGGTGAGGCTCTCCCTCCGGATCTTCCGGGAGATCCTGGGTTCATAGCTAGGGAACTCCACCCTGCCAGCACTTCCCTCCTGTCCCCTCGGTCTCCTGGAGGCTCAGGAAAATATATTTGTGGCCTTCCTTCCCCTGTATCCAGGTGCCTGGAATAACATTCCCAAGCATGGGTTTATTCCAAACACTTCCAGCAGCCAGACATATTGGGATCACAGGGCTCAAACTCCTGAGGGCAACCTTGGATGCTGATGTTGCAGGCAGCTATCAAGAGCTGCGCTAGTCATTCCATCCATGGCTCACAACTTTATTTCTAAACAAGCATCCATTCTTCCTTTCCTCTTGAGATTGAAGCACAAGGACCCTCCTAGCTCACACTCCAAGTGATCCTCATGATTATTCTCATAACCCTCACCTCGAATGCTTACAAAACACCTATTATAACCCCGGGCACTTTTCCAAGTACTTCACACACATTAAGCCATAAGCATCTGTTGTCCTTGGGTTTATTCTGTTTTGAATATGTAGTTCTGAATGGACTGGCCCAAGCTTACTAATGTCGCTTCCACATCCAACACGGTAGGACCAGCCGCACAATTTGCAGTGCCCAGGGGAAAACGAAGAAGCAGAGCCCCACTAACCATTTCAACATGATGGCGACAAGGAATAGGATCCAAGAGAGGCTTCTAAGTGTAAGCCTCTGTGCACCTGCCTGGACCACATGCCTCCAAAGTCAGCGCTGCCCCAGAGCATCTGATGAAGCCCCAGGTGGTCCTCAGCCCTCTGGGCTTCCCAGAGCCAGAGAGACATGGCTGTTGGTCCTGAGGCTCCAGACTGTTCTTCCACAGGACCAGTGGTGGTTTCCTTTGCCCTCCTCTACAAGAATGCCTGACTCTGAGATGTCCCAGCATGCCTGGTCTTCCTCTCTAATCTTTCCTATCTCAGGAAACATCACTACCTCTCACCCAGTAGCTCAAGTCAAAGTATCATCTGAACCTGGCACACCTGAAACCCAGCACTCAGGAGGTGGAGGGAAGAGGGTGTCTGATTCAAGACTAGCTACATAGTGAGTTCTAGGAAAAGCTTGGGTTTCATAGCAAGACCCTGCCTCAAAATAAAACAACAAACAAAACCATAGTCTCCCCCTCCCTCTCCCTGTTCCTTCTCCCCAGCATACCCTATCAGTTCTGTTTGCAAAGTCCGGGTTAGCCTTCTGTTGCTGTGATAAACACCATGACCAACAGCTACTTAGGGAGGAGAGGGTTTATTTCATCTTAAGAATCCCGAGCCACAATCCATCACCAACAGATGTCAGGGCAGGAAGTCAAGGCAGGAACCTGGAGGCAGAGACCACAGAGGAACACTACTTACTGGCTTGCTCCCCCTGACTTGCTGAGCCTGCTTTTTGATACCCCCAGGACCACCTGCCCAGGGACAGCGCTGCCAATAGTATGTCGGACCCTCCCACATCAATCATTAATCAAAAATGCCCCCACAGACTTGCCTACAGACCAATCTGGAGGCATTTTCTCAATTGAGCTGCCCTCTTCCCAGATGACCCTGATTTACTAGCACACAAATCTAGCCTTCTGTCTCCAAAAGGACTTCTGCTTCATCCTACCCTGCCTCCCAGGACCACCATGTTGTGTAACTCTAGTGAGTCCCATACACACTACGCTCTGGCACTGAATAGTACATAGCTAACCCAGCCTGCTCCCCTACTCCTGATTCTGGTCTCTAGTCCCTCCCCAAGTCCACTCCATTTTCTGAGGGATAGCCAAAGTAATCTTGAAAAGCATGTAGCAGCTAACAGTAGTCCTTGACTGGAAACCCTCTATTTTTTGTTTTTTTTTTGGGGGGGTTGTTTATTTGTTTGTTTGTTTTTATAATCAAAGTAAATCTAAAGTCATTATGATGGTCCGCAGGACCTCTGTAACCTTCCCAACCAGGAAGCTGAACAGACAGGTCAGATGAGCTACAAGTTTCCCAAGAAAGCCTCCAGGGCAGCCAGTTGGGGGGTCCAGAGCAACTGAAGTGCCAAGGTGGCATCCTATATTCTAGGGAGCAGAGTACCCTCCAGCACACACTAGAGAGAGCCCTTGGGGATGGATGGAGAGCTTTAAGAAAGAAACCACAGCCTTTCCAAATGATGAAATAGAATGAGTCCAATGTAAGGAGAATAAAGAAAGAGAAACAGGAGGCTGAGGCTAAAAGCGTCCACAAACAATGCTAGATGCAGATCAGGGTCAGCCCCTGCCAACACGAGGCTAGACAGGGCCTTGCTCTAAAAGTCTCTCTTGATCTGGACAACGAGTGTAGTTGGACCTCCCTCACCGGGTTACACGAGATTTGAAGAGATGAAGCACGGAACACAATTAGCAGGCACACAGCAGGCGTTCGAAACTCACGTGGTCAGTTGGTAACACTAGTCAAATGTGGAGAGAAAGAACATTCCAGCATGGGGTAAGGAGGGGAGGCAGAGGTGAGCAGGGAATGCACAAGCGAGTGAAATTCAGGCGTAAATGGCACTTGGCTGCTGGGGATCCTGTACCAGCCTCAAATCCCTGCTACATGTTAGCCTCAGTATGCAGAGAACCCATGCTGCCCTCATTCCAAACTCCCAAGTCCACCTCCTTAATCAACCCCTAGAAACTGAGGCATCTTTGTAGCTGAAGCTTTCCTGTGTCCCAACCTGCTGGAGGTCGGGACAAATCTCTCCCACTCTTGTCCCCCAGTTAAACACACAGAGACTTATATTAATTATAACTGCGTGACCATGGCTCAAGCTTTTTGCTGGCTAGCGCTTATATCTTAAATTAGCCTAGAACTATTGATCTATGTGTCGCCACATGTTCCCTGGCTTTACCTGCGTCCCATTACATGTTGCTCCTTGGGCGACTCACTGGCATTTCCCCCTCCCCATGGCACCTTCTTCCTGTCTCTCTCTTTTAATTTCCCACCTGCCTCTAAGCTACCTTGCCATAGGCCAAACGGCTTTATTTATCAACCAATCAGAGCAACACATATTCACAGCACACAGAAAGACATTCTCCCATCACATTACCTTCTAGTGTACAAATCTTTCTTTTTGAGACAGGGTCTCTCTGTGTGGCCCTGGCTGGCCTGGAACTCACTATGTGGTTAAGAATGGTCTCAGACTCAGAGAGATGCCCACCTCTGCCTCTCAAGGCATGAACTGCACCACCACACCTGGCTGTGTACATGACTTTTAAAAACTATTTGGTGGTGGTGGTGGTGGTGGTGGTGGTGGTGGTGCATGTGCGTGTGCGTGTGCGTGTGCGTGTGCGTGTGTGTGTGTGTGTGTGTGTGTGTGAAAGAGAAAGGGAGAGAGGACAATTTGTGGAGTTGGCTATCATCCCACCATTATGTGGGTTCCAGGGATTGAACTTTGGTAATCAAGCTTTCTTAGTAAGTGCCTTTGCCCATTGAGCTCTCCCTCCTGGCCTGTAAATCACTCCTTGACTCTTCATTTCCAGTGCTACCATCCAAAACAAACATGGCCCCTGTCCCCACAACCCACATGACCACTGTCCCCAGAACCCACATGGCCACTGTCCCCCACAACCCACATGACCACTGTCCCCAGAACCCACATGACCACTGTCCCCCACAACCCACATGGCCACTGTCCCCAGAACCCACATGGCCCCTGTCCCCCACAACCCACATGACCACTGTCCCCAGAACCCACATGGCCCCTGTCCCCCACTCCAGTCAAACTCAAATCCATTTCAGCACACTAACCAGATATTGAATCTCTGGTCCCTACCTCTTCGGTGACTGTCATCTGCTTATGCATCAGAACCAATGTGCTCCGCCTCAACCTACCTTGTCAGACTTCTGAGCCCTCACTGCCTGCTACAAGTTAGGTGGTAACTCGACAAAGATAGACTGAGAGCTGGGGAGACAGCTCGCTCAGGGAGGTGGCACACGAAAGGCAGGGCACGGTGACATGTACAAGGAAGCCCGACCTGCGGGAGTGGACACGGGAGAATCTCTGGGCATCACCAAGTCTAGGCAAACGAGTGAGCCCCAGCTCCCCATAAAGACTCAAAAAAAGTAAAGTGGTGTTGCATGAATTTTAAAAAGTCTTATTAATAAGAACAAACCTGGAACCAGGTATTAGGGTGAATGCTGGAAGATCAGAGAAGCAGAACAAGCCACAGCTTCCTCACCTCGCCAATTCCTCTGCTGATCCTGTTTCCTCAGACTGGAGGCCTCTGACTCCTCATCCAAAATGGGTCTCAGCTGAACTGCTGCTCAAAGCCTAAAAGCTTAACCAGCTCTATCTAGTTCCGGGTCCTCACTCCTTATATACCTTTCTGCCATCACTTCCTGGAATTAAAGGCTCACTTCCTAAGATTAAAGGCGTGAGTCACCAGGCCTGGCTGTTTCCAGTGTGGCTTTAAACTCAGAGATCCAAATGGATCTCTGCCTCCCAAATGATAGGATTAAAGGCGTGTGTGCCACCATTTTCTGGCCTCATATCTAGTGGCTGTTCTGTTCTCTGATCCCCAGATAAGTTCATTAGGGTACACAATATTTTGAGGAACACAATATCACCACAAAGTGGGCTGCTGGGCATGGTGGCGCACACCTTTAACCCCAGCATTCAGGAGGCTGAGACAAGTGGATCTCTGTGAGTTCGAGCCCAGCCTGGTCTACAAAGCCAGTTCCAAATTAGCCAGGACTGTTACAGAGAGAACCCCTGTCTTGAAAACCCAAATAAATAAATAAATAAATAAATAAATAAATAAATAAATAAAGTGAGGCCAGCAAGATGGTTGAGCAGATAACGTCACTTTCTGCCATACCTGACCACCTGAGTGTGATCTCTGAGAGCTACAGGGTGTAAGCAACTTCCGCAGGTTTCCTCTGACCTCTATACCCCGCACTATGGTAAATGTCCCCGCATGGGCATGCACACGCATAAATAAATCTTTTTTTTTAAAAAAAATCAATAGAATAAAGTGGACAGCTCCTGAATAATCACATTTGAAGCTGACCTCTGGTCTCCATATGCACACACATGTATCCACCTACCCACCTGCACACAAATCAATGTAAAAAGATCTTTTGCAGTTCAAACCCCAGTGTTTCCAATGTGACTTCTGTGGAAGCAGGGTCTTTGCGTGTGTAGTTAATTTCACTCCAGTCATGTGCAGTAGAGTGGGTCCATACCCAATCTAACTGGGGCCTTTGTTCAAAGAGAAGAGCCACAAGAGGGGACGGAGTGTAAAAACCCAGAGACGTATGAAGATGTCACGTGAAAAGGGAGACAGGTTATAGTGAGGCCACAATCAGTCCAGGCGGCCTGAAGCCAGCAGAAGCTGGAAGAAGGCTGGGAATCTCCCCAGCATTTCTAAGGTACATGACCCAAAAACACTTTGATCTTGAACTTCCAGCCTGCAGGACAGACAGCACCAATAACCAGCAGGGTTGGTGGCCCAGACCTGTGGTCTCAGCTACTATGGAGACTACAGAGGACTGCAGTTCAAGACCTGCCAGGGCAGCAGTAAGACCTTGTCCTGTTTTGTTTTGTTTTTTCCAGACAGGAGTTCTCTGTGTAGCCCTGGCTATCCTGGAGCTGCTGGGATTAAAGGCATGGGGCACTGTGCCTGGGCTAGACCACGTCTTAAAAAGCAAAAGGAATGGGCAGGGGACAGAGCTCAGTGGTGGAGCACTTGCCTAGCATGCACAAAGCCAGGCTTTGACGGCCAGCACTGGCGTAAACTGGCTGTGATGGAGTACGCCTGCCTGTGATCTTAGCATGTGGGAGGTGAAGGCCAGAGGATGAGAGGTTTAAGGACATCCTTGGCTACACAGTGAGTTCAAGGCTAGCCTGAACTACATGTGTTTCAGAACTAAAGAGTGCTCACTTCAGCAGCACACAGACTAGAACTGAAACAATGTGGAGAAGATAAGTATGGCCCTGCTGCAGGGACGATATGCAAATCTGTGAAGCAGTCTATATTTTCACAATAACTAGATTGTGGGATTGACTTAGGTATTTAAACCAGGCGGTGGTGGCGCACACCTTTAATCCCAGCACTTGTGAGGCAGAGGCAGGCGGATCTCTGAGTTCAAGGCCAGCCTGGTCTACAGAGCTACTTCCAAGACAGCCAAGGCTATGCAAAGAAACCCTGTCCCAAAGGTATCCAATAAGACAGGAACAACAAGGAAAATGTGCTGTATGCACACAATGAAATTTTTTTGTTGTTGTTATTCAGTCAGAAAGGAGAACAAAGTTATATTTGCAGGAAAATGGACACAGTTGAAAATAATCACATTAAGTGAATTCAGCCAGTCACAGAAACGCAAACATAAGGTTCCTAGAAATGAGAGTGAGTGAGGGGGAGGAGAGAGAGAGAGAGAGAGAGAGAGAGAGAGAGAGAGAGAGAGAGAGAGAGAGAGAGAGAGAGAGTGTTTGGGGGACAAACTGGACTATGAAAGGAAAAGGAAGCTGTGAAGGAAATAGGTTCTGCATATCATATATACACATATGAAAACTTAAAAAAACTAAAATAGACTTTTTTTTTTTTTGGTTTTTCGAGACAGGGTTTCTCTGTGTAGCTTTGCGCCTTTCCTGGAACTCACTTGGTAGCCCAGGCTGGCCTCGAACTCACAGAGATCCGCCTGCCTCTGCCTCCCGAGTGCTGGGATTAAAGGCGTGCGCCACCACCGCCCAGCTTAAAATAGACTTTTTAAAAGGATGAACGGATGAAATAATGACCCGGCTTGCCCCTCTTCTTGCCCTTTCAGATTCCTAGCTACCCACACAGACCTATCGTCGTTACAGCCTTTGCTTGTGCCAGGAGAGTTAGCGATGACTTTGGAAGCCTGTGACCGTCTTCACAGCTCTTTCTAGCTGAGGTACACACTCATCTGTCACCATCTGCACCAAGGCCATTAGAGCCACGAGTGGCGTTTTCGTGTGGCACACCTACCTCCATGTGACTCCTACCGATCTGCTGTATCTGTTCCCTGACCTGCCACCATGGACACACTGTGGCCTCAGGATCTTCCCAGGAGCTAATAGAGCAGCATGACCTCCTCTGACCTTGCTGAGCCCGGGACCCAAACAGGGTTGGTTATTCAGAATCCAAACTTGAGGTCAAATGTGTTTGCTCCTGCTGTTGGGAGACTGAAGCAAGAGGTGTGCCTTTAGTTCAAGGCCAGCCTGGGCTACATAGTGAGTTCCAGGCTAGCCTAGACTATAGAATGCTATCTTGTCTCAAAATATAATACAACAAAGCTACGCCTGGGATTTTCTGTATCGGGACGGGAAATAACTCCTTTCTCCCATGATTCTCAGCATGGAAGGATGTGTAGCTCTGTTTCCTGTCTCATGGAGGCGCTTGAGAGAGAATGGGCGAGTTGAAACAGCATCTCTCCATGGCCAAGTCCTTGAGCCGAGCCTATAGTCCTTTGGTTCTTGGACTGGCTGTGCTGGATTTCTGCCACAGTTGTGGAGTCCTGGGAACTACACTGTCAATAATGGAGGATGGGACCTGGAAATATGGGGAGTCCATGACAAACCCCTGCCCTCAAGTAGCTGGTGATTCACTGAGGAAGGTCGGCAGCTCTTCTGTGGGAGAACAGCAAGCACAAGACATTCTGACAGTAGGTGTACCAGAAAGCAGTCCTCAAAGGAAGTTATGTGCAGGGAGCAGGAAGTTGTGCCCAGCAGTAGGGCGCTTGCTTGGCATACACAAAGCCCAGGGTTCGGTCCCAAGCACTAAAGGTGAAATTTGGCGTTCAAGTTTGTCTTACAATAGAAATAGCCACCATTTACATCTTATCCATGCAGTGATGCCCTGCATGAGGTTATGCACACCATGGTGGTTCTAGTAACAGTACAGTAAATCCAAACACAGGATGACGAATTTCACTCTTGTGTATTCCAAGACGCTGAGACAAGGTCTTGCTATGTAGTCCAGGCTGAGCTTGAGCTCACGAGGTAGCTGGAGATGTTGTGGTGGGGTATGTGGTGGTGATGGTGGTGATGTGTGGTTGTGTTGGTGATGTGGTAGTGGTGTGTGGTGGTAGTGTAATGGTGTGGCAGTGGTGTGGCAGTAGTGTGGTGGTGGTGATGGTATGTGGTGGTGGTGTGTGGTGGTGGTGGTGGTGTGTAGGTAGTGGTAGTGGTGGTGTGTGGAGGTGGTGGTGTATAGTGGTAGTGATGGTGGTGTGTGGTGCTATGTGGTGATATGTACTGTGTGTTGGTAGTGGTGGTGTGTTAGTATATATCTTCAAATCCTGATGTTCTTGCTTCAACCTCCCAAGTGCTAAGGTTACAGGTGTGTGCCACCACACCAAATTTATGCAGTGCTGGGGATCGAACCTAGAGCTGGGCGTGCTGGGTAGGCACTCAACCAACAGAGCTACATCCTCATTTCTGTTTCTAATACTTGTTTGTTTGTCTGAAGAGAGGGTCTCGCTCTGTAGCCTTGGCTGGCCTGAACTCACAGAGATCCACCCTGCCTATGCCTCCCCAGTGTCACCTATTTCTTTTAAACGATCTGTAAACTAGGTATTTTTACAGATGAGGGAACTTACAGAGAACACTGAGGTATTTTGCTTTCCCAAGCCCGGCGCTGGTGTGCACACAGATGCATCTTTATACGGAGGCTCCCAATCGCCTGGTGGCACAGGATGCTATCAACAGCCCGTAGCTGACAGAGGTAGACTCTAACTCATGCCTCCCCACCCAAGTCCTTGGGCTCTCTCCTACACAGCTTTCCGGTGGAAGCTGGCCAGTCCTCACTGAGTATGCCATTATCTAGGTCATGGTGTCACAAGGAGCTGCTCTTCGGCTGTCCTGAGGACCACTCCCGGCGGTCCCAGTTCTGACACATGACTCACTCAGATCTACACAAACCACACAAGCTTGAGAAGGACACAGGAATGCCACGCCCCTCTCACTTCCAAGGACAGCATGGGAACTGGAATGTCAGCTTGGTCAACAAGATTCCTTTCTGCGCTAAAGTTACACAGGAACTCTGAATCCCAAGTTCACGCTGGTGAGTGTGAAGTCTGTGAGCTACGGGAGTGCAAACGGAGTGTGGGGAAGAGCTTAGCTTTGCCAGCAATGAGGGACTTCTGTCCACTGGACGGGCTGTCAGCAGTGGGTCTGGGAGTACTCAAAAGCTGTTGACCACTACTTCCTCTTACCTGGCGCCGTGAGCTAAGAGTTTACATTCCTAAAAACTCACATGCAGGGGCTGCTGAGATGGCTCCATAGGTAAAGGTGCTTACCTCCAAGCCTGATCAGCCAAGTTCAACTCCCAGAACCCACATGGTGGAACGAGAGCATCAACTCCTGTAGGTTATCCTCTGGCGTCCACCATGGCTTGAGTGTGTGTAGACAGGCGGACACACACACACACACACACACACACACACACACACACACACACTGAAAGGGGGGAAAGGATGGATAAATAAATACATGTAAAAAAAATTAATTCACATATGGGAACCCTAGTCGCCAATGTACTGGCTTGAGAGGTGGAGCCTTTAGGAGGTAATTGGATTTAGAATGAGGTCAGGAGGGTAAAATCCCCATGATGCCCATGATGAGAATAGTACCCCTATTTAAAGAGGGGAAAGGCTGGGGCTGTAGCTCAGGGGCACACACCAATTGCCTAGATTGTCCAGGCCATAGATGTGACCCCTGGCACCATAACAGATAGAGAAGACAGCCTACATCACACTTTCTCTTACTCTGCCATAGGAGAACACACCAAGACAGTGTCCCCTGGGACCCAGGGAGAGTACCCCTCCCCAGAGCCCAACCATGCTAACACCTTGGTCTTGCCCTTTCAGGCTCCAGAGCAGTAAGAGAGATCTGGCTAAGCCATGCACGGTACGTATTTACTACAGCAGCCTGAGCTGATGATGTGGTCGGAGCAGATGACTACCTTTAAGTGTCACCCCAGCTTGTCTATCTGTAACTTCTGTCCTGACTGTGATGCCTCTGTGGACATACTAATGTCGTCTTCTTGAGAGCCGCCGTAGCACACACGTACCCCAGCTCAAGATATAGTTTTGAGCTCCTCCGCCGATTGTGGATGCTAGACAGGAAGGACTCCAGCCTGCAGCTCTGGCCCCAGACACACCACCTTGGTGGAGTGAGGCCACTCCAGGAATATCTGGTCTATCTGGTCCATGAAATAAACTTCAAAAGAGAAACTCAAGTGGTTTCATGGGGTCTTTGGAAAGCCTGGCTGGTACCTACCTCCCCACTTCCCCTCAATACAGAGCTTTAAGACATGGCCCACATGTTACCTTCCCATCCCATCCTCCAGGCCACCATGTCCATTTGGTAGGAACTAATGAATAAGCACTAGCCCAGCCTTGTTATTTGGAAAGCTTTTTTTTTTCTTTTGTTCTTCCCCAAATCTATCTGGGCAGGCTCAGGCCAGTTCGCCAACAGGGGTCCTCATTAAAGTCTGAAAATACATTGTAAAGCAAAGCTGGAAACTGGCTGCCAGACATTACAGCAGACTGCTAACAAGGAAATCAGTACAAATTAAGACACAGCTAGACAGAAGCCAAGCCACTTGCCGTTGCATAAATTACGTGGATTAGAAGCAGGGAAGGAGAGGGCTGGAGAGCCTGCCACGGGCGCCGCCGCAGAGACACACCAGACCACAGAGATCAAGCGTGCTCAGCCTTCGTTGACAAAGAATTTAAAATAGATGACGAGGCTCTCAGTGGCAACTATCTAATTTGCTGTGTGACTGGAATAAAAAAATCATCCTTGTTCCATTCATAATTTAAAGGCTGAGAGGCGTGGAAATCGGTTTTTTAAATCATCAGCTGTGGTCTTTGTGTGTCAGGGGAAGAGCGTTGGGAGGTGCCAGCTGCAGAGACGATTTAGTGAAAGGGACTGACAGTTTAATCCGGCCTCCACATCACCTTCTCTTAAATGGGAAGGTGACCGAGTCTTTCCTGAGAAGGCTGTTAAATTAAATCACTCTGGTAAAAGACACACAGCCCTCTGGCCGACTACAAGCAAACAGTGGGTAAAGGTGCTGACTGACTTGATGTTTCATTATTCTTTGCCTCCCCCATTCACAGATTCACTGTCCAGTTTTGTTTTTTTGTTGTTTTCACATAAGATCCGCCAGAGCTGAGTTAGGTGCGGTCCTGGGCAAATCGCCCTTCTTTTTCCACATTCCCACTGTAAGTGCGTGTGCACCACAGGACCGCTCAGTGCCTCCTAGACCTGACATCTCTCTCCATCAGCAGCACCCTGAATGAAGCTGCCCGGAGGGCCCCACGATATATTCCCTTGCCTTCGTTGATAACATTTTGAGCAACTCCAAGTATTCTAGAATACTGCTCTCCTTCTGTTCTGCCTGAAGCACCTTTGCCCTCCTTTGGCTAATGCAGACTTAGCGTTGGGCCTGTGACAGTTAATTCTGACTATCACTTTTAGCCTCACCACAGGAACAAACACATGAGCTTGTCGGTGAGGGATTTTTTTACAATTAGCTTAACTGAAGTGGGAAGACCCATCTTAAACGCGGGTGGCGCCATTCCCTAGGCTGGGGTCCCAGACTGAACATAAAGAAAGGAGCAAATGCACTCCTTCCTCTCCGATTCCTGCCTGTGGCCAGCTGCCTCAGACTCCTGACGCCACAACTCCCTGCCACAGTGCCTCAAACTGCGAACCCAAGTAAACTCCTCCTTCCGTGCGGTGCGCTGGTTGCGTTAGGTGTTTCGACACCATCAGAAAGCAGCCGGAACAGATACTGCAGTACCGCGCTCTTCCTGGAGCTCCAATGTCACTCCGAGGTCACCATGCAGAAGGTGAGAAGCCCGGCATGGAGCCTTTCTTCTTTCTCTTGGGGACCCACGGGGACCAACACATGAAAGGTGTGCTAGCTCTAGTCTCTGAGCTGTCAAGCCGGTTACATCCGGCTCATGCTGAAAGCACCCCGAGGGGGAGCTGGTTCTAGCAACACACCGGTCCTGCATTTCAAAGGTTTTTCTTATCTTTATCTGCCATTAGGAGTCCATATCTCATAAGGTGAGAAGTGGCCTCATGACTCAAGATTTATTATTGAAGGACTGTGCTCCTGCGTCCTAAAGAGCAACTAATCATAGCAATGGGATGGGCTTCTTTGGTCTCACACTTGGTTAAGCAGGCCGACACCAAGGCTCCACTGGTTAATATTTCAGTTCCTTTTCTTTCTTTTTTTTTTTTCCTTCTGAGATTCATCACCATCTAGGTCACCGTGTTTCTCCGTGTCCCCATCTATTAAACAGGGCTGAGAGGTAAAAGCTTACATGCAGTCCTTCTTGTTATCTTCATCTTGCCCCAGTTGATAGGTGCGCATGACATGACTTTGATGTTTGTTTGACCTATTTACCCAAGAGCAAAGGTGGAAAGCTGCCTGTCCCACAATGCTGAGAGCTCACAGGGAGACAGAAAGGAAACTGCCAGAGGAAACGTCTTGGAGTCGATGGCAAAGGCCAGAGGAAAATGAGGATTTCTCCCAGTGAGGGTCCTTCCATCCCTACATCTGTGAGGGCTCGCTCACACAGCTGGGAAGGGGCGTTCTCTTTGTACCCAGAATGTCATTTCTTCTCTGTTTTCCAGAGTGTGTACCAGACAGCAAGAGCTCACCAATCCCTTGTAGGGTTGGTACCCTCCTTTAGGGTACTACAACCCTCCCCCAAGTCCTCAAGATAAAACGAGGGGGGGGAAGGAGATTGAGTGTGGTCAATTCTTAGAACAAAAATCAAACCAGATACTTGGCTGAATTGACAGCTCAATTCATTACTCACTGAGGCCCGTTTTAGAAACAGTTCTCAAGTCCCTGGGAGCCTCCGACCTTTGAGTAGTGACTATTGATCTCTGATGCCTGGCTAAGCTACTGCCCAGAACCCCTAGCGGCAGCGGCATTGACTTGACCCAGAACTAAACTGGGGGCAGGGAAAAGGCAGGACGTAAGAGCAAGATGCAAAGTGAACGCGCTGCCAATCGATGCAGAAGAGTAAGTGTGGACACCACAGGCCCTCAGCTTCACCAGCCTCGGCCTGGCAAGCAGTTCAGGTCTATGGGCTGGCTTGGCAGCAAGCACCTCTCTCACAGTCTCTGGTCATTCTCTTTCTCCCTCAGAAAACACCTGCGGGTGGGCTGGGGCAATGGCTCAGTCAGGAAAATGTACGCCTGGATTGCATGAGGACCTGAGGCCAGTCCTCGGAATCTACATTTTAAAGAAAAACTTCAAGTGGAATGGTGACTACTTAGCCAGAGGGTCAGGAGAAACAGGTGGATCCCTCGGGCTCCCTGCTCAGCCAAGCTAGTCGATTTGGAGAGTTCCAAGCCAATGAGAGACCTTGTCTCAAAAAAAAAAAAAAAGCGTCAGTGAGATCTTTGGCCAGTGCTTGCTGCCCAGCTTGACTACTGGAGTTTAATCCCAGGACCCACCTGGCGGAAGGAGAGACCCATCCCAGACAAGCTGTCCTCTGACCTCCACACGCGTACCTTAGAACAGTGGTTCTCAACCTTCCTAATGCCGTGACCCTCTAAGGCAGTTCCTCAGATTGTGGTGATCCCCAACCACAGAGTTATTTTTATTTCTGCTTCATAACTGTAATTTTGCTGCTGTTATGAACTGTGACATAAATATCCCATATGCAGGACATCTAATGTGACACCTGTGAAGGGGTGGCTTGACCCCCAGAGTGGTCTTGACCCGCAGGCTGAGAACCACTGCCTCAGTATGAGCACCCACCCCATTGTATTTTCTTTTCTTTTTTCAAAAAATAAAGGGAATAAAAACATAGACAGCATCTGAGGAATGACCCCAGAAGCCAGCACCGGTCATGGCCCCATTGGAAGCTTGCCTTTCCAGTAGCCAAAGGACAGGATGAAAATCTGCTGACCTCCCGCCGGAACAACTTCCTTCAGACCTCACAGGCTCAGACGGACAGAACAGAGGCGTTCCCACCAAACTGAGCTGGCACCTGGCCCTCTTCTGCTCACAGTGATGCATCAGTGGAGCAGAGAAAGAGGTGGCTGGGCCTCCCAGATCTCAGCTTAAAAAATGACAGTTAGAAAAGCCAGTTATGTGGGGAGATCTGTCCGGAGTAACTGTCTCCCCAGTAGAAAAAAAAAATTCAACATGCAAAATTCAAGATGGACAAGAAGCATGGTGGTACAGGTCTTTAATCTCAGCACTTGAGAGGCAGAGGCGGGTAGATCTCTGTGAGGTTGAGGTCAGTCAGTCTGGCCTACACAGCGAGTTCCAGGACAGCCAGGACTACACAATGAAAGCTTGTCTCCAAAAAAGTAGGGCTGGGTGTAGTAGCGCATGCTTTTAGTTCCAGGACTCAGGAGGCAGAGGCTAGACAAGCCTGGTCTACAAGTAGAGTTCCAGTACAGACAGGCTACACAGAGAGACACTGTCTTGAAAAACCAAAAAAAAAAAAAAAAAAAAAAAAGGAGCAATGACATTTTAAAAACAATTTCAGTTCCACACACCCTGTTTTTCCTGACTCAGCTTCCAGAATGCTGAGATCACAGGTGTGCCCCACGATGCCTGGCTCCAAAGTCCATTTATTGGTGAGCAGATATTAACTGCTCATTATGCAGGAAACCCTGAACTTGCACCAGGAGTGGAGGTGGGGAAAAGACACGTTACTTCCCGCCCCCCCCCCCCCCCCGGCAGAAGCCCAGGGCTAGGAGGGGCCTGTGTGCAGACACAATAAATAAGTGGGCAGCTTGAAGCAGCAGAACCAGAAGCCAAAGATTTTAAATGAAGGTGTCAGCGGGGTCAGTTTCTTTTGGAGCAGTGGTTCTCAACCTTCCTGATGCTGTGACCCTTTCATGCAGTTTCTCATGTTGTGGTGACCCCCAACCATAACATTATTTCGTTGCTACTTCATAACTGTAATTTTACTACCGTTAGAAATTGTAATGTAAATATCTGATAGGCAGGATATCTGATATGGGACCCCTGTGACAGGGTCGCTCTACCCCTAAAGGGGTCACCACATACAGGTTGAAAAACCATTGTTCTGGAAGCTGAGGGAGACGCTATTCTGTCTCTCTCCAAACTTCCTGTGGCTGACCGCAGTCCTTGGTAGAGACACATCCCTCTGATCTCTGCCTCTATCCTTGTGTTTACTGCCTCTGTATCCTCTTTTATTCATTGTTATGTTTTAGTTTTTGAGATGAGGGTCTATGTAGCCCAGGCTGTCCTTAAAATTCTTGACCCTCCTGTCTAATATTCCTGAATGCTAGAACAGAATCGTAGGCATGTACCACTGTGCCCCTGCTCTCCCGCTTCTCTTACAAGGATAATAGTCATTGGATTTGCTTCGCCTTAAACCCATTGTCATCGAATCATCAAGATCCTTTGGTGCGCACACCTTTAATCCCAGCACTGGGAGGCAGAGGCATGTGGATCTCTTGAGAGTTCAAGGTCAGCCTGGTCTACAGAGCGAGTTCCAGGACAGGCTCCAAAGCTACGCAGAGAAACTCTGTCCCGAAAAACAAAACAAACAAACAAAAAGATCCTTCACTACTCAAATTTGTGAAGACTCTGAGTTTCTGGGTAGACATGAATTTGGAAGGGAGTGTGTGTGTGTGGGGGGGGGGGGTGCTATTTAACACAACCCACGTGGTCAGCCATGGAAAGATTCATGTAAAGCTGCAAGGGCAGGGCACACGTGACCCTTGGTAAACTGAGACCTAAGTGGTAAACAGCAACTCTGAGAAACAGGAAGTGGACAGTGAGCACATGAATTATCCACCACACAGATCAGTAAAGTGTGACCCACCCAGGGAGGTGACTACTGAAGTCAGACGGAAGACAGAGAAGCAGGGGAGAAACACAATTCGTGAGATGTTTTATGGAGTTAAGTTTGGGTTGTAAATGTCTCTGAAAGATTGGAAGCAGAAGAAAAATCCAGAAAGTTCACCTTGGCTGGGATGAGCACGATGGTGAAGTCGGAGGCAAGGGTCTTTTATCTCAAGGAAAAGCTCCGAGTATTGGAAGGCATGAGGTAGAAACTCTGTGGAGATGTTCCCCAGGTTGTCCCTAGCAACAAGCTGAAGCCGCTTCCACTGAGCCAAATGTAGGGTTTTACAAAACACAGACAGGATCCAATGCTGGCCAGCCATGCCCCTGCATCCAGCTGAATCAACACTGACCCAAAGGGGTGTGGGGACCTCAAAGGAGTCTGCAAGCCCTTCTTACACTTGTTCTCCGTCTAAGCAGGGAAAGGAGCTGGGATGTGAACAAGACTTCCCAATGACTGTCCTATAAACACTACACCTGTCAGACACGTACACAATCCCTTTTATGGTCCATGAAATGTACATCCCTTAAATGCTACTTGGCGTCTGCTCACAAATAAATGTGTGTCCTCAGTAGCTCTCAGTCTGCTCATCATAGGCCATCCACTCCCTTGAGCACCCAGGCAGCTGTCTCACATCTTCTCCTCTGGACTCCAAAAGCTCCCGGTGTGAGCACATGTAAGACTTGATTGTTTACCTTCCTCTTAACCCGCCTCCCCTTTTGGAAAGTGAATAACTTGAGGGCAAGAAATTTTGTCTTGTCCACCTCTAAATTCTCAACTCTTAACATACATACATCTTACCAAGTGAATGGATAGATGGTGAGTGGGTGGATACATGGATTGGTGGATGGGTGGAGGACAAGAGGATGACTGGTAGATGAATGGATGGATGGATAGATGGACTGGAGGATGGATGGATGGGTGATGGAAAGATGGACAGATGGATGGACGAACAGATGACATATGGGTAGATGATAGGCAAATAAGTGTATGTATGGATATATGGCTATATCTTTGTGATACTATACTGGCTTCAAATCTAATAAATCAATAAAGTAATGAAATCAACATAGATTCATCAATTGATTATTAAAGTGCTTTGTGGGAGCTGGAGACATGGCTCAGTAGATAAGAGCACTCGTTGCCCTTAAAGAGGACTTGGGTTCAATTTCCAGCACTCACATGGTGGCTTATAACATCTATAATCCCAGTTCCTGAGGGTCTAACAGGCACATGAGCACATACAGGCAAAACATATAAAGCAAATAAATGTAAAAAAAAAAAATTAAGTATTTTACACTGTCTACACCCGCATGAAAAACTAGAAAGACACAAAGCATTGCTTGGCGTTCTCAAGACTCACCTCATTCCTTCAGAAGCCATCTTGTCAAGATTAGGGGTGACCTTTGTTTCTGCCCAGTTTGCTCCCAGGTCACCCCATCCCATATCATCAGCCAAAATGATCACGATGTTTGGTTGGGGGGCTCTTGTTCTCCCACTGATGGAGAAATCCATGAGAGGGTAGAGAAATCCAGAGAAAGTCATGCCAACCAGCAAAACCTTTAGAAAAAGCCAGCCCATGGTGGCACACAGAGACTCCTGTTGTCTTGATCGAGTGATAACGGGCCACCACCACAGATTTCTCTAAGAGTCTTCTCTTTGTTCACCTTGAGTGCAGAAAGCCACCAAGGAGCATGGTTCTAGTTGGCAAAAAAAAAAAAAAAAAAAAACCACAACCCTGGTGTTAATAATGGCTACAGGAATGGTAGAATTACAGAGAAAAGGTCCCCATCTGGAATCCTAATCCAAGAGAGTCAGGAAATGTGTCACCCTAAATTGGATTGGTCCCCTGAAGATGTCTTCTCGTCACAGCTTAATAAGATGACTGGCTGGGTGCAGCATTCAGCTATCAATGTCAATCACCACTCTTGGGCCACTTAGCACATAAGTGACCCTCTGCACTCGAGGAGGCTAGGGCCACAACACAAGTCTTGCATCTGCTTAGGACTCCAGCTGGTGATTACAGAATAAATTCTCACATCTGCAGAACACCTGGATGTTCAAAAGCCACAGTCAGCCCCAAGTGAGTTTCTCAGATCCAGATGGTTGAGGTTTCTGTAAGGTTTCCTGAAAGAACAAAATCTGACAAGAAAACAGAGTTGAAAACAGCCAGGCCAGTTGTGCTGTACTCAGTAGCTGGGGAAATAATCACTTTCCCATGCCAACAGATGTTTTCCTTCTTATTTGAGTGTTTAACTGACTCTCAGTTTCTTCCACCTGAAAAACAGGGATGACAATAATATTCACAACAGACCTATAGTAACAGGATTGGTGGTAACATTACAGATGACTTCTTACACCTCACCCATGCTATAGGCAGGAATACTGAAGCTCAGCACCCTGGGCAGGATGAATTATCAGCCGGAAGACAGTCTGATAATCCCCGAGTGCTTCCCCACACCCACCACCACACGTGGTCAAACTCGTTGAGAATTTTAGAAGAAAAGGTAAAGTCCCATTATCAAGACACAATTGTTTATAATGGTCATGCTATGACCTAATGTTTCCATAAGAAACTCTTGGCATATGTTAATCTAGGAGGCTCAGAACACAGCTCTGTTGGCAGAGCACTTGCCTAGATTACACAAAGCTCTAGGTGTGGTCAGTGTTTGACTGTAATACCAGCATTTGTGAGGTAGAGACAAGAGAACCAGACATTTAAAATAATCTTCAACTAGTTTGAGACCAGCCTGAGAAACCTAAGATACTGTCTCAAAGCAAACAAACAGCCTCCCCCAGAGAAATTAATTTAGGAAAAAAAGATAATTATGAAAACAAAGTTTATAATAGACTCTATGTGGAGAACATATGTCTGTTCTGTAGAATGCTTTCAATTTTTTCTATATGTTCATAATTTTCATAATTAAATGCTGCCAAAAAAGTTCCAAAGAATTAATAGAAACATGTCCCTGTACATTCTAAGCATGATGTTTTTAGTAAGAAAATCTAGGGCTCATTGGTAGAGTGCCAATTTAGCATGCACAAGGCCCTGACTTCATCCCTACCCATACCACCAAAACAAACAAACAAACAAACAAACAAACAACAACAAAAAACATTAAATCAATGATTCTCACCCTTGGACGTGCATATAAATTAGCAAACTGGGAGCTGAGGACATAACTCAGTAGAGTGCTTGCCTAGCATACACATGCACAAAGCCCTGGATTTGAGCTCCAGCATTCCATAAACTGTGCATGGTGAAACACATCCAGGATCCCAGCATTCTGGAAGCCGGGGCAGAAAGATCTAAAATGCAAGGTCGTCCTCTAATATATAGCCAGTAAAAGGCCAGCCTGGGCTCCAAGAGACCCACTCTCAAAGAAAAATGCAAATTCAGTGGGAAAGCTGGGACCATTTTCTGCTTGTTGGACTGATTTCTCAAGACAGGATTTCACGTAGCACCAACTCAGTATACAGCACAAGATGACCTTGAATTCCTGATCCTCATACTGCTACCCCCCTCAAGCTGGGATTACAGGTGTGAGCCATCACATCTGGCTTTGAGAAATGAATGTGAGCAAGCCCCCAGGTGAGGACTTCACCATTTGTCCTTGGTTCACTCTTGGAATAGAAAGATCTTGGAGAATAAGAATCTCATGACTCCAGGCCTAGGAGAGAAAGGAAACGGCATGGCTGAGGGGCCGATGACTCAGCCCCGGTGGACAGAGCCGAAAGCAATGTATCATCAGACCAAGTTCTGAAACCAGGGCTAGACGTTCAGCTGGAGGCAGCAGACAGAGCTGGGAACAAAGTCAAACCACTTCTTCCTTTACTTACAGGCTCTAACCCGCAAGGTGACACGGTGTTGAAATTCTAGAGCAAATGACAGCCTCCCACCCATGGAAGCCATCAATGAACCAATCTGTAAAATAAAAAAATGCTACAGGCTGGGACTATTTCACATGCTATTTCTGAATAAATAAATAATATGGGGGGGGGCGCGGTGAGACAGGGTTTCTCTGTGTAGCCCTGGCTGTCCTGGAACTCTCTCTGTAGACAAGGCTAGCCTTGAACTCACAGAGATCCCCCTGTCTCTGTCTCTGGAGCCCTGGGATTAAAGGCAAGAGCCACCACTGCCTGGCCCAAAAAAAAAAAAAAAAAAAAAAAAAAAATTATGTTTCTTTGTGAGCCAGACATGATGGTATGTCTCATCAATCCCAGCATTTGGGAGGCAGAAGCAGGTGGATCTCTGCATGTTTGAGGCCAGCCTGGTCTCTGTAGCAAACTCTAGGCCAGCCAGGGCTGCATAATGAGACCCCCATCTCAAAAAGAAAAAGAAAAAAACTAATTACATGTTTTTTTGTGCATATGTGTTCACACAAGCCATGGCACTCACATGTGGAGGTCCGAAGACAGCTTGCAGGATTCAGTTCTCTCCTTCCATCAGGTGGGTACCAGGGACCAAGCTCAGGCTATTAGGTTTGGTGGCAAGCACCTTTACCCATCTCAATAGCTGGGCATTCCCACCAGCTAATCCCATTGCTAGCTTCAGGGGATGGGGTGATTGGAGTAACGCATTCTGGAAGATCTTGATAAAAGCAAAGGACTGGTTCAAACCAAACAGAAGTCTAAACAGTGGTGCCTCATCTGGCTAAGCGTTTGGAAATGCAAACTCTTTCCACTTCCCAAAAGGAGTCCTTTTCCCACTTGATTAGGTTCAAGTAGTGTTGGCTGATCTTGAGGTCCCAAAGACTTCTCCCTTTCTGGAAGACTCTTGAATAAGGAGGGTGCTTACCAAACACTTGTTCACCTGCCAGGTAATTCCCAGCCTCCTTCTACCGGCTTTAACTGCAAGCAACAGCCACGGGAGGCTTTTCTTCTCAAAGCTGCTTAGCTTAGGGCACCGGTGTGGCCTCATTTCTGGTCAATAATCCACCTCAGGATGACCTGGCCATACAGGAATTCCAGGGGGAGGGAAATTCATTTAAGAAGGAAGCTAAAATTAAAGTGGAAATCGAACTAGATTGGCTTCCTCTGGAGTTCCAGGACAAGACATTCTTTGGAGGATTTACAAAAGGAAGCAGGAACGCCGCACTTCAAACTGCCATAGAATGGAAGTGAGTTCAGCCGGCCAGCAGACTATCTCGGATTTCTTCACATCCAGACCTTCAAGGGGACCGTTAAGCCCTTTCTGATCGTGTATTTACTTTCTTTAACTGAAGGGAAGAGACAAACCAGACGGTTGAAGATTGGGCTTGAACCCCGGGCTTCAGTAAAGAGTCATGCTGAGACTCTGAGCTCTTTGTCCCAAAGAAAGTTGCCCTGTGTGTCGCCTGGGGATGTCACTTGATGTCAGTCTCCCAACTCTGTCTTTATGACTATCTCAAGAAGGAGGGCTAGGGAGACAGCCAAAGTGCTTGAGATAGCTCAGTTGGTAAAATACTTGGGTTTTATATGGGTTCTGGGGAATTGAACTTATGAGGACGTGACATAAAGACTAGTGTGGTGGCCCGGGCTTCTCCTCCCAGCACACAGATCCTTGAGGCTTTCTGGCCAGCCAGCCTAAACAAATTAGGAATTACCAAATTCCAGGCCAGTGAAAGCCCCCGTCTCATCAAACAAGGTGGGAAGTGTCCTGAGGAAAGACATCTGAGGCTGACTTCTGGTCTGGACGCGCATGTGTACCCCACGCCTCGAAAAATGTGCACACAGAAAAGGAAAAGAGAGCAAGCACAGGCCAGGAGCTCTGTCCCAGAAGCAGGAGCCGAGAGGGAATCTTGACAACCTAAGCATTCACTCTTCTCACCACTTCAGTGGAAGGTGCGGGGCCACCTACCTCAACACATCACTAAAGGACGCCCATCTGCTTGCATGGCTCACTGTGATGGGTCCCTACCAAGCCGGTATCAACAACACCCCAGACCTCCACTTTCCCAAGGCAAGCAGTGCAAACCTTAACAGCCAATCAACCTCACCAGTTCCTGTTCTCTCCAACCCCTACTTCGTTGGTTTTGATTCTAGAGGTTGAACCCAAGCCCTTCATGCATGCGAAGCAGCTGCTAGTCCATCACCTACATCCCAGCCAGAGCCCAGCTATAAAGCAAGGCTGCAAGGTACGTTAAAGGCTGCGAGGTATGTTAAAGGCTGCGAGGTAAGTTAAAGGTCGGTTTCTCTTTCGTTTCCAGGCTTGCTCATGGCTGAGGGTAGAGAAAGGACCCACGAGCAGGCTCTCAGCTGACATGCAAGGGCGAAGGCAACCTGAAGATCTGCTGAGCAGTGTCTGAGCAACCCCGTGCTGGAAGTCCACTCAATCACCTGACCCTGGCTTCCCACAGACCTCCCTGTGGCCAAGCATCCTCCCAGAGAACCTTGAAAACAGCTGAAATAACAAGGAGGTTGGACAGACCTTTCTGGCACAGGGCTCTGTTGGTTTTCCAGAAATGAAGTTTCTGAGGAATGAAGGCCATCAGAGACAAAGGAGAAAGAAGTGCCTGATTGCAGAGTCCTGCTGTCCCACCAGCCAATGCAGAGCAGGGTCTGCGCACGGGCAAGGGGCCAGGAGTCACATGGGGACTCACCAGGAGGGGCCTTGGGTGTCCACATGTGGTCTAGGGTGGTTCTCCCAGGCACTCAATCATTGGTCCACCACATGGGCACTAGCACACTTTAATCTAGGCACTGTGCACACAGCCGTAAATGAAACAAAACAAAATCCCCACCCTCGAGTCACTTAGCCTTTTTTCTAGGGGAGTGGAGGATGGAGTAAGTAAAATGTGAATGTTGTGGAGCAAACCAAAGCAGAAAGGTGTCAGATATGTGGGGTGGGCAGGTGCACAGTCAAAAAGGGGTTTGGGGTACTCCCACCCAAAAGGTGGTTGACGTCTCTTAGGAGAGAGGGGAATAATAAGCCGTGTTGAAAGGGCACCACAGGCAGAGAAATCAAGGAAGGCCAAGATCTAGTGCAGGGGCTGAGCCACAAAGCAAGTGTGAGGACCAGTGTCCCGGTGCTTCCTACTGCCGTGAAAAAGACCCAGGCCCAAAAGCAACTTGGGGAAGAAAGGGTTTATTTCACCCTGTATCTGAGACCATTAGCAAGGGAAGTCAGGGCACGAACCTGGAGGCAGGAACCGAAGCGGAGGCCAGGGAGGAACACCGCTTACAGGCTTGCTCTCCATGGCTTGCTCGGCTTCTTTTTTGTTTGCTTGTTTTGTTTTTTTTTGAAACAGGGTTTCTCTGTGCAGCCTTGGCTGTCCTGGAACTCACTCTGTAGACCAGACTGGCCTTGAACTCACAGAGATCTGCCTGTCTCTGTCTCCCAAGTCCTGGGATAAAAGGTGTGTGCCACCACCACCTGGCTCAGCTTACTTTCTTATACCATCCAGGACCACCTGCCTAGTGACAGTGTTGCCCAGTGGGCTGGACACTCACATATCAATCTTTAATCAAGAAAACGCCCTCACAGACTTGCCCACAGGCCAGTTGGGTACAGGAATTTTCTCAGTTGACCCAAGATGACCCAAGCTAGTGTCAAGCTGACAAATAAACTAACCTTACCAGCCCCAAGGAGGGTGAATGAGTGACTAGTGTAGGAGTCAGAGAGCAACCCAGAGGGGAAGCCAGAAGAGGGCTGGCAAGAGGGCAAGACTGAACAATGACAGGATCCCTGGGGCTGCTGTGTTGCGAAGACAAAAATGTATTTGTAAGCTGTTGGGGAGAGGAAGAAGCCAAGACCTTCGGAATCTCTGGGTGAGGTCAGAGAGCGGCGCTGGGCTGACGTGGGCAGACACACCTAGAGGGCAGGATGCTGAGGCAGCTCCCTATCAGGTGACACTCTGCAGTGCCTAAGTGGGGGGTGACCCCTTAAATTTTGCTTTATGGCAGAAAACCAGTTACCAACAGAGCCAGACAAAAGGTTATATTAAGAGATATCTTAGTGGACCTTTCCTTTGCCCCTAGACCTTGTCAGTATGGTGCTGTGGAACAATCTTTTTGTACACTATAAGTATGTATTACTCTCATTAACTAATAAAGAGCTGATTGGCCTATAGCTGGGCAGGAGGAGGTTAGGTGGGAAAACCAGACTAAAAGGATACTGGGAGGAAGAAGGGCAGAGTCACGGGAGTGAGAGTAATCACCAGCCAGACACAGAAGGAGCTGGACACACAAAATAGGATAGTTAAAATCCATGAACCTCGGGGCAGCACATAGATTAACAGAAATGGGTTAAGTTGAAAGAGCTAGTTAGTAGTAACAAGCCTGAGCTATTGGCTGAGCATTTATAAGTAATCTTAAGTCTCTCTTGGGAGCAGGTAGTAGGGACAGGAAGAAAAACTCAACTTACAGTATGGAGATGGCTCAACTTAGATTACTTTCTGAGTGTGTGTGTGTGTGTGTGTGTGTGTGTGTGTTTGTGTGTCTGTGTTAGCAAGAGCAACAAAAGCTCAACCAAGGATTCAAAGAACATTTTAAAGTTAATTTTCTTTCTTTCTTTCTCTCTTTCTTTCTTTCTTTTGAGACAGGATCCCACTATGTAGCCCAGGCTGGTCTCGAATTTTTGGTCCTCCTGCCTCAGCCTCCAGAGTCTGGGAATTTAGTCCTCAGCCTCTATGCTCAGTTCAAAGAATATCTGTAGGGATCTGAACTGTCAGCTTGATTTATGATCATCATGGCAACATACCTCCACACCTCTGGGTATGTCTACAAACACCCCAGAAAGATTTAACTGAATATCGAGTGTCACCCTGCATGTTACCAGAAACATCCTATGGAGGCTGGGATCATGGACTGAAGAAAAGAAGAAAATGAGCTCTCTCTCCCTCCTTCCTGACTGCAGACACAAAGTGACCTTCCATTCTTGCCTTCATGCCTTCCCACCTTGATGGACTTCTATATCCCCTCCGAGGAAGATCTAATTTGTGTCCCAGGATAGCTATAAATGTGGCCCAACACAAAACCATAAACTTCCTTAAAACAGTAAGAGATGTATTTCAATTAGGTTTTTGTTTTGTTTTGTTTTTGGTGGAGGTGTGGGGTTTGAAACTCAATTTTGTGGTTCTCCAGCCTGAACTTCACAGATGACAATGTCCTGTCTCACTTGCAAAAGACTGACTCTGCCTTCTGGTAAATTCAACACACCCTTCCTTTTTTTCTTAAGTCCCTTTCATCAGGTTTTTGTTACAACAAGGACAAAGGTAACTGATACACCTTTGATAGAATGCCTTTACTGAAGCCAGATGGTGGTGGCACACGCCTTTAGTCCCAGCACTCTGGAGGCAGAGGCAGGAGGATCTCTGAATTCCAGGCCAGCCTGGTCTACAGAGAGAATTCCAGGACAGCCAGGACTACAAAGAGAAATACTGTCTCCAAAACAAAACAACAGAATGCCTTCACTAAGGTTGGGAAAGCAATTCCACTTAATTCACTAAGACCTTTATTTACGTGTTTATTTATGTATTCTGCAGCTCAAGCCAGATCCTGTTTGTCCCTTCTGGGAGCCAAAGATGCCAGGAAAGCCATTGCCAGGAGAGAAAGGACATCCTGCCC